>NW_025423857.1:1278121-1597651 GCF_020740605.2 Lemur catta | reverse complement strand
TAGGGTTAGGGTTAGCATCAGCCCTTGGAGAGTGTTAGGGTTAGGGTTAGGGTTAGCTTCAGCCCTAGGATAGTGCTAGTGTTAGGGTTAGCATCTGCCCTAGGATAGTGTTAGGGTTAGGGTTAGGGTTAGCATCCGCCCTAGGATAGTGTTAGGGTTAGGGTTAGGGTTAGCATCAGCCCTAGGATAGTGTTAGGGTTAGGGTTAACATAAACCCTAGGATAGTGTTAGGGTTAGGGTTAGGGTTATAATCAGGCCTAGGATAGTGTTAGGGTTAGGGTTAGGGTTATCATCAGTTCAAAGATAGTGTTAGGGTTAGCGTTAGGGTTAGCATCAGCCCTAGGATTGTGTTAGGGTTAGATTAGGGTTAGCATCAGCCCTAGGACAGTGTTAGGGTTAGGGTTAGCATCAGCCCTAGGATAGTGTTAGGGTTAGGGTTAGGGTTATCATCAGGCCTAGGATAGTGTTAGGGTTACGGTTAGCATCAGCCCTAAGATAGTGTTAGGGTTAGGGTTAGGGTTAGCATCAGCCCTAGGATAGTGTTAGGGTTAGGGTTAATATCAGCCCTAGGATATTGTTAGGGTTAGGGTTAGGGTTAGCATCAGCCCTAGGATAGTGTTAGGGTTAGGGTTAGCATCAGCCCTAGGATAGTGTTAGGGTTAGGGTTAGGGTTAGCATCAGCCGTAGGACAGTGTTAGGGTTAGGGTTAGCCTCAGCCCTAAGATAGTGTTAGAGTTATGGTTAGGGTTAGCATCAGCCCTAGGATAATGTTAGGGTTAGGGTTAGGGTTAGCATCAGGCCTAGGATAGTGTTAGTGTTAGGGTTATCATCAGCCCTAGGATAGTGTTAGGGTTAGGTTTAGGGTTAGCATCCGCCCTAGGATAGTGTTAGGGGTAGGGTTAGGGTTAGCATCAGCCCTAGGATAGTGTTAGGGTTAGGGTTAGGGTTAGCATCAGGCCCAGGATAGTGTTAGGGTTAGGGTTAGCATGAGCCCAAGGATAGTGTTAGGGTTAGGGTTAGGGTTAGCATATGCCCTAGGATATTGTTAGGGTTAGGGTTAGGGTTAGCATCAGCCCAAGGATAGTGTTAGGGTTAGGGTTAGCATCAGCCCTAGGATAGTGTTAGGGTTAGGGTTAGGGTTAGCATCAGGCCCAGGATAGTGTTAGGGTTAGGGTTAGCATCAGCCCAAGGATAGTGTTAGGGTTAGGGTTAGCGTTAGCATCAGCCCTAGGATAGTGTTAGGGTTAGGGTTAGCATCAACACTAGGATAGTGTTTGTGTTAGGGTTAGGGTTAGCCTCAGCCCTAGGAGAGTGTTAGGGTTAGGGATAGGGTTAGCATCAGGCCTAGGATAGTGTTAGGGTTAGCCTTAGGGTTAGCATCAGCCCTAGGATAGTGTTAGGGTTAGGGTTAGCATCAGCCCTAGGATAGTGTCAGGGTTAGGGTTAGGGTTATCTTCAGGCCTAGGATAGTGTTAGGGTTAGGGTTAGCATCAGCTCTAGGATAGTGTTAGGGTTAGGGTTAGGGTTAGCATCAGCACTAGGATAGTGTTAAGGTTAGGGTTATGGTTATCATCAGGCCTAGTAAAGTGTGAGGTCTAGGGTTAGCATCAGACTTAGGATAGTGTTAGGGTTAGGGTTAGGGTTAGCATCAGCCCTAGGATAGTGTTAGGGTTAGGGTTAGCATCAGGCCTAGGATAGTGTTAGGGTTAGGGTTAGCATCAGCCCTAGGATAGTGTTAGGATTAGGGTTAGGGTTAGCATCAGCCCTAGGATATTGTTAGGGTTAGGGTTAGCATCAGCCCTAGGGTAGTGTTAGGGTTAGGGTTAGGGTTAGCATCAGGCCTAGGATAGTGTTAGGGTTAGGGTTAGCATCAGCCCTAGGATAGTGTTAGGGTTAGGGTTAGGGTTAGCATCAGCCGTAGGATAGTGTTAGGGTTAGGGTTTGCCTCAGCCCTAAGATAGTGTTAGAGTTAGGGTTAGGGTTAGCATCAGCCCTAGGATAGTGTTAGGGTTAGGGTTAGGGTTAGCATCCGCCCTAGGATAGTGTTAGGGTTAGCGTTAGGGTTAGCATCAGCCCTAGGATAGTGTTAGGGTTAGGGTTAACATAAACCCTAGGATAGTGTTAGGGTTAGGGTTAGGGTTATCATCAGGCCTAGGATAGTGTTAGGGTTAGGGTTAGGGTTAGCATCAGTTCAAGGATAGTGTTAGGGTTAGCGTTAGGGTTAGCATCTGCCCTAGGATAGTGTTAGGGTTAGGGTTAGGGTTAGCATCAGCCCAAGGATAGTGTTAGGGTTAGGGTTAGCATCAGCCCTAGGATAGTGTTAGGGTTAGGGTTAGGGTTAGCATCAGGCCCAGGATAGTGTTAGGGTTAGGGTTAGCATCAGCCCAAGGATAGTGTTAGGGTTAGGGTTAGGGTTAGCATCAGCCCTAGGATAGTGTTAGGGTTAGGGTTAGCATCAACCCTAGGATAGTGTTTGGGTTAGGGTTAGGGTTAGCATCAGCCCCAGCATAGTGTTAGGGTTAGGGTTAGGATTAGCATCAGCCCTAGGATAGTGGTACTGTTAGGGTTAGCATCAGCCCTAGGATAGTGTTAGGGTTAGGGTTAGGGTTAGCATCAGCCCTAGGATAGTGTTAGGGTTAGGGTTAGCATCAGCCCTAGGATAGTGTTAGGGTTAGGGTTAGGGTTAGCATCAGCCCTAGGATAGTGTTAGGGTTAGGGTTAGCATCAGCCCTAGGTTAGTATTAGGGTTAGGGTTAGGGTTAGCATCAGCCCTAGGATAGTGTTAGGGTTAGGGTTAGGGTTAGCATCAGCCCTTGGAGAGTGTTAGGGTTAGGGTTAGGGTTAGCTTCAGCCCTAGGATAGTGCTAGTGTTAGGGTTAGCATCTGCCCTAGGATAGTGTTAGGGTTAGGGTTAGGGTTAGCATCCGCCCTAGGATAGTGTTAGTGTTAGGGTTAGGGTTAGCATCAGCCCTAGGATAGTGTTAGGGTTAGGGTTAACATAAACCCTAGGATAGTGTTAGGGTTAGGGTTAGGGTTATCATCAGGCCTAGGATAGTGTTAGGGTTAGGGTTAGGGTTATCATCAGTTCAAAGATAGTGTTAGGGTTAGCGTTAGGGTTAGCATCAGCCCTAGGATAGTGTTAGGGTTAGATTAGGGTTAGCATCAGCCCTAGGACAGTGATAGGGTTAGGGTTAGCATCAGCCCTAGGATAGTGTTAGGGTTAGGGTGAGGGTTATCATCAGGCCTAGGATAGTGTTAGGGTTACGGTTAGCATCAGCCCTAGGATAGTGTTAGGGTTAGGGTTAGGGTTAGCATCAGCCCTAGGATAGTGTTAGGGTTAGGGTTAACATCAGCCCTAGGATAGTGTTAGGGTTAGGGTTAGGGTGAGCATCAGCCCTAGGATAGTGTTAGGGTTAGGGTTAGCATCAGCCCTAGGATAGTGTTAGGGTTAGGGTTAGGGTTAGCATCAGCCGTAGGACAGTGTTATGGTTAGGGTTAGCCTCAGCCCTAAGATAGTGTTAGAGTTAGGGTTAGGGTTAGCATCAGCCCTAGGATAATGTTAGGGTTAGGGTTAGGGTTAGCATCAGCCCTAGGATAGTGTTAGTGTTAGGGTTAGCATCAGCCCTAGGATAGTGTTAGTGTTAGGGTTAGCATCAGCCCTAGGATAGTGTTAGGGTTAGGGTTAGGGTTAGCAACCGCCCTAGGATAGTGTTAGGGTTAGGGTTAGGGTTAGCATCAGCCGTAGGATAGTGTTAGAGTTAGGGTTAACATAAATCCTAGGATAGTGTTAGGGTTAGGGTTAGGGTTAGCATCAGCCCAAGGATAGTGTTACGGTTAGGGTTAGCATCAGCCCTATGATACTGTTAGGGTTAGGGTTAGGGTTAGCATCAGGCCCAGGATAGTGTTAGGGTTAGGGTTAGCATCAGCCCTAGGATAGTGTTAGGGTTAGGGTTAGGGTTAGCATCAGCCCTAGGATAGTGTTAGGGTTAGGGTTAGCATCAACCCTAGGATAGTGTTTGGGTTAGTGTTAGGGTTAGCATCAGCCCTAGGATAGTGTTAGGGTTAGGGTTAGCCACAGCCCTAGGAGAGTGTTAGGGTTAGGGATAGGGTTAGCATCAGGCCTAGGATAGTGTTAGGGTTAGGGTTAGGGTTAGCATCAGCCCTAGGATAGTGTTAGGGTTAGGGTTAGCATCAGCCCTAGGATACTGTCAGTGTTAGGGTTAGGGTTATCATCAGGCCTAGGATAGTGTTAAGGTTAGGGTTAGCATCAGCTCTAGGATAGTGTTAGGGTTAGGGTTAGGGTTAGCATCAGCCCTAGGATAGTGTTAAGGTTAGGGTTAGGGTTATCATCAGGCCTAGGATAGTGTGAGGGCTAGAGTTAGCATCAGACTTAGGATAGTGTTAGGGTTAGGGTTAGGGTTATCATCAGGCCTAGCATAGTGTTAGGGTTAGGGTTAGGGTTAGCATCAGTTCAAGGATATTGTTAGGGTTAGCGTTAGGGTTAGCATCTGCCCTAGGATAGTGTTAGGGTTAGGGTTAGGGTTAGCATCAGCCCAAGGATAGTGTTAGGGTTAGGGTTAGCATCAGCCCTAGGATAGTGTTAGGGTTAGGGTTAGGGTTAGCATCAGGCCCAGGATAGTGTTAGGGTTAGGGTTAGCATCAGCCCAAGGATAGTGTTAGGGTTAGGGTTAGGGTTAGCATCAGCCCTAGGATAGTGTTAGTGTTAGGGTTAGCATCAACACTAGGATAGTGTTTGGGTTAGCGTTAGGGTTAGCATCAGCCCTAGGATAGTGTTAGGGTTAGGGTTAGGGTTAGCATCAGCCCTAGGATAGTGTTAGTGTTAGGGTTAGCATCAGCCCTAGGATAGTGTTAGGGTTAGGGTTAGGGTTAGCATCAGCCCTAGGATAGTGTTAGGGTTAGGGTTAGGGTTAGCATCCGCCCTAGGATAGTGTTAGTGTTAGGGTTAGCATCAGCCCTAGGATAGTGTTTGGGTTAGGGTTAGGGTTAGCATCAGCCCCAGGATAGTGTTAGGGTTAGGGTTAGGGTTAGCATCAGCCCTACGATAGTGTTAGGGTTAGGGTTAGCATCAGCCCTAGGATAGTGTTAGGGTTAGGGTTAGGGTTAGCATCAGGCCTAGGATAGTGTTAGGGTTAGGGTTAGCATCAGCCCTAGGATAGTGTTAGAGTTAGGGTTAGGGTTAGCATCCGCCCTAGGATAATGTTAGGGTTAGGGTTAGGGTTAGCATCAGCCCTAGGATAGTGTTAGTGTTAGGGTTAGCATAAGCCCTAGGATAGTGTTAGGGTTAGGGTTAGGGTTAGCATCAGCCCTAGGATAGTGTTAGGGTTAGGGTTAACATAAACCCTAGGATAGTGTTAGGGTTAGGGTTAGGGTTAGCATCAGCCCTAGGATAGTGTTAGCGTTAGGGTTAGCATCAGCCCTAGGATAGTGTTAGGGTTAGGGTTAGGGTTAGCATCAGCCCTTGGAGAGTGTTAGGGTCAGGGTTAGGGTTAGCTTCAGCCCTAGGATAGTGCTAGTGTTAGGGTTAGCATCTGCCCTAGGATAGTGTTAGGGTTAGGGTTAGGGTTAGCATCCGCCCTAGGATAGTGTTAGGGTTAGGGTTAGGGTTAGCATCAGCCCTAGGATAGTGTTAGGGTTAGGGTTAACATAAACCCTAGGATAGTGTTAGGGTTAGGGTTAGGGTTATCATCAGGCCTAGGATAGTGTTAGGGTTAGGGTTAGGGTTATCATCAGTTCAAAGATAGTGTTAGGGTTAGCGTTAGGGTTAGCATCAGCCCTAGGATAGTGTTAGGGTTAGATTAGGGTTAGCATCAGCCCTAGGACAGTGTTAGGGTTAGGGTTAGCATCAGCCCTAGGATAGTGTTAGGGTTAGGGTTAGGGTTATCATCAGGCCTAGGATAGTGTTAGGGTTACGGTTAGCATCAGCCCTAGGATAGTGTTAGGGTTAGGGTTAGGGTTAGCATCAGCCCTAGGATAGTGTTAGGGTTAGGGTTAATATCAGCCCTAGGATATTGTTAGGGTTAGGGTTAGGGTTAGCATCAGCCCTAGGATAGTGTTAGGGTTAGGGTTAGCATCAGCCCTAGGATAGTGTTAGGGTTAGGGTTAGGGTTAGCATCAGCCGTAGGACAGTGTTAGGGTTAGGGTTAGCCTCAGCCCTAAGATAGTGTTAGAGTTAGTGTTAGGGTTAGCATCAGCCCTAGGATAATGTTAGGGTTAGGGTTAGGGTTAGCATCAGCCCTAGGATAGTGTTAGTTTTAGGGTTAGCATCAGCCCTAGGATAGTGTTAGGGTTAGGGTTAGTGTTAGCATCCGCCCTAGGATAGTGTTAGGGGTAGGGTTAGGGTTAGCATCAGCCCTAGGATAGTGTTAGGGTTAGGGTTAGGGTTAGCATCAGGCCCAGGATAGTGTTAGGGTTAGGGTTAGCATGAGCCCAAGGATAGTGTTAGGGTTAGGGTTAGGGTTAGCATATGCCCTAGGATATTGTTAGGGTTAGGTTTAGGGTTAGCATCAGCCCAAGGATAGTGTTAGGGTTAGGGTTAGCATCAGCCCTAGGATAGTGTTAGGGTTAGGGTTAGGGTTAGCATCAGGCCCAGGATAGTGTTAGGGTTAGGGTTAGCATCAGCCCAAGGATAGTGTTAGGGTTAGGGTTAGGGTTAGCATCAGCCCTAGGATAGTGTTAGGGTTAGGGTTAGCATCAACACTAGGATAGTGTTTGTGTTAGGGTTAGGGTTAGCCTCAGCCCTAGGAGAGTGTTAGGGTTAGGGATAGGGTTAGCATCAGGCCTAGGATAGTGTTAGGGTTAGCGTTAGGGTTAGCATCAGCCCTAGGATAGTGTTAGGGTTAGGGTTAGCATCAGCCCTAGGATAGTGTCAGGGTTAGGGTTAGGGTTATCATCAGGCCTGGGATAGTGTTAGGGTTAGGGTTAGGGTTAGCATCAGCCCTAGGATAGTGTTAAGGTTAGGGTTATGGTTATCATCAGGCCTAGTATAGTGTGAGGTCTAGTGTTAGCATCAGACTTAGGATAGTGTTAGGGTTAGGGTTAGGGTTAGCATCAGTTCAAGGATAGTGTTAGGGTTAGCGTTAGGGTTAGCATCTGCCCTAGGATAGTGTTAGGGTTAGGGTTAGGGTTAGCATCAGCCCAAGGATAGTGTTACGGTTAGGGTTAGCATCAGCCCTATGATACTGTTAGGGTTAGGGTTAGGGTTAGCATCAGGCCCAGGATAGTGTTAGGGTTAGGGTTAGCATCAGCCCTAGGATAGTGTTAGGGTTAGGGTTAGGGTTAGCATCAGCCCTAGGATAGTGTTAGGGTTAGGGTTAGCATCAACCCTAGGATAGTGTTTGGGTTAGGGTTAGGGTTAGCATCAGCCCTAGGATAGTGTTAGGGTTAGGGTTAGCCTCAGCCCTAGGAGAGTGTTAGGGTTAGGGATAGGGTTAGCATCAGGCCTAGGATAGTGTTAGGGTTAGGGTTAGGGTTAGCATCAGCCCTAGGATAGTGTTAGGGTTAGGGTTAGCATCAGCCCTAGGATACTGTCAGTGTTAGGGTTAGGGTTATCATCAGGCCTAGGATAGTGTTAGGGTTAGGGTTAGCATCAGCTCTAGGATAGTGTTAGGGTTAGGGTTAGGGTTAGCATCAGCCCTAGGATAGTGTTAAGGTTAGGGTTAGGGTTATCATCAGGCCTAGGATAGTGTGAGGGCTAGAGTTAGCATCAGACTTAGGATAGTGTTAGGGTTAGGGTTAGGGTTATCATCAGGCCTAGGATAGTGTTAGGGTTAGGGTTAGGGTTAGCATCAGTTCAAGGATATTGTTAGGGTTAGCGTTAGGGTTAGCATCTGCCCTAGGATAGTGTTAGGGTTAGGGTTAGGGTTAGCATCAGCCCAAGGATAGTGTTATGGTTAGGGTTAGCATCAGCCCTAGGATAGTGTTAGGGTTAGGGTTAGGGTTAGCATCAGACCCAGGATAGTGTTAGGGTTAGGGTTAGCATCAGCCCAAGGATAGTGTTAGGGTTAGGGTTAGGGTTAGCATCAGCCCTAGGATAGTGTTAGTGTTAGGGTTAGCATCAACACTAGGATAGTGTTTGGGTTAGCGTTAGGGTTAGCATCAGCCCTAGGATAGTGTTAGGGTTAGGGTTAGGGTTAGCATCAGCCCTAGGATAGTGTTAGTGTTAGGGTTAGCATCAGCCCTGGGATAGTGTTAGGGTTAGGGTTAGGGTTAGCATCAGCCCTAGGATAGTGTTAGGGTTAGGGTTAGGGTTAGCATCCGCCCTAGGATAGTGTTAGTGTTAGGGTTAGCATCAGCCCTAGGATAGTGTTTGGGTTAGGGTTAGGGTTAGCATCAGCCCCAGGATAGTGTTAGGGTTAGGGTTAGGGTTAGCATCAGCCCTAGGATAGTGTTAGGGTTAGGGTTAGCATCAGCCCTAGGATAGTGTTAGGGTTAGGGTTAGGGTTAGCATCAGGCCTAGGATAGTGTTAGGGTTAGGGTTAGCATCAGCCCTAGGATAGTGTTAGAGTTAGGGTTAGGGTTAGCATCCGCCCTAGGATAATGTTAGGGTTAGGGTTAGGGTTAGCATCAGCCCTAGGATAGTGTTAGTGTTAGGGTTAGTATAAGCCCTAGGATAGTGTTAGGGTTAGGGTTAGGGTTAGCATCAGCCCTAGGATAGTGTTAGGGTTAGGGTTAACATAAACCCTAGGATAGTGTTAGGGTTAGGGTTAGGGTTAGCATCAGCCCTAGGATAGTGTTAGGGTTAGGGTTAGCATCAGCCCTAGGATAGTGTTAGGGTTAGGGTTAGGGTTAGCATCAGCCCTTGGAGAGTGTTAGGGTTAGGGTTAGGGTTAGCTTCAGCCCTAGGATAGTGCTAGTGTTAGGGTTAGCATCTGCCCTAGGATAGTGTTAGGGTTAGGGTTAGGGTTAGCATCCGCCCTAGGGTAGTGTTAGGGTTAGGGTTAGGGTTAGCATCAGCCCTAGGATAGTGTTAGGGTTAGGGTTAACATAAACCCTAGGATAGTGTTAGGGTCAGGGTTAGGGTTATCATCAGGCCTAGGATAGTGTTAGGGTTAGGGTTAGGGTTATCATCAGTTCAAAGATAGTGTTAGGGTTAGCGTTAGGGTTAGGATCAGCCCTAGGATAGTGTTAGGGTTAGATTAGGGTTAGCATCACCCCTAGGACAGTGTTAGGGTTAGGGTTAGCATCAGCCCTAGAATAGTGTTAGGGTTAGGGTTAGGGTTATCATCAGGCCTAGGATAGTGTTAGGGTTACGGTTAGCATCAGCCCTAGGATAGTGTTAGGGTTAGGGTTAGGGTTAGCATCAGCCCTAGGATAGTGTTAGGGTTAGGGTTAATATCAGCCCTAGGATATTGTTAGGGTTAGGGTTAGGGTTAGCATCAGCCCTAGGATAGTGTTAGGGTTAGGGTTAGCATCAGCCCTAGGATAGTGTTAGGGTTAGGGTTAGGGTTAGCATCAGCCGTAGGACAGTGTTAGGGTTAGGGTTAGCCTCAGCCCTAAGATAGTGTTAGAGTTAGGGTTAGGGTTAGCATCAGCCCTAGGATAATGTTAGGGTTAGGGTTAGGGTTAGCATCAGCCCTAGGATAGTGTTAGTGTTAGGGTTAGCATCAGCCCTAGGATAGTGTTAGGGTTAGGGTTAGTGTTAGCATCCGCCCTAGGATAGTGTTAGGGGTAGGGTTAGGGTTAGCATCAGCCCTAGGATAGTGTTAGGGTTAGGGTTAGGGTTAGCATCAGGCCCAGGATAGTGTTAGGGTTAGGGTTAGCATGAGCCCAAGGATAGTGTTAGGGTTAGGGTTAGGGTTAGCATATGCCCTAGGATATTGTTAGGGTTAGGGTTAGGGTTAGCATCAGCCCAAGGATAGTGTTAGGGTTAGGGTTAGCATCAGCCCTAGGATAGTGTTAGGGTTAGGGTTAGGGTTAGCATCAGGCCCAGGATAGTGTTAGGGTTAGGGTTAGCATCAGCCCAAGGATAGTGTTAGGGTTAGGGTTAGGGTTAGCATCAGCCCTAGGATAGTGTTAGGGTTAGGGTTAGCATCAACACTAGGATAGTGTTTGTGTTAGGGTTAGGGTTAGCCTCAGCCCTAGGAGAGTGTTAGGGTTAGGGATAGGGTTAGCATCAGCCCTAGGATAGTGTTAGGGTTAGGGTTAGGGTTAGCATCAGGCCTAGGATAGTGTTAGGGTTAGGGTTAGCATCAGCCCTAGGATAGTGTTAGAGTTAGGGTTAGGGTTAGCATCCGCCCTAGGATAATGTTAGGGTTAGGGTTAGGGTTAGCATCAGCCCTAGGATAGTGTTAGTGTTAGGGTTAGTATAAGCCCTAGGATAGTGTTAGGGTTAGGGTTAGGGTTAGCATCAGCCCTAGGATAGTGTTAGGGTTAGGGTTAACATAAACCCTAGGATAGTGTTAGGGTTAGGGTTAGGGTTAGCATCAGCCCTAGGATAGTGTTAGGGTTAGGGTTAGCATCAGCCCTAGGATAGTGTTAGGGTTAGGGTTAGGGTTAGCATCAGCCCTTGGAGAGTGTTAGGGTTAGGGTTAGGGTTAGCATCAGCCCTTGGAGAGTGTTAGGGTTAGCGTTAGGGTTAGCATCTGCCCTAGGATAGTGTTAGGGTTAGGGTTAGGGTTAGCATCAGCCCAAGGATAGTGTTACGGTTAGGGTTAGCATCAGCCCTATGATACTGTTAGGGTTAGGGTTAGGGTTAGCATCAGGCCCAGGATAGTGTTAGGGTTAGGGTTAGCATCAGCCCTAGGATAGTGTTAGGGTTAGGGTTAGGGTTAGCATCAGCCCTAGGATAGTGTTAGGGTTAGGGTTAGCATCAACCCTAGGATAGTGTTTGGGTTAGGGTTAGGGTTAGCATCAGCCCTAGGATAGTGTTAGGGTTAGGGTTAGCCTCAGCCCTAGGAGAGTGTTAGGGTTAGGGATAGGGTTAGCATCAGGCCTAGGATAGTGTTAGGGTTAGGGTTAGGGTTAGCATCAGCCCTAGGATAGTGTTAGGGTTAGGGTTAGCATCAGCCCTAGGATACTGTCAGTGTTAGGGTTAGGGTTATCATCAGGCCTAGGATAGTGTTAGGGTTAGGGTTAGCATCAGCTCTAGGATAGTGTTAGGGTTAGGGTTAGGGTTAGCATCAGCCCTAGGATAGTGTTAAGGTTAGGGTTAGGGTTATCATCAGGCCTAGGATAGTGTGAGGGCTAGAGTTAGCATCAGACTTAGGATAGTGTTAGGGTTAGGGTTAGGGTTATCATCAGGCCTAGGATAGTGTTAGGGTTAGGGTTAGGGTTAGCATCAGTTCAAGGATATTGTTAGGGTTAGCGTTAGGGTTAGCATCTGCCCTAGGATAGTGTTAGGGTTAGGGTTAGGGTTAGCATCAGCCCAAGGATAGTGTTATGGTTAGGGTTAGCATCAGCCCTAGGATAGTGTTAGGGTTAGGGTTAGGGTTAGCATCAGGCCCAGGATAGTGTTAGGGTTAGGGTTAGCATCAGCCCAAGGATAGTGTTAGGGTTAGGGTTAGGGTTAGCATCAGCCCTAGGATAGTGTTAGTGTTAGGGTTAGCATCAACACTAGGATAGTGTTTGGGTTAGCGTTAGGGTTAGCATCAGCCCTAGGATAGTGTTAGGGTTAGGGTTAGGGTTAGCATCAGCCCTAGGATAGTGTTAGTGTTAGGGTTAGCATCAGCCCTGGGATAGTGTTAGGGTTAGGGTTAGGGTTAGCATCAGCCCTAGGATAGTGTTAGGGTTAGGGTTAGGGTTAGCATCCGCCCTAGGATAGTGTTAGTGTTAGGGTTAGCATCAGCCATAGGATAGTGTTTGGGTTAGGGTTAGGGTTAGCATCAGCCCCAGGATAGTGTTAGGGTTAGGGTTAGGGTTAGCATCAGCCCTAGGATAGTGTTAGGGTTAGGGTTAGCATCAGCCCTAGGATAGTGTTAGGGTTAGGGTTAGGGTTAGCATCAGGCCTAGGATAGTGTTAGGGTTAGGGTTAGCATCAGCCCTAGGATAGTGTTAGAGTTAGGGTTAGGGTTAGCATCCGCCCTAGGATAATGTTAGGGTTAGGGTTAGGGTTAGCATCAGCCCTAGGATAGTGTTAGTGTTAGGGTTAGTATAAGCCCTAGGATAGTGTTAGGGTTAGGGTTAGGGTTAGCATCAGCCCTAGGATAGTGTTAGGGTTAGGGTTAACATAAACCCTAGGATAGTGTTAGGGTTAGGGTTAGGGTTAGCATCAGCCCTAGGATAGTGTTAGGGTTAGGGTTAGCATCAGCCCTAGGATAGTGTTAGGGTTAGGGTTAGGGTTAGCATCAGCCCTTGGAGAGTGTTAGGGTTAGGGTTAGGGTTAGCTTCAGCCCTAGGATAGTGCTAGTGTTAGGGTTAGCATCTGCCCTAGGATAGTGTTAGGGTTAGGGTTAGGGTTAGCATCCGCCCTAGGGTAGTGTTAGGGTTAGGGTTAGGGTTAGCATCAGCCCTAGGATAGTGTTAGGGTTAGGGTTAACATAAACCCTAGGATAGTGTTAGGGTCAGGGTTAGGGTTATCATCAGGCCTAGGATAGTGTTAGGGTTAGGGTTAGGGTTATCATCAGTTCAAAGATAGTGTTAGGGTTAGCGTTAGGGTTAGGATCAGCCCTAGGATAGTGTTAGGGTTAGATTAGGGTTAGCATCAGCCCTAGGACAGTGTTAGGGTTAGGGTTAGCATCAGCCCTAGAATAGTGTTAGGGTTAGGGTTAGGGTTATCATCAGGCCTAGGATAGTGTTAGGGTTACGGTTAGCATCAGCCCTAGGATAGTGTTAGGGTTAGGGTTAGGGTTAGCATCAGCCCTAGGATAGTGTTAGGGTTAGGGTTAATATCAGCCCTAGGATATTGTTAGGGTTAGGGTTAGGGTTAGCATCAGCCCTAGGATAGTGTTAGGGTTAGGGTTAGCATCAGCCCTAGGATAGTGTTAGGGTTAGGGTTAGGGTTAGCATCAGCCGTAGGACAGTGTTAGGGTTAGGGTTAGCCTCAGCCCTAAGATAGTGTTAGAGTTAGGGTTAGGGTTAGCATCAGCCCTAGGATAATGTTAGGGTTAGGGTTAGGGTTAGCATCAGCCCTAGGATAGTGTTAGTGTTAGGGTTAGCATCAGCCCTAGGATAGTGTTAGGGTTAGGGTTAGTGTTAGCATCCGCCCTAGGATAGTGTTAGGGGTAGGGTTAGGGTTAGCATCAGCCCTAGGATAGTGTTAGGGTTAGGGTTAGGGTTAGCATCAGGCCCAGGATAGTGTTAGGGTTAGGGTTAGCATGAGCCCAAGGATAGTGTTAGGGTTAGGGTTAGGGTTAGCATATGCCCTAGGATATTGTTAGGGTTAGGGTTAGGGTTAGCATCAGCCCAAGGATAGTGTTAGGGTTAGGGTTAGCATCAGCCCTAGGATAGTGTTAGGGTTAGGGTTAGGGTTAGCATCAGGCCCAGGATAGTGTTAGGGTTAGGGTTAGCATCAGCCCAAGGATAGTGTTAGGGTTAGGGTTAGGGTTAGCATCAGCCCTAGGATAGTGTTAGGGTTAGGGTTAGCATCAACACTAGGATAGTGTTTGTGTTAGGGTTAGGGTTAGCCTCAGCCCTAGGAGAGTGTTAGGGTTAGGGATAGGGTTAGCATCAGCCCTAGGATAGTGTTAGGGTTAGGGTTAGGGTTAGCATCAGGCCTAGGATAGTGTTAGGGTTAGGGTTAGCATCAGCCCTAGGATAGTGTTAGAGTTAGGGTTAGGGTTAGCATCCGCCCTAGGATAATGTTAGGGTTAGGGTTAGGGTTAGCATCAGCCCTAGGATAGTGTTAGTGTTAGGGTTAGTATAAGCCCTAGGATAGTGTTAGGGTTAGGGTTAGGGTTAGCATCAGCCCTAGGATAGTGTTAGGGTTAGGGTTAACATAAACCCTAGGATAGTGTTAGGGTTAGGGTTAGGGTTAGCATCAGCCCTAGGATAG
This sequence comes from Lemur catta, assembly GCF_020740605.2. Taxonomy (NCBI): domain Eukaryota; kingdom Metazoa; phylum Chordata; class Mammalia; order Primates; family Lemuridae; genus Lemur; species Lemur catta. Next base: position 1,583,703 of record NW_025423857.1, on the reverse strand, counting down.
TGTTAGGGTTAGGGTTAGCATCAGCCCTAGGATAGTGTTAGGGTTAGGGTTAGGGTTAGCATCAGCCCTTGGAGAGTGTTAGGGTTAGGGTTAGGGTTAGCTTCAGCCCTAGGATAGTGCTAGTGTTAGGGTTAGCATCTGCCCTAGGATAGTGTTAGGGTTAGGGTTAGGGTTAGCATCCGCCCTAGGATAGTGTTAGGGTTAGGGTTAGGGTTAGCATCAGCCCTAGGATAGTGTTAGGGTTAGGGTTAACATAAACCCTAGGATAGTGTTAGGGTTAGGGTTAGGGTTATCATCAGGCCTAGGATAGTGTTAGGGTTAGGGTTAGGGTTATCATCAGTTCAAAGATAGTGTTAGGGTTAGCGTTAGGGTTAGCATCAGCCCTAGGATAGTGTTAGGGTTAGATTAGGGTTAGCATCAGCCCTAGGACAGTGTTAGGGTTAGGGTTAGCATCAGCCCTAGGATAGTGTTAGGGTTAGGGTTAGGGTTATCATCAGGCCTAGGATAGTGTTAGGGTTACGGTTAGCATCAGCCCTAGGATAGTGTTAGGGTTAGGGTTAGGGTTAGCATCAGCCCTAGGATAGTGTTAGGGTTAGGGTTAATATCAGCCCTAGGATATTGTTAGGGTTAGGGTTAGGGTTAGCATCAGCCCTAGGATAGTGTTAGGGTTAGGGTTAGCATCAGCCCTAGGATAGTGTTAGGGTTAGGGTTAGGGTTAGCATCAGCCGTAGGACAGTGTTAGGGTAGGGTTAGCCTCAGCCCTAAGATAGTGTTAGAGTTAGGGTTAGGGTTAGCATCAGCCCTTGGATAATGTTAGGGTTAGGGTTAGGGTTAGCATCAGCCCTAGGATAGTGTTAGTGTTAGGGTTAGCATCAGCCCTAGGATAGTGTTAGGGTTAGGGTTAGTGTTAGCATCCGCCCTAGGATAGTGTTAGGGGTAGGGTTAGGGTTAGCATCAGCCCTAGGATAGTGTTAGGGTTAGGGTTAGGGTTAGCATCAGGCCCAGGATAGTGTTAGGGTTAGGGTTAGCATGAGCCCAAGGATAGTGTTAGGGTTAGGGTTAGGGTTAGCATATGCCCTAGGATATTGTTAGGGTTAGGGTTAGGGTTAGCATCAGCCCAAGGATAGTGTTAGGGTTAGGGTTAGCATCAGCCCTAGGATAGTGTTAGGGTTAGGGTTAGGGTTAGCATCAGGCCCAGGATAGTGTTAGGGTTAGGGTTAGCATCAGCCCAAGGATAGTGTTAGGGTTAGGGTTAGGGTTAGCATCAGCCCTAGGATAGTGTTAGGGTTAGGGTTAGCATCAACACTAGGATAGTGTTTGTGTTAGGGTTAGGGTTAGCCTCAGCCCTAGGAGAGTGTTAGGGTTAGGGATAGGGTTAGCATCAGGCCTAGGATAGTGTTAGGGTTAGCGTTAGGGTTAGCATCAGCCCTAGGATAGTGTTAGGGTTAGGGTTAGCATCAGCCCTAGGATAGTGTCAGGGTTAGGGTTAGGGTTATCATCAGGCCTAGGATAGTGTTAGGGTTAGGGTTAGGGTTAGCATCAGCCCTAGGATAGTGTTAAGGTTAGGGTTATGGTTATCATCAGGCCTAGTATAGTGTGAGGTCTAGGGTTAGCATCAGACTTAGGATAGTGTTAGGGTTAGGGTTAGGGTTAGCATCAGTTCAAGGATAGTGTTAGGGTTAGCGTTAGGGTTAGCATCTGCCCTAGGATAGTGTTAGGGTTAGGGTTAGGGTTAGGGTTAGCATCAGCCCAAGGATAGTGTTACGGTTAGGGTTAGCATCAGCCCTATGATACTGTTAGGGTTAGGGTTAGGGTTAGCATCAGGCCCAGGATAGTGTTAGGGTTAGGGTTAGCATCAGCCCTAGGATAGTGTTAGGGTTAGGGTTAGGGTTAGCATCAGCCCTAGGATAGTGTTAGGGTTAGGGTTAGCATCAACCCTAGGATAGTGTTTGGGTTAGGGTTAGGGTTAGCATCAGCCCTAGGATAGTGTTAGGGTTAGGGTTAGCCTCAGCCCTAGGAGAGTGTTAGGGTTAGGGATAGGGTTAGCATCAGGCCTAGGATAGTGTTAGGGTTGGGGTTAGGGTTAGCATCAGCCCTAGGATAGTGTTAGGGTTAGGGTTAGCATCAGCCCTAGGATACTGTCAGTGTTAGGGTTAGGGTTATCATCAGGCCTAGGATAGTGTTAGGGTTAGGGTTAGCATCAGCTCTAGGATAGTGTTAGGGTTAGGGTTAGGGTTAGCATCAGCCCTAGGATAGTGTTAAGGTTAGGGTTAGGGTTATCATCAGGCCTAGGATAGTGTGAGGGCTAGAGTTAGCATCAGACTTAGGATAGTGTTAGGGTTAGGGTTAGGGTTATCATCAGGCCTAGGATAGTGTTAGGGTTAGGGTTAGGGTTAGCATCAGTTCAAGGATATTGTTAGGGTTAGCGTTAGGGTTAGCATCTGCCCTAGGATAGTGTTAGGGTTAGGGTTAGGGTTAGCATCAGCCCAAGGATAGTGTTAGGGTTAGGGTTAGCATCAGCCCTAGGATAGTGTTAGGGTTAGGGTTAGGGTTAGCATCAGGCCCAGGATAGTGTTAGGGTTAGGGTTAGCATCAGCCCAAGGATAGTGTTAGGGTTAGGGTTAGGGTTAGCATCAGCCCTAGGATAGTGTTAGTGTTAGGGTTAGCATCAACACTAGGATAGTGTTTGGGTTAGCGTTAGGGTTAGCATCAGCCCTAGGATAGTGTTAGGGTTAGGGTTAGGGTTAGCATCAGCCCTAGGATAGTGTTAGTGTTAGGGTTAGCATCAGCCCTAGGATAGTGTTAGGGTTAGGGTTAGGGTTAGCATCAGCCCTAGGATAGTGTTAGGGTTAGGGTTAGGGTTAGCATCCGCCCTAGGATAGTGTTAGTGTTAGGGTTAGCATCAGCCCTAGGATAGTGTTTGGGTTAGGGTTAGGGTTAGCATCAGCCCCAGGATAGTGTTAGGGTTAGGGTTAGGGTTAGCATCAGCCCTAGGATAGTGTTAGGGTTAGGGTTAGCATCAGCCCTAGGATAGTGTTAGGGTTAGGGTTAGGGTTAGCATCAGGCCTAGGATAGTGTTAGGGTTAGGGTTAGCATCAGCCCTAGGATAGTGTTAGAGTTAGGGTTAGGGTTAGCATCCGCCCTAGGATAATGTTAGGGTTAGGGTTAGGGTTAGCATCAGCCCTAGGATAGTGTTAGTGTTAGGGTTAGCATAAGCCCTAGGATAGTGTTAGGGTTAGGGTTAGGGTTAGCATCAGCCCTAGGATAGTGTTAGGGTTAGGGTTAACATAAACCCTAGGATAGTGTTAGGGTTAGGGTTAGGGTTATCATCAGGCCTAGGATAGTGTTAGGGTTAGGGTTAGGGTTAGCATCAGTTCAAGGATAGTGTTAGGGTTAGCGTTAGGGTTAGCATCTGCCCTAGGATAGTGTTAGGGTTAGGGTTAGGGTTAGCATCAGCCCAAGTATAGTGTTAGGGTTAGGGCTGGCATCAGCCCTAGGATAGTGTTAGGGTTAGGGTTAGGGTTAGCATCAGGCCCATGATAGTGTTAGGGTTAGGGTTAGCATCAGCCCAAGGATAGTGTTAGGGTTAGGGTTAGGGTTAGCATCAGCCCTAGGATAGTGTTAGGGTTAGGGTTAGCATCAACCCTAGGATAGTGTTTGGGTTAGGGTTAGGGTTAGCATCAGCCCTAGGATAGTGTTAGGGTTAGGGTTAATATCAGCCCTAGGATATTGTTAGGGTTAGGGTTAGGGTTAGCATCAGCCCTAGGATAGTGTTAGGGTTAGGGTTAGCATCAGCCCTAGGATAGTGTTAGGGTTAGGGTTAGGGTTAGCATCAGCCGTAGGACAGTGTTAGGGTAGGGTTAGCCTCAGCCCTAAGATAGTGTTAGAGTTAGGGTTAGGGTTAGCATCAGCCCTAGGATAATGTTAGGGTTAGGGTTAGGGTTAGCATCAGCCCTAGGATAGTGTTAGTGTTAGGGTTAGCATCAGCCCTAGGATAGTGTTAGGGTTAGGGTTAGTGTTAGCATCCGCCCTAGGATAGTGTTAGGGGTAGGGTTAGGGTTAGCATCAGCCCTAGGATAGTGTTAGGGTTAGGGTTAGGGTTAGCATCAGGCCCAGGATAGTGTTAGGGTTAGGGTTAGCATGAGCCCAAGGATAGTGTTAGGGTTAGGGTTAGGGTTAGCATATGCCCTAGGATATTGTTAGGGTTAGGGTTAGGGTTAGCATCAGCCCAAGGATAGTGTTAGGGTTAGGGTTAGCATCAGCCCTAGGATAGTGTTAGGGTTAGGGTTAGGGTTAGCATCAGGCCCAGGATAGTGTTAGGGTTAGGGTTAGCATCAGCCCAAGGATAGTGTTAGGGTTAGGGTTAGGGTTAGCATCAGCCCTATGATAGTGTTAGGGTTAGGGTTAGCATCAACACTAGGATAGTGTTTGTGTTAGGGTTAGGGTTAGCCTCAGCCCTAGGAGAGTGTTAGGGTTAGGGATAGGGTTAGCATCAGGCCTAGGATAGTGTTAGGGTTAGCGTTAGGGTTAGCATCAGCCCTAGGATAGTGTTAGGGTTAGGGTTAGCATCAGCCCTAGGATAGTGTCAGGGTTAGGGTTAGGGTTATCATCAGGCCTAGGATAGTGTTAGGGTTAGGGTTAGGGTTAGCATCAGCCCTAGGATAGTGTTAAGGTTAGGGTTATGGTTATCATCAGGCCTAGTATAGTGTGAGGTCTAGGGTTAGCATCAGACTTAGGATAGTGTTAGGGTTAGGGTTAGGGTTAGCATCAGTTCAAGGATAGTGTTAGGGTTAGCGTTAGGGTTAGCATCTGCCCTAGGATAGTGTTAGGGTTAGGGTTAGGGTTAGGGTTAGCATCAGCCCAAGGATAGTGTTACGGTTAGGGTTAGCATCAGCCCTATGATACTGTTAGGGTTAGGGTTAGGGTTAGCATCAGGCCCAGGATAGTGTTAGGGTTAGGGTTAGCATCAGCCCTAGGATAGTGTTAGGGTTAGGGTTAGGGTTAGCATCAGCCCTAGGATAGTGTTAGGGTTAGGGTTAGCATCAACCCTAGGATAGTGTTTGGGTTAGGGTTAGGGTTAGCATCAGCCCTAGGATAGTGTTAGGGTTAGGGTTAGCCTCAGCCCTAGGAGAGTGTTAGGGTTAGGGATAGGGTTAGCATCAGGCCTAGGATAGTGTTAGGGTTAGGGTTAGGGTTAGCATCAGCCCTAGGATAGTGTTAGGGTTAGGGTTAGCATCAGCCCTAGGATACTGTCAGTGTTAGGGTTAGGGTTATCATCAGGCCTAGGATAGTGTTAGGGTTAGGGTTAGCATCAGCTCTAGGATAGTGTTAGGGTTAGGGTTAGGGTTAGCATCAGCCCTAGGATAGTGTTAAGGTTAGGGTTAGGGTTATCATCAGGCCTAGGATAGTGTGAGGGCTAGAGTTAGCATCAGACTTAGGATAGTGTTAGGGTTAGGGTTAGGGTTATCATCAGGCCTAGGATAGTGTTAGGGTTAGGGTTAGGGTTAGCATCAGTTCAAGGATATTGTTAGGGTTAGCGTTAGGGTTAGCATCTGCCCTAGGATAGTGTTAGGGTTAGGATTAGGGTTAGCATCAGCCCAAGGATAGTGTTAGGGTTAGGGTTAGCATCAGCCCTAGGATAGTGTTAGGGTTAGGGTTAGGGTTAGCATCAGGCCCAGGATAGTGTTAGGGTTAGGGTTAGCATCAGCCCAAGGATAGTGTTAGGGTTAGGGTTAGGGTTAGCATCAGCCCTAGGATAGTGTTAGTGTTAGGGTTAGCATCAACACTAGGATAGTGTTTGGGTTAGCGTTAGGGTTAGCATCAGCCCTAGGATAGTGTTAGGGTTAGGGTTAGGGTTAGCATCAGCCCTAGGATAGTGTTAGTGTTAGGGTTACCATCAGCCCTAGGATAGTGTTAGTGTTAGGGTTAGGGTTAGCATCAGCCCTAGGATAGTGTTAGGGTTAGGGTTAGGGTTAGCATCCGCCCTAGGATAGTGTTAGTGTTAGGGTTAGCATCAGCCCTAGGATAGTGTTTGGGTTAGGGTTAGGGTTAGCATCAGCCCCAGGATAGTGTTAGGGTTAGGGTTAGGGTTAGCATCAGCCCTAGGATAGTGTTAGGGTTAGGGTTAGCATCAGCCCTAGGATAGTGTTAGGGTTAGGGTTAGGGTTAGCATCAGGCCTAGGATAGTGTTAGGGTTAGGGTTAGCATCAGCCCTAGGATAGTGTTAGAGTTAGGGTTAGGGTTAGCATCCGCCCTAGGATAATGTTAGGGTTAGGGTTAGGGTTAGCATCAGCCCTAGGATAGTGTTAGTGTTAGGGTTAGCATAAGCCCTAGGATAGTGTTAGGGTTAGGGTTAGGGTTAGCATCAGCCCTAGGATAGTGTTAGGGTTAGGGTTAACATAAACCCTAGGATAGTGTTAGGGTTAGGGTTAGGGTTATCATCAGGCCTAGGATAGTGTTAGGGTTAGGGTTAGGGTTAGCATCAGTTCAAGGATAGTGTTAGGGTTAGCGTTAGGGTTAGCATCTGCCCTAGGATAGTGTTAGGGTTAGGGTTAGGGTTAGCATCAGCCCAAGTATAGTGTTAGGGTTAGGGTTAGCATCAGCCCTAGGATAGTGTTAGGGTTAGGGTTAGGGTTAGCATCAGCCCTAGGATAGTGTTAGGGTTAGGGTTAGCATCAGCCCAAGGATAGTGTTAGGGTTAGGGTTAGGGTTAGCATCAGCCCTAGGATAGTGTTAGGGTTAGGGTTAGCATCAACCCTAGGATAGTGTTTGGGTTAGGGTTAGGGTTAGCATCAGCCCTAGGATAGTGTTAGGGTTAGGGTTAGGGTTAGCATCAGCCCTAGGATAGTGTTAGTGTTAGGGTTAGCATCAGCCCAAGGATAGTGTTAGGGTTAGGGTTAGGGTTAGCATCAGCCCTAGGATAGTGTTAGGGTTAGGGTTAGCATCAGCCCTAGGATAGTGTTAGGGTTAGGGTTAGGGTTAGCATCAGCCCTAGGATAGTGTTAGGGTTAGGGTTAGCATCAGCCCTAGGTTATTGTTAGGGTTAGGGTTAGGGTTAGCATCAGCCCTAAGATAGTGTTAGGGTTAGGGTTAGCATCAGCCCTAGGATAACGTTGGGGTTAGGGTTAGGGTTAGCATCAGCCCTAGGATAGTGTTAGGGTTAGGGTTAGCATCAACCCTAGGATAGTGTTAGGGTTAGGGTTAGGGTTAGCATCAGCCCTAGGATAGTGTTAGGGTTAGGGTTAGCATCAGCCCTAGGATAGTGTTAGGGTTAGGGTTAGGGTTAGCATCAGCCCTTGGAGAGTGTTAGGGTTAGGGTTAGGGTTAGCTTCAGCCCTAGGATAGTGCTAGTGTTAGGGTTAGCATCTGCCCTAGGATAGTGTTAGGGTTAGGGTTAGGGTTAGCATCCGCCCTAGGATAGTGTTAGGGTTAGGGTTAGGGTTAGCATCAGCCCTAGGATAGTGTTAGGGTTAGGGTTAACATAAACCCTAGGATAGTGTTAGGGTTAGGGTTAGGGTTATCATCAGGCCTAGGATAGTGTTAGGGTTAGGGTTAGGGTTATCATCAGTTCAAAGATAGTGTTAGGGTTAGCGTTAGGGTTAGCATCAGCCCTAGGATAGTGTTAGGGTTAGATTAGGGTTAGCATCAGCCCTAGGACAGTGTTAGGGTTAGGGTTAGCATCAGCCCTAGGATAGTGTTATCGTTAGGGTTAGGGTTATCATCAGGCCTAGGATAGTGTTAGGGTTAGGGTTAGCATCAGCCCTAGGATAGTGTTAGGGTTAGGGTTAATATCAGCCCTAGGATATTGTTAGGGTTAGGGTTAGGGTTAGCATCAGGCCCAGGATAGTGTTAGGGTTAGGGTTAGGGTTAGCATCAGCCCTAGGATAGTGTTAGGGTTAGGGTTAGCATCAACACTAGGATAGTGTTTGTGTTAGGGTTAGGGTTAGCCTCAGCCCTAGGAGAGTGTTAGTGTTAGGGATAGGGTTAGCATCAGGCCTAGGATAGTGTTAGGGTTAGCGTTAGGGTTAGCATCAGCCCTAGGATAGTGTTAGGGTTAGGGTTAGCATCAGCCCTAGGATAGTGTCAGGGTTAGGGTTAGGGTTATCATCAGGCCTAGGATAGTGTTAGGGTTAGGGTTAGGGTTAGCATCAGCCCTAGGATAGTGTTAAGGTTAGGGTTATGGTTATCATCAGGCCTAGTATAGTGTGAGGTCTAGGGTTAGCATCAGACTTAGGATAGTGTTAGGGTTAGGGTTAGGGTTAGCATCAGCCCTAGGATAGTGTTAGGGTTAGGGTTAGCATCAGCCCTAGGATAGTGTTAGGGTTAGGGTTAGGGTTATCATCAGGCCTAGGATAGTGTTAGGGTTAGGGTTAGCATCAGCCCTAGGATATTGTTAGGGTTAGGGTTAGGGTTAGCATCAGCCCTAGGATAGTGTTAGGGTTAGGGTTAGCATCAGCCCTAGGGTTGTGTTAGGGTTAGGGTTAGGGTTAGCATCAGGCCTAGGATAGTGTTAGGGTTAGGGTTAGCATCAGCCCTAGGTTAGTGTTAGGGTTAGGGTTAGGGTTAGCATCAGCCGTAGGATAGTGTTAGGGTTAGGGTTTGCCTCAGCCCTAAGATAGTGTTAGAGTTAGGGTTAGGGTTAGCATCAGCCCTAGGATAGTGTTAGGGTTAGGGTTAGGGTTAGCATCATCCCGTGGAGAGTGTTAGGGTTAGGGTTAGGGTTAGCATCAGCCCTAGGATAGTGTTAGTGTTAGGGTTAGCATCAGCCCTAGGATAGTGTTAGGGTTAGGGTTAGCATCAGCCCTAGGATAGTGTTAGGGTTAGGGTTAGGGTTAGCATCAGGCCTAGGATAGTGTTAGGGTTAGCGTTAGGGTTAGCATCAGCCCTAGGATAGTGTTAGGGTTAGGGTTAACATAAACCCTAGGATAGTGTTAGGGTTAGGGTTAGGGTTATCATCAGGCCTAGGATAGTGTTAGGGTTAGGGTTAGGGTTAGCATCAGTTCAAGGATAGTGTTAGGGTTAGCGTTAGGGTTAGCATCTGCCCTAGGATAGTGTGAGGGTTAGGGTTAGGGTTAGCATCATCCCAAGGATAGTGTTAGGGTTAGGGTTAGCATCAGCCCTAGGATAGTGTTAGGGTTAGTGTTAGGGTTAGCATCAGGTCCAGGATCGTGTTAGGGTTAGGGTTAGCATCAGCCCAAGGATAGTGTTAGGGTTAGGGTTAGGGTTAGCATCAGCCCTAGGATAGTGTTAGGGTTAGGGTTAGCATCAACCCTAGGATAGTGTTTGGGTTAGGGTTAGAGTTAGCATCAGCCCCAGGATAGTGTTAGGGTTAGGGTTAGGGTTAGCATCAGCCCTAGGATAGTGGCACTGTTAGGGTTAGCATGAGCCCTAGGATAGTGTTAGGGTTAGGGTTAGGGTTAGCATCAGCCCTAGGATAGTGTTAGGGTTAGGGTTAGCATCAGCCCTAGGATAGTGTTAGGGTTAGGGTTAGGGTTAGCATCAGCCCTAGGATAGTGTTAGGGTTAGGGTTAGCATCAGCCCTAGGTTAGTGTTAGGGTTAGGGTTAGGGTTAGCATCAGCCCTAGGATAGTGTTAGGGTTAGGGTTAGCATCAGCCCTAGGATAGTGTTAGGGTTAGGGTTAGGGTTAGCATCAGCCCTAGGATAGTGTTAGGGTTAGGGTTAGCATCAACCCTAGGATAGTGTTTCGGTTAGGGTTAGGGTTAGCATCAGCCCTAGGATAGTGTTAGGGTTAGGGTTAGCATCAGCCCTAGGATAGTGTTAGGGTTAGGGTTAGGGTTATCATCAGGCCTAGGATAGTGTTAGGGTTAGGGTTAGCATCAGCCCTAGGATAGTGTTAGGGTTAGGGTTAGGGTTAGCATCAGCCCTAGGACAGTGTTAGGGTTAGGGTTAGCATCAGCCCTAGGATAGTGTTAGGGTTAGGGTTAAGGTTAGCATCAGGCCTAGGATAGTGTTAGGGTTAGGGTTAGCATCAGCCCTAGGATAGTGTTAGGGTTAGGGTTAGGGTTAGCATCAGCCGTAGGATAGTGTTAGGGTTAGGGTTTGCCTCAGCCCTAAGATAGTGTTAGAGTTAGGGTTAGGGTTAACATCAGCCCTAGGATAGTGTTAGTGTTAGGGTTACCATCAGCCCTAGGATAGTGTTAGGGTTAGGGTTAGCATCAGCCCTAGGATAGTGTTAGGGTTAGGGTTAGGGTTAGCTTCAGGCCTAGGATAGTGTTAGTGTTAGGGTTAGCATCAGCCCTAGGATAGTGTTAGGGTTAGGGTTAGGGTTAGCATCCGCCCTAGGATAATGTTAGGGTTAGGGTTAGGGTTAGCATCAGCCCTAGGATAGTGTTAGTGTTAGGGTTAGCATCAGCCCTAGGATAGTGTTAGGGTTAGGGTTAGGGTTAGCATCCGCCCTAGGATAGTGTTAGGGTTAGCGTTAGGGTTAGCATCAGCCCTAGGATAGTGTTAGGATTAGGGTTAGCATGAGCCCTAGGATAGTGTTAGGGTTAGGGTTAGGGTTAGCATCAGCCCTAGGATAGTGTTAGGGTTAGGGTTAGCATCAGCCCTAGGTTAGTATAGGGTTAGGGTTAGGGTTAGCATCAGCCCTAGGATAGTGTTAGGGTTAGGGTTAGCATCAGCCCTAGGATAGTGTTAGGGTTAGGGTTAGGGTTAGCATCAGCCCTAGGATAGTGTTATGGTTAGGGTTAGCATCAACCCTAGGATAGTGTTAGGGTTAGGGTTAGGGTTAGCATCAGCCCTAGGATAGTGTTAGGGTTAGGGTTAGCATCAGCCCTAGGATAGTGTTAGGGTTAGGGTTAGGGTTAGCATCAGCCCTTGGAGAGTGTTAGGGTTAGGGTTAGCGTTAACTTCAGCCCTAGGATAGTGTTAGTGTTAGGGTTAGCATCAGCCCTAGGAGAGTGTTTGGGTTAGGGTTAGGGTTAGCATCCGCCCTAGGATAGTGTTAGGTTTAGGGTTAGGGTTAGCATCAGCCCTAGGATAGTGTTAGGGTTAGGGTTAACATAAACCCTAGGATAGTGTTAGGGTTAGGGTTAGGGTTATCATCAGGCCTAGGATAGTGTTAGGGTTAGGGTTAGGGTTAGCATCAGTTCAAGGATAGTGTTAGGGTTAACGTTAGGGTTAGCATCAGCCCTAGGATAGTGTTAGGGTTAGGGTTAGGGTTAGAATCAGCCCTAGGATAGTGTTAGGTTTAGGGTTAGCATCAGCCCTAGGATAGTGTTAGGGTTAGGGTTAGGGTTATCATCAGGCCTAGGATAGTGTTAGGGTTACGGTTAGCATCAGCCCTAGGATAGTGTTAGGGTTAGGGTTAGGGTTAGCATCAGCCCTAGGATAGTGTTAGGGTTAGGGTTAGGGTTAGCATCAGCCCTAGGATAGTGTTAGGGTTAGGGTTAGGGTTAGCATCAGCCCTTGGAGAGTGTTAGGGTTAGGGTTAGGGTTAGCATCATCCCTAGGATAGTGTTAGTGTTAGGGTTAGCATCAGCCCTAGGATAGTGTTAGGGTTAGGGTTACCATCAGCCCTAGGATAGTGTTAGGGTTAGGGTTAGGGTTAGCATCAGGCCTAGGATAGTGTTAGTGTTAGGGTTAGCATCAGCCCTAGGATAGTGTTAGGGTTAGGGTTATGGTTAGCATCCGCCCTAGGACAATGTTAGGGTTAGGGTTAGGGTTAGCATCAGCCCTAGGATAGTGTTAGTGTTAGGGTTAGCATCAGCCCTAGGATAGTGTTAGGGTTAGGGTTAGGGTTAGCATCCGCCCTAGGATAGTGTTAGTGTTAGCGTTAGGGTTAGCATCAGCCCTAGGATAGTGTTCGGGTTAGGGTTAACAAAAAACCTAGGATAGTGTTAGGGTTAGGGTTAGGGTTATCATCAGGCCTAGGATAGTGTTAGGGTTAGGGTTAGGGTTAGCATCAGTTCAAGGATAGTGTTAGGGTTAGCGTTAGGGTTAGCATCTGCCCTAGGATAGTGTTAGGGTTAGGGTTAGGTTTAGCATCAGCCCAAGGATAGTGTTAGGGTTAGGGTTAGCATCAGCCCTATGATAGTGTTACGGTTAGGGTTAGGGTTAGCATCAGGCCCAGGATAGTGTTATTGTTAGGGTTAGCATCAGCCCAAGAATAGTGTTAGGGTTAGGGTTAGGGTTAGCATCAGCCCTAGGATAGTGTTAGGGTTAGGGTTAGCATCAACCCTAGGATAGTGTTTGGGTTAGGGTTAGGGTTAGCATCAGCCCTAGTATAGTGTTAGGGTTAGGGTTAGCCTCAGCCCTAGGAGAGTGTTAGGGTTAGAGATAGGGTTAGCATCAGGCCTAGGATAGCGTTAGGTTTAGGGTTAGGGTTAGCATCAGCCCTAGGATAGTGTTAGGGTTAGGGTTAGCATCAGCCCTAGGATACTGTCAGGGTTAGGGTTAGGGTTATCATCAGGCCTAGATAGTGTTAGGGTTAGGGTTAGCATCAGGTGTAGGATAGTGTTAGTGTTAGGGTTAGGGTTAGCATCAGCCCTAGGATAGTGTTAAGGTTAGGGTTAGTGTTATCATCAGGCCTAGGATAGTGTGAGGGCTAGAGTTAGCATCAGACTTAGGATAGTGTTAGGGTTAGCGTTAGGGTTAGCATCTGCCCTAGGATAGTGTTAGGGTTAGGGTTAGGGTTAGCATCAGCCCAAGGATAGTGTTAGGGTTAGGGTTAGCATCAGCCCTAGGATAGTGTTAGTGTTAGGGTTAGGGTTAGCATCAGGCCCAGGATAGTGTTAGGGTTAGGGTTAGCATCAGCCCAAGGATAGTGTTAGGGTTAGGGTTAGGGTTAGCATCAGCCCTAGGATAGTGTTAGGGTTAGGGTTAGCATCAACCCTAGGATAGTGTTTGGGTTAGGGTTAGGGTTAGCATCAGCCCTAGGATAGTGTTAGGGTTAGGGTTAGGGTTAGCATCAGCCCTAGGATAGTGTTAGTGTTAGGGTTAGCATCAGCCCTAGGATAGTGTTAGGGTTAGGGTTAGGGTTAGCATCAGCCCTAGGATAGTGTTAGGGTTAGGGTTAGCATCAGCCCTAGGATAGTGTTAGGGTTAGGGTTAGGGTTAGCATCAGCCCTAGGATAGTGTTAGGGTTAGGGTTAGCATCAGCCCTAGGTTAGTGGTAGGGTTAGGGTTAGGGTTAGCATCAGCCCTAGGATAGCGTTAGGGTTATGGTTAACATCAGCCCTAAGATAGTGTTAGGGTTAGGGTTAGGGTTAGCATCAGCCCTAGGATAGTGTTAGGGTTAGGGTTAGCATCAGCCCTAGGATACTGTTAGGGTTAGGGTTAGGGTTAGCATCAGCCCTTGGAGAGTGTTAGGGTTAGGGTTAGGGGTAGCATCAGCCCTAGGATAGTGTTAGTGTTAGGGTTAGCATCCCCCCTAGGATAGTGTTAGGTTTAGGGTTAGGGTGAGCATCAGCCCTAGGATAGTGTTAGGGTTAGGGTTAGCATCAGCCCTAGGATAGCGTTACGGTTAGGGTTAGGGTTAGCATCAGCCCTAGGATAGTGTTAGGGTTAGGGTTAGCATCAGCCCTAGGATAGTGTTAGGGTTAGGGTTAGGGTTAGCATCAGCCGTAGGATAGTGTTAGGGTTAGGGTTAGCCTCAGCCCTAAGATAGTGTTACAGTTAGGGTTAGGGTTAGCATCAGCCCTAGGATAATGTTAGGGTTAGGGTTAGGGTTAGCATCAGCCCTAGGATAGTGTTAGTGTTAGGGTTAGCATCAGCCCTAGGATAGTGTTAGGGTTAGGGTTAGGGTTAGCATCCGCCCTAGGATAGTGTTAGTGTTAGGGTTAGCATCAGCCCTAGGATAGTGTTAGGGTTAGGGTTAGCATCAGCCCTAGGATAGTGTTAGGGTTAGGGTTAGGGTTAGCATCAGGCCTAGGATAGTGTTAGTGTTAGGGTTAGCATCAGCCCTAGGATAGTGTTAGGGTTATGGTTAGGGTTAGCATCCGCCCTAGGATAATGTTAAGGTTAGGGTTAGGGTTAGCATCAGCCCTAGGATTGTGTTAGGGTTAGGGTTAGCATCAGCCCTAGGATAGTGTTAGGGTTAGGGTTAGGGTTAGCATCAGCCCTTGGAGAGTGTTAGGGTTAGGGTTAGGGTTAGCATCAGCCCTAGGATAGTGTTAGTGTTAGTGTTAGCATCAGCCCTAGGATAGTGTTAGGGTTAGGGTTAGCATCAGCCCTAGGATAGTGTTAGGGTTAGGGTTAGGGTTATCATCAGGCCTAGGATAGTGTTAGGGTTAGGGTTAGCATCAGCCCTAGGATAGTGTTAGGGTTAGGGTTAGGGTTAGCATCAGCCCTAGGATAGTGTTAGGGTTAGGGTTAGCATCAGCCCTAGGGTAGTGTTAGGGTTAGGGTTAGGGTTAGCATCAGGCCTAGGATAGTGTTAGGGTTAGGGTTAGCATCAGCCCTAGGATAGTGTTAGGGTTAGGGTTAGGGTTAGCATCAGCCGTAGGATAGTGTTAGGGTTAGGGTTTGCCTCAGCCCTAAGATAGTGTTAGAGTTAGGGTTAGGGTTAGCATCAGCCCTAGGATAGTGTTAGGGTTAGGGTTAGGGTTAGCATCAGCCCGTGGAGAGTGTTAGGGTTAGGGTTAGGGTTAGCATCAGCCCTAGGATAGTGTTAGTGTTAGGGTTAGCATCAGCCCTAGGATAGTGTTAGGGTTAGGGTTAGCATCAGCCCTAGGATAGTGTTAGGGTTAGGGTTAGGGTTAGCATCAGGCCTAGGATAGTGTTAGGGTTAGCGTTAGGGTTAGCATCAGCCCTAGGATAGTGTTAGGGTTAGGGTTAACATAAACCCTAGGATAGTGTTAGGGTTAGGGTTAGGGTTATCATCAGGCCTAGGATAGTGTTAGGGTTAGGGTTAGGGTTAGCATTAGTTCAAGGATAGTGTTAGGGTTAGCGTTAGGGTTAGCATCTGCCCTAGGATAGTGTTAGGGTTAGGGTTAGGGTTAGCATCATCCCAAGGATAGTGTTAGGGTTAGGGTTAGCATCAGCCCTAGGATAGTGTTAGGGTTAGTGTTAGGGTTAGCATCAGGCCCAGGATCGTGTTAGGGTTAGGGTTAGCATCAGCCCAAGGATAGTGTTAGGGTTAGGGTTAGGGTTAGCATCAGCCCTAGGATAGTGTTAGGGTTAGGGTTAGCATCAACCCTAGGATAGTGTTTGGGTTAGTGTTAGAGTTAGCATCAGCCCCAGGATAGTGTTAGGGTTAGGGTTAGGGTTAGCATCAGCCCTAGGATAGTGGTACTGTTAGGGTTAGCATGAGCCCTAGGATAGTGTTAGGGTTAGGGTTAGGGTTAGCATCAGCCCTAGGATAGTGTTAGGGTTAGGGTTAGCATCAGCCCTAGGATAGTGTTAGGGTTAGGGTTAGGGTTAGCATCAGCCCTAGGATAGTGTTAGGGTTAGGGTTAGCATCAGCCCTAGGTTAGTGTTAGGGTTAGGGTTAGGGTTAGCATCAGCCCTAGGATAGTGTTAGGGTTAGGGTTAGCATCAGCCCTAGGATAGTGTTAGGGTTAGGGTTAGGGTTAGCATCAGCCCTAGGATAGTGTTAGGGTTAGGGTTAGCATCAACCCTAGGATAGTGTTAGGGTTAGGGTTAGGGTTAGCATCAGCCCTAGGATAGTGTTAGGGTTAGGGTTAGCATCAGCCCTAGGATAGTGTTAGGGTTAGGGTTAGGGTTATCATCAGGCCTAGGATAGTGTTAGGGTTAGGGTTAGCATCAGCCCTAGGATAGTGTTAGGGTTAGGGTTAGGGTTAGCATCAGCCCTAGGACAGTGTTAGGGTTAGGGTTAGCATCAGCCCTAGGATAGTGTTAGGGTTAGGGTTAAGGTTAGCATCAGGCCTAGGATAGTGTTAGGGTTAGGGTTAGCATCAGCCCTAGGATAGTGTTAGGGTTAGGGTTAGGGTTAACTTCAGGCCTAGGATAGTGTTAGTGTTAGGGTTAGCATCAGCCCTAGGATAGTGTTAGGGTTAGGGTTAGGGTTAGCATCCGCCCTAGGATAATGTTAGGGTTAGGGTTAGGGTTAGCATCAGCCCTAGGATAGTGTTAGGGTTAGGGTTAGCATCAGCCCTAGGATAGTGTTAGGGTTAGGGTTAGGGTTAGCATCCGCCCTAGGATAGTGTTAGGGTTAGAGTTAGGGTTAGCATCAGCCCTAGGATAGTGTTAGGGTTAGGGTTAGCATCAGCCCTAGGATAGTGTTAGGGTTAGGGTTAGGGTTAGCATCAGCCCTAGGATAGTGTTAGGGTTAGGGTTAGCATCAGCCCTAGGTTAGTATAGGGTTAGGGTTAGGGTTAGCATCAGCCCTAGGATAGTGTTAGGGTTAGGGTTAGCATCAGCCCAAGGATAGTGTTAGGGTTAGGGTTAGGGTTAGCATCAGCCCTAGGATAGTGTTAGGGTTAGGGTTAGCATCAACCCTAGGATAGTGTTTTGGTTAGGGTTAGGGTTAGCATCAGCCCTAGGATAGTGTTAGGGTTAGGGTTAGCATCAGCCCTAGGATAGTGTTAGTGTTAGGGTTAGGGTTAGCATCAGCCCTTGGAGAGTGTTAGGGTTAGGGTTAGCGTTAACTTCAGCCCTAGGATAGTGTTAGTGTTAGGGTTAGCATCAGCCCTAGGAGAGTGTTAGGGTTAGGGTTAGGGTTAGCATCCGCCCTAGGATAGTGTTAGGTTTAGGGTTAGGGTTAGCATCAGCCCTAGGATAGTGTTAGGGTTAGGGTTAACATAAACCCTAGGATAGTGTTAGGGTTAGGGTTAGGGTTATCATCAGGCCTAGGATAGTGTTAGGGTTAGGGTTAGGGTTAGCATCAGTTCAAGGATAGTGTTAGGGTTAACGTTAGGGTTAGCATCAGCCCTAGGATAGTGTTAGGGTTAGGGTTAGGGTTAGAATCAGCCCTAGGATAGTGTTAGGGTTAGGGTTAGCATCAGCCCTAGGATAGTGTTAGGGTTGGGGTTAGGGTTATCATCAGGCCTAGGATAGTGTTAGGGTTACGGTTAGCATCAGCCCTAGGATAGTGTTAGGGTTAGGGTTAGGGTTAGCATCAGCCCTAGGATAGTGTTAGGGTTAGGGTTAGGGTTAGCATCAGCCCTAGGATAGTGTTAGGGTTAGGGTTAGGGTTAGCATCAGCCCTTGGAGAGTGTTAGGGTTAGGGTTAGGGTTAGCATCATCCCTAGGATAGTGTTAGTGTTAGGGTTAGCATCAGCCCTAGGATAGTGTTAGGGTTAGGGTTACCATCAGCCCTAGGATAGTGTTAGGGTTAGGGTTAGGGTTAGCATCAGGCCTAGGATAGTGTTAGTGTTAGGGTTAGCATCAGCCCTAGGATAGTGTTAGGGTTAGGGTTATGGTTAGCATCCGCCCTAGGACAATGTTAGGGTTAGGGTTAGGGTTAGCATCAGCCCTAGGATAGTGTTAGTGTTAGTGTTAGCATCAGCCCTAGGATAGTGTTAGGGTTAGGGTTAGTGTTAGCATCCGCCCTAGGATAGTGTTAGTGTTAGCGTTAGGGTTAGCATCAGCCCTAGGATAGTGTTAGGGTTAGGGTTAACAAAAAACCTAGGATAGTGTTAGGGTTAGGGTTAGGGTTATCATCAGGCCTAGGATAGTGTTAGGGTTAGGGTTAGGGTTAGCATCAGTTCAAGGATAGTGTTAGGGTTAGCGTTAGGGTTAGCATCTGCCCTAGGATAGTGTTAGGGTTAGGGTTAGGTTTAGCATCAGCCCAAGGATAGTGTTAGGGTTAGAGTTAGCATCAGCCCTATGATAGTGTTACGGTTAGGGTTAGGGTTAGCATCAGGCCCAGGATAGTGTTATTGTTAGGGTTAGCATCAGCTCAAGAATAGTGTTAGGGTTAGGGTTAGGGTTAGCATCAGCCCTAGGATAGTGTTAGGGTTAGGGTTAGCATCAACCCTAGGATAGTGTTTGGGTTAGGGTTAGGGTTAGCATCAGCCCTAGTATAGTGTTAGGGTTAGGGTTAGCCTCAGCCCTAGGAGAGTGTTAGGGTTAGGGATAGGGTTAGCATCAGGCCTAGGATAGCGTTAGGTTTAGGGTTAGGGTTAGCATCAGCCCTAGGATAGTGTTAGGGTTAGGGTTAGCATCAGCCCTAGGATACTGTCAGGGTTAGGGTTAGGGTTATCATCAGGCCTAGATAGTGTTAGGGTTAGGGTTAGCATCAGCTGTAGGATAGTGTTAGTGTTAGGGTTAGGGTTAGCATCAGCCCTAGGATAGTGTTAAGGTTAGGGTTAGTGTTATCATCAGGCCTAGGATAGTGTGAGGGCTAGAGTTAGCATCAGACTTAGGATAGTGTTAGGGTTAGGGTTAGGGTTATCATCAGGCCTAGGATAGTGTTAGGGTTAGGGTTAGGGTTAGCATCAGTTCAAGGATAGTGTTAGGGTTAGCGTTAGGGTTAGCATCTGCCCTAGGATAGTGTTAGGGTTAGGGTTAGGGTTAGCATCAGCCCAAGGATAGTGTTAGGGTTAGGGTTAGCATCAGCCCTAGGATAGTGTTAGGGTTAGGGTTAGGGTTAGCATCAGGCCCAGGATAGTGTTAGGTTTAGGGTTAGCATCAGCCCAAGGATAGTGTTAGGGTTAGGGTTAGGGTTAGCATCAGCCCTAGGATAGTGTTAGGGTTAGGGTTAGCATCAACCCTAGGATAGTGTTTGGATTAGGGTTAGGGTTAGCATCAGCCCTAGGATAGTGTTAGGGTTAGGGTTAGGGTTAGCATCAGCCCTAGGATAGTGTTAGTGTTAGGGTTAGCATCAGCCCTAGGATAGTGTTAGGGTTAGGGTTAGGGTTAGCATCAGCCCTAGGATAGTGTTAGGGTTAGGGTTAGCATCAGCCCTAGGATAGTGTTAGGGTTAGGGTTAGGGTTAGCATCAGCCCTAGGATAGTGTTAGGGTTAGGGTTAGCATCAGCCCTAGGTTAGTGGTAGGGTTAGGGTTAGGGTTAGCATCAGCCCTAGGATAGCGTTAGGGTTATGGTTAACATCAGCCCTAAGATAGTGTTAGGGTTAGGGTTAGGGTTAGCATCAGCCCTAGGATAGTGTTAGGGTTAGGGTTAGCATCAGCCCTAGGATACTGTTAGGGTTAGGGTTAGGGTTAGCATCAGCCCTTGGAGAGTGTTAGGGTTAGGGTTAGGGGTAGCATCAGCCCTAGGATAGTGTTAGTGTTAGGGTTAGCATCCCCCCTAGGATAGTGTTAGGTTTAGGGTTAGGGTGAGCATCAGCCCTAGGATAGTGTTAGGGTTAGGGTTAGCATCAGCCCTAGGATAGCGTTAGGGTTAGGGTTAGGGTTAGCATCAGCCCTAGGATAGTGTTAGGGTTAGGGTTAGCATCAGCCCTAGGATAGTGTTAGGGTTAGGGTTAGGGTTAGCATCAGCCGTAGGATAGTGTTAGGGTTAGGGTTAACCTCAGCCCTAAGATAGTGTTACAGTTAGGGTTAGGGTTAGCATCAGCCCTAGGATAATGTTAGGGTTAGGGTTAGGGTTAGCATCAGCCCTAGGATAGTGTTAGTGTTAGGGTTAGCATCAGCCCTAGGATAGTGTTAGGGTTAGGGTTAGGGTTAGCATCCGCCCTAGGATAGTGTTAGTGTTAGGGTTAGCATCAGCCCTAGGATAGTGTTAGGGTTAGGGTTAGCATCAGCCCTAGGATAGTGTTAGGGTTAGGGTTAGGGTTAGCATCAGGCCTAGGATAGTGTTAGTGTTAGGGTTAGCATCAGCCCTAGGATAGTGTTAGGGTTATGGTTAGGGTTAGCATCCGCCCTAGGATAATGTTAAGGTTAGGGTTAGGGTTAGCATCAGCCCTAGGATTGTGTTAGGGTTAGGGTTAGCATCAGCCCTAGGATAGTGTTAGGGTTAGGGTTAGGGTTAGCATCAGCCCTTGGAGAGTGTTAGGGTTAGGGTTAGGGTTAGCATCAGCCCTAGGATAGTGTTAGTGTTAGTGTTAGCATCAGCCCTAGGATAGTGTTAGGGTTAGGGTTAGCATCAGCCCTAGGATAGTGTTAGGGTTAGGGTTAGGGTTAGCATCAGGCCTAGGATAGTGTTAGTGTTAGGGTTAGCATCAGCCCTAGGATAGTGTTAGTGTTAGGGTTATGGTTAGCATCCGCCCTAGGATAATGTTAGGGTTAGGGTTAGGGTTAGCATCAGCCCTAGGATAGTGTTAGTGTTAGGGTTAGCATCAGCCCTAGGATAGTGTTAGGGTTAGGGTTAGGGTTAGCATCCGCCCTAGGATAGTGTTAGGGTTAGGGTTAGGGTTAGCATCAGCCCTAGGATAGTGTTAGGGTTAGGGTTAACATAAATCCTAGGATAGTGTTAGGGTTAGGGTTAGGGTTATCATCAGGCCTAGGATAGTGTTAGGGTTAGGGTTAGGGTTAGCATCAGTTCAAGGATAGTGTTAGGGTTAGCGTTAGGGTTAGCATCTGCCCTAGGATAGTGTTAGGGTTAGGGTTAGGGTTAGCATCAGCCCAAGGATAGTGTTAGGGTTAGGGTTAGCATCAGCCCTATGATAGTGTTAGGGTTAGGGTTTGGGTTAGCATCAGGCCCAGGATAGTGTTAGGGTTAGGGTTAGCATCAGCCCAAGGATAGTGTTAGGGTTAGGGTTAGGGTTAGCATCAGCCCTAGGATATTGTTAGGGTTAGGGTTAGCATCAACCCTAGGATAGTGTTTGGGTTAGGGTTAGGGTTAGCATCAGCCCTAGGATATTGTTAGGGTTAGGGTTGCCTCAGCCCTAGGAGAGTGTTAGGGTTAGGGATAGGGTTAGCATCAGGCCTAGGATAGTGTTAGGGTTAGGGTTAGGGTTAGCATCAGCCCTAAGATAATGTTAGGGTTAGGTTTAGCATCAGCCCTAGGATACTGTCAGGGTTAGGGTTAGGGTTATCATCAGGCCTAGGATAGTGTTAGGGTTAGGGTTAGCATCAGCTCTAGGATAGTGTTAGGGTTAGGGTTAGGGTTAGCATCAGCCCTAGGATAGTGTTAAGGTTAGGGTTAGGGTTATCATCAGGCCTAGGATAGTGTGAGGGCTAGAGTTAGCATCAGACTTAGGATAGTGTTAGGGTTAGGGTTAGGGTTATCATCAGGCCTAGGATAGTGTTAGGGTTTGGGTTAGGGTTAGGATCAGTTCAAGGATAGTGTTAGGGTTAGCGTTAGGGTTAGCATCTGCCCTAGGATAGTGTTAGGGTTAGGGTTAGGGTTAGCATCAGCCCAAGGATAGTGTTAGGGTTAGGGTTAGCATCAGCCCTAGGATAGTGTTAGGGTTAGGGTTAGGGTTAGCATCAGGCCCAGGATAGTGTTAGGGTTAGGGTTAGCATCAGCCCAAGGATAGTGTTAGGGTTAGGGTTAGGGTTAGCATCAGCCCTAGGACAGTGTTAGGGTTAGGGTTAGCATCAACCCTAGGATAGTGTTTGGGTTAGGGTTAGGGTTAGCATCAGCCCTAGGAT
Source organism: Lemur catta (assembly GCF_020740605.2). Taxonomy (NCBI): domain Eukaryota; kingdom Metazoa; phylum Chordata; class Mammalia; order Primates; family Lemuridae; genus Lemur; species Lemur catta. Next base: position 1,562,284 of record NW_025423857.1, on the reverse strand, counting down.
AGTGTTAGGGTTAGGGTTAGGGTTAGCATCAGCCCTAGGATAGTGTTAGTGTTAGGGTTAGCATCAGCCCTAGGATAGTGTTAGGGTTAGGGTTAGGGTTAGCATCAGCCCAAGGATAGTGTTAGGGTTAGGGTTAGCATCAGCCCTAGGATAGTGTTAGGGTTAGGGTTAGGGTTAGCATCAGCCCTAGGATAGTGTTAGGGTTAGGGTTAGCATCAGCCCTAGGTTAGTGTTAGGGTTAGGGTTAGGGTTAGCATCAGCCCTAGGATAGTGTTAGGGTTAGGGTTAGCATCAGCCCTAGGATAGTGTTAGGGTTAGGGTTAGGGTTAGCATCAGCCCTTGGAGAGTGTTAGGGTTAGGGTTAGGGGTAGCATCAGCCCTAGGATAGTGTTAGTGTTAGGGTTAGCATCAGCCCTAGGATAGTGTTAGGGTTAGGGTTAGGGTTAGCATCCCCCCTAGGATAGTGTTAGGTTTAGGGTTAGGGTGAGCATCAGCCCTAGGATAGTGTTAGGGTTAGGGTTAGCATCAGCCCTAGGATAGTGTTAGGGTTAGGGTTAGGGTTAGCATCAGCCCTAGGATAGTGTTAGGGTTTGGGTTAGCATCAGCCCTAGGATAGTGTTAGGGTTAGGGTTAGGGTTAGCATCCGCCCTAGGATAGTGTTAGTGTTAGGGTTAGCATCCGCCCTAGGATAGTGTTAGGGTTAGGGTTAGGGTTAGCATCCGCCCTAGGATAGTGTTAGTGTTAGGGTTAGCATCAGCCCTTGGATAGTGTTAGGGTTACGGTTAGGGTTAGCATCCGTCCTAGGATAGTGTTAGGGTTAGGGTTAGGGTTAGCATGAGCCCTTGGAGAGTGTTAGGGTTAGGGTTAGGGTTAGCATCAGTCCTAGGATAGTGTTAGTGTTAGGGTTAGCATCAGCCCTAGGATAGTGTTAGGGTTAGGGTTAGCATCAGCCCTAGGATAGTGTTAGGGTTAGGGTTAGGGTTAGCATCAGGCCTAGGATAGTGTTAGTGTTAGGGTTAGCATCAGCCCTAGGATAGTGTTAGGGTTAGGGTTATGGTTAGCATCCGCCCTAGGATAATGTTAGGGTTAGGGTTAGGGTTAGCATCAGCCCTAGGATAGTGTTAGTGTTAGGGTTAGCATCAGCCCTAGGATAGTGTTAGGGTTAGGGTTAGGGTTAGCATCCGCCCTAGGATAGTGTTAGGGTTAGGGTTAGGGTTAGCATCAGCCCTAGGATAGTGTTAGGGTTAGGGTTAACATAAATCCTAGGATAGTGTTAGGGTTAGGGTTAGGGTTATCATCAGGCCTAGGATAGTGTTAGGGTTAGGGTTAGGGTTAGCATCAGTTCAAGGATAGTGTTAGGGTTAGCGTTAGGGTTAGCATCTGCCCTAGGATAGTGTTAGGGTTAGGGTTAGGGTTAGCATCAGCCCAAGGATAGTGTTAGGGTTAGGGTTAGCATCAGCCCTATGATAGTGTTAGAGTTAGGGTTAGGGTTAGCATCAGGCCCAGGATAGTGTTATTGTTAGGGTTAGCATCAGCCCAAGGATAGTGTTAGGGTTAGGGTTAGGGTTAGCATCAGCCCTAGGATAGTGTTAGGGTTAGGGTTAGCATCAACCCTAGGATAGTGTTTGGGTTAGGGTTAGGGTTAGCATCAGCCCTAGTATAGTGTTAGGGTTAGGGTTAGCCTCAGCCCTAGGAGAGTGTTAGGGTTAGGGATAGGGTTAGCATCAGGCCTAGGATAGCGTTAGGGTTAGGGTTAGGGTTAGCATCAGCCCTAGGATAGTGTTAAGGTTAGGGTTAGCATCAGCCCTAGGATACTGTCAGGGTTAGGGTTAGGGTTATCATCAGGCCTAGATAGTGTTAGGGTTAGGGTTAGCATCAGCTCTAGGATAGTGTTATTGTTAGGGTTAGGGTTAGCATCAGCCCTAGGATAGTGTTAAGGTTAGGGTTAGGGTTATCATCAGGCCTAGGATAGTGTGAGGGCTAGAGTTAGCATCAGACTTAGGATAGTGTTAGGGTTAGGGATAGGGTTATCATCAGGCCTAGGATAGTGTTAGGGTTAGGGTTAGGGTTAGCATCAGTTCAAGGATAGTGTTAGGGTTAGCGTTAGGGTTAGCATCTGCCCTAGGATAGTGTTAGGGTTAGGGTTAGGGTTAGCATCAGCCCAAGGATAGTGTTAGGGTTAGGGTTAGCATCAGCCCTAGGATATTGTTAGGGTTAGGGTTAGGGTTAGCATCAGGCCCAGGATAGTGTTAAGGTTAGGGTTAGCATCAGCCCAAGGATAGTGTTAGGGTTAGGGTTAGGGTTAGCATCAGCCCTAGGATAGTGTTAGGGTTAGGGTTAGCATCAACCCTAGGATAGTGTTTGGGTTAGGTTTAGGGTTAGCATCAGCCCTAGGATAGTGTTAGGGTTAGGGTTAGGGTTAGCATCAGCCCTAGGATAGTGTTAGTGTTAGGGTTAGCATCAGCCCTAGGATAGTGTTAGGGTTAGGGTTAGGGTTAGCATCAGCCCTAGGATAGTGTTAGGGTTAGGGTTAGCATCAGCCTTAGGATAGTGTTAGGGTTATGGTTAGGGTTAGCATCAGCCCTAGGATAGTGTTAGGGTTAGGGTTAGCATCAGCCCTAGGTTAGTGTTAGGGTTAGGGTTAGGGTTAGCATCAGCCCTAGGATAGCGTTAGGGTTATGGTTAACATCAGCCCTAAGATAGTGTTAGGGTTAGGGTTAGGGTTAGCATCAGCCCTAGGATAGTGTTAGGGTTAGGGTTAGCATCAGCCCTAGGATAGTGTTAGGGTTAGGGTTAGGGTTAGCATCAGCCCTTGGAGAGTGTTAGGGTTAGGGTTAGGGGTAGCATCAGCCCTAGGATAGTGTTAGTGTTAGGGTTAGCATCAGCCCTAGGATAGTGTTATGGTTAGGGTTAGGGTTAGCATCCCCCCTAGGATAGTGTTAGGTTTAGGGTTAGGGTGAGCATCAGCCCTAGGATAGTGTTAGGGTTAGGGTTAGCATCAGCCCTAGGATAGCGTTAGGGTTAGGGTTAGGGTTAGCATCAGCCCTAGGATAGCGTTAGGGTTAGGGTTAGGGTTAGCATCAGCCCTAGGATAGTGTTAGTGTTAGGGTTAGCATCAGCCCTAGGATAGTGTTAGGGTTAGGGTTAGGGTTAGCATCCGCCCTAGGATAGTGTTAGTGTTAGGGTTAGCATCAGCCCTAGGATAGTGTTAGGGTTAGGGTTAGCATCAGCCCTAGGATAGTGTTAGGGTTAGGGTTAGGGTTAGCATCAGGCCTAGGATAGTGTTAGTGTTAGGGTTAGCATCAGCCCTATGATAGTGTTAGGGTTATGGTTAGGGTTAGCATCCGCCCTAGGATAATGTTAGGGTTAGGGTTAGGGTTAGCATCAGCCCTAGGATTGTGTTAGGGTTAGGGTTAGCATCAGCCCTAGGATAGTGTTAGGGTTAGGGTTAGCATCAACCCTAGGATAGTGTTTGGGTTAGGGTTAGGGTTAGCATCAGCCCTAGGATAGTGTTAGGGTTAGGGTTAGGGTTAGCATCAGCCCTAGGATAGTGTTAGTGTTAGGGTTAGCATCAGCCCTAGGATAGTGTTAGGGTTAGGGTTAGGGTTAGCATCAGCCCTAGGATAGTGTTAGGGTTAGGGTTAGCATCAGCCCTAGGATAGTGTTAGGGTTAGGGTTAGGGTTAGCATCAGCCCTAGGATAGTGTTAGGGTTAGGGTTAGCATCAGCCCTAGGTTAGTGTTAGGGTTAGGGTTAGGGTTAGCATCAGCCCTAGGATAGTGTTAGGGTTAGGGTTAACATCAGCCCTAAGGTAGTGTTAGGGTTAGGGTTAGGGTTAGCATCAGCCCTAGGATAGTGTTAGGGTTAGGGTTAGCATCAGCCCTAGGATAGTGTTAGGGTTAGGGTTAGGGTTAGCATCAGCCCTTGGAGAGTGTTAGGGTTAGGGTTAGGGGTAGCATCAGCCCTAGGATAGTGTTAGTGTTAGGGTTAGCATCAGCCCTAGGATAGTGTTAGGGTTAGGGTTAGGGTTAGCATCCCCCCTTGGATAGTGTTAGGTTTAGGGTTAGGGTGAGCATCAGCCCTAGGATAGTGTTAGGGTTAGGGTTAGCATCAGCCCTAGGATAGTGTTAGGGTTAGGGTTAGGGTTAGCATCAGCCCTAGGATAGTGTTAGGGTTAGGGTTAGCATCAGCCCTAGGATAGTGTTAGGGTTAGGGTTAGGGTTAGCATCCGCCCTAGGATAGTGTTAGTGTTAGGGTTAGCATCAGCCCTAGGATAGTGTTAGGGTTAGGGTTAGGGTTAGCATCCGCCCTAGGATAGTGTTAGTGTTAGGGTTAGCATCAGCCCTTGGATAGTGTTAGGGTTACGGTTAGGGTTAGCATCCGCCCTAGGATAGTGTTAGGGTTAGGGTTAGGGTTAGCATGAGCCCTAGGATAGTGTTAGGGTTAGGGTTAACATAAACCCAAGGATAGTGTTAGGGTTAGGGTTAGGGTTAGCATCCGCCCTAGGATAATGTTTGGGTTAGGGTCAGGGTTAGCATCAGCCCTAGGATAATGTTAGGGTTAGGGTTAGGTTTAGCATCAGCCCTAGGATAGTGTTAGTGTTAGGGTTAGCATCAGCCCTAGGATAGTGTTAGGGTTAGGGTTAACATAAACCCTAGGATAGTGTTAGGGTTAGGGTTAGGGTTATTATCAGGCCTAGGATAGTGTTAGGGTTAGGGTTAGGGTTAGCATCAGTTCAAGGATAGTGTTAGGGTTAGCGTTAGGGTTAGCATCTGCCCTAGGATAGTGTTAGGGTTAGGGTTAGGGTTAGCATCAGCCCAAGGATAGTGTTAGGGTTAGGGTTAGCATCAGCCCTATGATAGTGTTAGGGTTAGGGTTAGGGTTAGCATCAGGCCCAGGATAGTGTTAGGGTTAGGGTTAGCATCAGCCCAAGGATAGTGTTAGGGTTAGGGTTAGGGTTAGCATCAGCCCTAGGATAGTGTTAGGGTTAGGGTTAGCATCAACCCTAGGATAGTGTTTGGGTTAGGGTTAGGGTTAGCATCAGCCCTAGGATAGTGTTAGGGTTAGGGTTAGCCTCAGCCCTAGGAGAGTGTTAGGGTTAGGGATAGGGTTAGCATCAGGCCTAGGATAGTGTTAGGGTTAGGGTTAGGGTTAGCATCAGCCCTAGGATAGTGTTAGGGTTAGGGTTAGCATCAGCCCTAGGATAGTGTCAGGGTTAGGGTTAGGGTTAGCCTCAGCCCTAGGAGAGTGTTAGGGTTAGGGATAGGGTTAGCATCAGGCCTAGGATAGTGTTAGGGTTAGGGTTAGGGTTAGCATCAGCCCTAGGATAGTGTTAAGGTTAGGGTTAGGGTTAGCATCAGGCCTAGGATAGTGTGAGGGCTAGAGTTAGCATCAGACTTAGGATAGTGTTAGGGTTAGGGTTAGGGTTATCATCAGGCCTAGGATAGTGTTAGGGTTAGGGTTAGGGTTAGGATCAGTTCAAGGATAGTGTTAGGGTTAGCGTTAGGGTTAGCATCTGCCCTAGGATAGTGTTAGGGTTAGGGTTAGGGTTAGCATCAGCCCAAGGATAGTGTTAGGGTTAGGGTTAGCATCAGCCCTAGGATAGTGTTAGGGTGAGGGTTAGGGTTAGCATCAGGCCCAGGATAGTGTTAGGGTTAGGGTTAGCATCAGCCCAAGGATAGTGTTAGGGTTAGGGTTAGGGTTAGCATCAGCCCTAGGATAGTGTTAGGGTTAGGGTTAGCATCAACCCTAGGATAGTGTTTGGGTTAGGGTTAGGGTTAGCATCAGCCCTAGGATAGTGTTAGGGTTAGGGTTAAGGTTAGCATCAGCCCTAGGATAGTGTTAGTGTTAGGGTTAGCATCAGCCCTAGGTTAGTGTTAGGGTTAGGGTTAGGGTTAGCATCAGCCCTAGGATAGTGTTAGGGTTAGGTTTAGCATCAGCCCTAGGATAGTGTTAGGGTTAGGGTTAGGGTTAGCATCAGCCCTAGGATAGTGTTAGGGTTAGGGTTAGCATCAGCCCTAGGTTAGTGTTAGGGTTAGGGTTAGGGTTAGCATCAGCCCTAGGATAGTGTTAGGGTTAGGGTTAACATCAGCCCTAAGATAGTGTTAGGGTTAGGGTTAGGGTTAGCATCAGCCCTAGGATAGTGTTAGTGTTAGGGTTAGCATCGGCCCTAGGATAGTGTTAGGGTTAGGGTTAGGGTTAGCATCAGCCCTTGGAGAGTGTTAGGGTTAGGGTTAGGGGTAGCATCAGCCCTAGGATAGTGTTAGTGTTAGGGTTAGCATCAGCCCTAGGATAGTGTTAGGGTTAGGGTTAGGGTTAGCATCCCCCCTAGGATAGTGTTAGGTTTAGGGTTAGGGTGAGCATCAGCCCTAGGATAGTGTTAGGGTTAGGGTTAGCATCAGCCCTAGGATAGCGTTAGGGTTAGGGTTAGGGTTAGCATCAGCCCTAGGATAGCGTTAGGGTTAGGGTTAGGGTTAGCATCAGCCCTAGGATAGTGTTAGTGTTAGGGTTAGCATCAGCCCTAGGATAGTGTTAGGGTTAGGGTTAGGGTTAGCATCCGCCGTAGGATAGTGTTAGTGTTAGGGTTAGCATCAGCCCTAGGATAGTGTTAGGGTTAGGGTTAGCATCAGCCCTAGGATAGTGTTAGGGTTAGGGTTAGGGTTAGCATCAGGCATAGGATAGTGTTAGTGTTAGGGTTAGCATCAGCCCTATGATAGTGTTAGGGTTATGGTTAGGGTTAGCATCCGCCCTAGGATAATGTTAGGGTTAGGGTTAGGGTTAGCATCAGCCCTAGGATTGTGTTAGGGTTTGGGTTAGCATCAGCCCTAGGATAGTGTTAGTGTTAGGGTTAGGGTTAGCATCAGCCCTTGGAGAGTGTTAGGGTTAGGGTTAGGGTTAACTTCAGCCCTAGGATTGTGTTAGTGTTAGGGTTAGCATCAGCCCTAGGATAGTGTTAGGGTTAGGGTTAGTGTTAGCATCCGCCCTAGGATAGTGTTAGGTTTAGGGTTAGGGTAAGCATCAGCCCTAGGATAGTGTTAGGGTTAGGGTTAACATAAACCCTAGGATAGTGTTAGGGTTAGGGTTAGGGTTATCATCAGGCCTAGGATAGTGTTAGGGTTACGGTTAGCATTAGCCCTAGGATAGTGTTAGGGTTAGGGTTAGGGTTAGCATCAGCCCTAGGATAGTGTTAGGGTTAGGGTTAGCATCAGCCCTAGGATATTGTTAGGGTTAGGGTTAGGGTTAGCATCAGCCCTAGGATAGTGTTAGGGTTAGGGTTAGCATCAGCCCTAGGATAGTGTTAGGGTTAGGGTTATCATAAACCCTAGGATAGTGTTAGGTTTAGGGTTAGGGTTATCATCAGGCCTAGGATAGTGTTAGGGTTAGGGTTAGGGTTAGCATCAGGCCTAGGATAGTGTTAGTGTTAGGGTTAGCATCAGCCCTAGGATAGTGTTAGGGTTATTGTTAGGGTTAGCATCCGCCCTAGGATAATGTTTGGGTTAGCGTTAGGGTTAGCATCTGCCCTAGGATAGTGTTAGGGTTAGGGTTAGGGTTAGCATCAGCCCAAGGATAGTGTTAGGGTTAGGGTTAGCATCAGCCCTATGATAGTGTTAGGGTTAGGGTTAGGGTTAGCATCAGCCCTTGGAGAGTGTTAGGGTTAGGGTTAGGGGTAGCATCAGCCCTAGGATAGTGTTAGGGTTAGGGTTAGGGTTAGCATCAGCCCTTGGAGAGTGTTAGGGTTAGGGTTAGGGGTAGCATCAGCCCTAGGATAGTGTTAGTGTTAGGGTTAGCATCAGCCCTAGGATAGTGTTAGGGTTAGGGTTAGGGTTAGCATCCCCCCTTGGATAGTGTTAGGTTTAGGGTTAGGGTGAGCATCAGCCCTAGGATAGTGTTAGGGTTAGGGTTAGCATCAGCCCTAGGATAGTGTTAGGGTTAGGGTTAGGGTTAGCATCAGCCCTAGGATAGTGTTAGGGTTAGGGTTAGCATCAGCCCTAGGATAGTGTTAGCGTTAGGGTTAGGGTTAGCATCCGCCCTAGGATAGTGTTAGTGTTAGGGTTAGCATCAGCCCTAGGATAGTGTTAGGGTTAGGGTTAGGGTTAGCATCCGCCCTAGGATAGTGTTAGTGTTAGGGTTAGCATCAGCCCTTGGATAGTGTTAGGGTTACGGTTAGGGTTAGCATCAGCCGTAGGATAGTGTTAGGGTTAGGGTTAGCCTCAGCCCTAAGATAGTGTTAGAGTTAGGGTTAGGGTTAGCATCAGCCCTAGGATAATGTTAGGGTTAGGGTTAGGGTTAGCATCAGCCGTAGGATAGTGTTAGTGTTAGGGTTAGCATCAGCCCTAGGATAGTGTTAGGGTTAGGGTTAGGGTTAGCATCCGCCCTAGGATAGTGTTAGTGTAACGGTTAGCATCAGCCCTAGGATAGTGTTAGGGTTAGGGTTAGCATCAGCCCTAGGATAGTGTTAGGGTTAGGGTTAGGGTTAGCATCAGGCCTAGGATAGTGTTAGTGTTAGGGTTAGCATCAGCCCTAGGATAGTGTTAGGGTTAGGGTTAGGGTTAGCATCCGACCTAGGATAATGTTTGGGTTAGGGTTAGGGTTAGCATCAGCCCTAGGATAGTGTTAGTGTTAGGGTTAGCATCAGCCCTAGGATAGTGTTAGGGTTAGGGTTAGGGTTAGCATCCGCCCTAGGATAGTGTTAGGGTTAGGGTTAGGGTTAGCATCAGCCCTAGGATAGTGTTAGGGTTAGGGTTAGCATCAGCCCTAGGATAGTGTTAGGGTTAGGGTTAGGGTTAGCATCAGGCCTAGGATAGTGTTAGGGTTAGGGTTAGCATCAGCCCTAGGATAGTGTTAGGGTTAGGGTTAGGGTTAGCATCAGCCCTAGGATAGTGTTAGGGTTAGGGTTAACATAAACCCTAGGATAGTGTTAGGGTTAGGGTTAGGGTTATCATCAGACCTAGGATAGTGTTAGGGTTAGGGTTAGGGTTAGCATCAGTTCAAGGATAGTGTTAGGGTTAGCGTTAGGGTTAGCATCTGCCCTAGGATAGTGTTAGGGTTAGGGTTAGCATCAGCCCTAGGATAGTGTTAGGGTTAGGGTTAGGGTTAGCATCAGCCGTAGGATAGTGTTAGGGTTAGGGTTAGCCTCAGCCCTAAGATAGTGTTAGAGTTAGGGTTAGGGTTAGCATCAGCCCTAGAATAATGTTAGGGTTAGGGTTAGGGTTAGCATCAGCCGTAGGATAGTGTTAGTGTTAGGGTTAGCATCAGCCCTAGGATAGTGTTAGGGTTAGGGTTAGGGTTAGCATCCGCCCTAGGATAGTGTTAAGGTTAGGGTTAGGGTTAGCATCAGCCCTAGGATAGTGTTAGGGTTAGGGTTATCATAAACCCTAGGATAGTGTTAGGTTTAGGGTTAGGGTTATCATCAGGCCTAGGATAGTGTTAGGGTTAGGGTTAGGGTTAGCATCAGGCCTAGGATAGTGTTAGTGTTAGGGTTAGCATCAGCCCTAGGATAGTGTTAGGGTTATTGTTAGGGTTAGCATCCGCCCTAGGATAATGTCTGGGTTAGCGTTAGGGTTAGCATCTGCCCTAGGATAGTGTTAGGGTTAGGGTTAGGGTTAGCATCAGCCCAAGGATAGTGTTAGGGTTAGGGTTAGCATCAGCCCTATGATAGTGTTAGGGTTAGGGTTAGGGTTAGCATCAGGCCCAGGATAGTGTTAGGGTTAGGGTTAGCATCAGCCCAAGGATAGTGTTAGGGTTAGGGTTAGGGTTAGCATCAGCCCTAGGATAGTGTTAGGGTTAGGGTTAGCATCAACACTAGGATAGTGTTTGGGTTAGGGTTAGGGTTAGCATCAGCCCTAGGATAGTGTTAGGGTTAGGGTTAGCCTCAGCCCTATGAGAGTGTTAGGGTCAGTGATAGGGTTAGCATCAGGCCTAGGATAGTCTTAGGGTTAGGGTTAGGGTTAGCATCAGCCCTAGGATAGTGTTAGGGTTAGGGTTAGGGTTATCATCAGGCCTAGGATAGTGTTAGGGTTAGGGTTAGCATCAGCCCTAGGATAGTGTTAGGGTTAGGGTTAGCATCAGCTCTAGGATAGTGTTAGGGTTAGGGTTAGGGTTAGCATCAGGCCTAGGATAGTGTTAGTGTTAGGGTTAGCATCAGCCCTAGGATAGTGTTAGGGTTATGGTTAGGGTTAGCATCCGCCCTAGGATAATGTTTGGGTTAGGGTTAGGGTTAGCATCAGCCGTAGGATAGTGTTAGTGTTAGGGTTAGCATCAGCCCTAGGATAGTGTTAGGGTTAGGGTTAGGGTTAGCATCCGCCCTAGGATAGTGTTAGGGTTAGGGTTAGGGTTAGCATCAGCCCTAGGATAGTGTTAGGGTTAGGGTTAACATAAACCCTAGGATAGTGTTAGGGTTAGGATTAGGGTTATCATCAGGCCTAGGATAGTGTTAGGGTTAGGGTTAGGGTTAGCATCAGTTCAAGGATAGTGTTAGGGTTAGCGTTAGGGTTAGCATCTGTCCTAGGATAGTGTTAGGGTTAGGGTTAGGGTTAGCATCAGCCCAAGGATAGTGTTAGGGTTAAGGTTAGCATCAGCCCTATGATAGTGTTAGGGTTAGGGTTAGGGTTAGCATCAGGCCCAGGATAGTGTTAGGGTTAGGGTTAGCATCAGCCCAAGGATAGTGTTAGGGTTAGGGTTAGGGTTAGCATCAGCCCTAGGATAGTGTTAGGGTTAGGGTTAGCATCAACCCTAGGATAGTGTTTGGGTTAGGGTTAGGGTTAGCATCAGCCCTAGGATAGTGTTAGGGTTAGGGTTAGCCTCAGCCCTAGGAGAGTGTTAGGGTTAGGGATAGGGTTAGCATCAGGCCTAGGATAGTCTTAGGGTTAGGGCTAGGGTTAGCATCAGCCCTAGGATAGTGCTAGGGTTAGGGTTAGCATCAGCCCTAGGATAGTGTCAGGGTTAGGGTTAGGGTTATCATCAGGCCTAGGATAGTGTTAGGGTTAGGGTTAGCATCAGCTCTAGGATAGTGTTAGTGTTAGGGTTAGGGTTAGCATCAGCCCTAGGATAGTGTTAAGGTTAGGGTTAGGGTTATCATCAGGCCTAGGATAGTGTGAGGGCTAGGGTTAGCATCAGACTTAGGATAGTGTTAGGGTTAGGGTTAGGGTTAGCATCAGCCCTAGGATAGTGTTAGGGTTAGGGTTAGCATCAGCCCTAGGATAGTGTTACGGTTAGCGTTAGGGTTATCATCAGGCCTAGGATAGTGTTAGGGTTAGGGTTAGCATCAGCCCTAGGATAGTGTTAGGGTTTGGGTTAGGGTTAGCATCAGCCCTAGGATAGTGTTAGGGTTAGGGTTAGCATCAACCCTAGGATAGAGTTAGGGTTAGGGTTAGGGTTAGGATCAGGCCTAGGATAGTGTTATGGTTAGGGTTAGCATCAGCCCTAGGATAGTGTTAGGGTTAGGGTTCGGGTTAGCATCAGCCGTAGGATAGTGTTAGGGTTAGGGTTAGCCTCAGCCCTAAGATAGTGTTAGAGTTAGGGTTAGGGTTAGCATCAGCCCTAGGATAGTGTTAGGGTTAGGGTTAGGGTTAGCATCAGCCCTAGGATAGTGTTAGGGTTAGGGTTAGCATTAGCCCTAGGATAGTGTTAGTGTTAGGGTTAAGGTTAGCATCAGGCCTAGGATAGTGTTAGGGTTAGGGTTAGCATCAGCCCTAGGATAGTGTTAGGGTTAGGGTTAGGGTTAGCATCAGCCGTAGGATAGTGTTAGGGTTAGGGTTAGCCTCAGCCCTAAGATAGTGTTAGAGTTAGGATTAGGGTTAGCATCAGCCCTAGGATAGTGTTAGGGTTAGGGTTAGGGTTAGCATCAGCCCTTGGAGAGTGTTAGGGTTAGGATTAGGGTTAGCATCTGCCCTAGGATAGTGTTAGTGTTAGGGTGAGCATCAGCCCTAGGATAGTGTTAGGGTTAGGGTTAGGGTTAGCATCAGCCCTTGGAGAGTGTTAGGGTTAGGATTAGGGTTAGCATCTGCCCTAGGATAGTGTTAGGGTTAGGGTTAGCATTAGCCCTAGGATAGTGTTAGGGTTAGGGTTAGGGTTAGCATCAGGCCTAGGATAGTTTTAGTGTTAGGGTTAGCATCAGCCCTAGGATAATGTTTGGGTTAGGGTTAGGGTTAGCATCAGCCCTAGGATAGTGTTAGTGTTAGGGTTAGCATCAGCCCTAGGATAGTGTTAGGGTTAGGGTTAGGGTTAGCATCCGCCCTAGGATAGTGTTAAGGTTAGGGTTAGGGTTAGCATCAGCCCTAGGATAGTGGTAGGGTTAGGGTTAGCATCAGCCCTAGGATAGTGTTAGGGTTAGGGTTAGGGTTAGCATCCCCCCTAGGATAGTGTTAGGTTTAGGGTTAGGGTTAGCATCAGCCCTAGGATAGTGTTAGGGTTAGGGTTAGCATCAGCCCTAGGATAGTGTTAGGGTTAGGGTTAGGGTTAGCATCAGCCCTAGGATAGTGTTAGGGTTAGGGTTAGCATCAGCCCTAGGATAGTGTTAGGGTTAGGGTTAGGGTTAGCATCAGCCGTAGGATAGTGTTAGGGTTAGGGTTAGCCTCAGCCCTAAGATAGTGTTAGAGTTAGGGTTAGGGTTAGCATCAGCCCTAGGATAATGTTAGGGTTAGGGTTAGGGTTAGCATCAGCCGTAGGATAGTGTTAGTGTTAGGGTTAGCATCAGCCCTAGGATAGTGTTAGGGTTAGGGTTAGGGTTAGCATCCGCCCTAGGATAGTGTTAGTATAACGGTTAGCATCAGGCCTAGGATAGTGTTAGGGTTAGGGTTAGCATCAGCCCTAGGATAGTGTTAGGGTTAGGGTTAGGGTTAGCATCCGCCCTAGGATAATGTTTGGGTTAGGGTTAGGGTTAGCATCAGCCCTAGGATAGTGTTAGTGTTAGGGTTAGCATCAGCCCTAGGATAGTGTTAGGGTTAGGGTTAGGGTTAGCATCCGCCCTAGGATAGTGTTAGGGTTAGGGTTAGGGTTAGCATCAGCCCTAGGATAGTGTTAGGGTTAGGGTTAGCATCAGCCCTAGGATAGTGTTAGGGTTAGGGTTAGGGTTAGCATCAGGCCTAGGATAGTGTTAGGGTTAGGGTTAGCATCAGCCCTAGGATAGTGTTAGGGTTAGGGTTAGGGTTAGCATCAGCCCTAGGATAGTGTTATGGTTAGGGTTAACATAAACCCTAGGATAGTGTTAGGGTTAGGGTTAGGGTTATCATCAGACCTAGGATAGTGTTAGGGTTAGGGTTAGGGTTAGCATCAGTTCAAGGATAGTGTTAGGGTTAGCGTTAGGGTTAGCATCTGCCCTAGGATAGTGTTAGGGTTAGGGTTAGCATCAGCCCTAGGATAGTGTTAGGGTTAGGGTTAGGGTTAGCATCAGCCGTAGGATAGTGTTAGGGTTAGGGTTAGCCTCAGCCCTAAGATAGTGTTAGAGTTAGGGTTAGGGTTAGCATCAGCCCTAGGATAATGTTAGGGTTAGGGTTAGGGTTAGCATCAGCCGTAGGATAGTGTTAGTGTTAGGGTTAGCATCAGCCCTAGGATAGTGTTAGGGTTAGGGTTAGGGTTAGCATCCGCCCTAGGATAGTGTTAAGGTTAGGGTTAGGGTTAGCATCAGCCCTAGGATAGTGTTAGGGTTAGGGTTATCATAAACCCTAGGATAGTGTTAGGTTTAGGGTTAGGGTTATCATCAGGCCTAGGATAGTGTTAGGGTTAGGGTTAGGGTTAGCATCAGGCCTAGGATAGTGTTAGTGTTAGGGTTAGCATCAGCCCTAGGATAGTGTTAGGGTTATTGTTAGGGTTAGCATCCGCCCTAGGATAATGTTTGGGTTAGCGTTAGGGTTAGCATCTGCCCTAGGATAGTGTTAGGGTTAGGGTTAGGGTTAGCATCAGCCCAAGGATAGTGTTAGGGTTAGGGTTAGCATCAGCCCTATGATAGTGTTAGGGTTAGGGTTAGGGTTAGCATCAGGCCCAGGATAGTGTTAGGGTTAGGGTTAGCATCAGCCCAAGGATAGTGTTAGGGTTAGGGTTAGGGTTAGCATCAGCCCTAGGATAGTGTTAGGGTTAGGGTTAGCATCAACCCTAGGATAGTGTTTGGGTTAGGGTTAGGGTTAGCATCAGCCCTAGGATAGTGTTAGGGTTAGGGTTAGCCTCAGCCCTATGAGAGTGTTAGGGTCAGTGATAGGGTTAGCATCAGGCCTAGGATAGTCTTAGCGTTAGGGTTAGGGTTAGCATCAGCCCTAGGATAGTGTTAGGGTTAGGGTTAGGGTTATCATCAGGCCTAGGATAGTGTTAGGGTTAGGGTTAGCATCAGCCCTAGGATAGTGTTAGGGTTACGGTTAGCATCAGCTCTAGGATAGTGTTAGGGTTAGGGTTAGGGTTAGCATCAGGCCTAGGATAGTGTTAGTGTTAGGGTTAGCATCAGCCCTAGGATAGTGTTAGGGTTATGGTTAGGGTTAGCATCCGCCCTAGGATAATGTTTGGGTTAGGGTTAGGGTTAGCATCAGCCGTAGGATAGTGTTAGTGTTAGGGTTAGCATCAGCCCTAGGATAGTGTTAGGGTTAGGGTTAGGGTTAGCATCCGCCCTAGGATAGTGTTAGGGTTAGGGTTAGGGTTAGCATCAGCCCTAGGATAGTGTTAGGGTTAGGGTTAACATAAACCCTAGGATAGTGTTAGGGTTAGGGTTAGGGTTATCATCAGGCCTAGGATAGTGTTAGGGTTAGGGTTAGGGTTAGCATCAGTTCAAGGATAGTGTTAGGGTTAGCGTTAGGGTTAGCATCTGTCCTAGGATAGTGTTAGGGTTAGGGTTAGGGTTAGCATCAGCCCAAGGATAGTGTTAGGGTTAAGGTTAGCATCAGCCCTATGATAGTGTTAGGGTTAGGGTTAGGGTTAGCATCAGGCCCAGGATAGTGTTAGGGTTAGGGTTAGCATCAGCCCAAGGATAGTGTTAGGGTTAGGGTTAGGGTTAGCATCAGCCCTAGGATAGTGTTAGGGTTAGGGTTAGCATCAACCCTAGGATAGTGTTTGGGTTAGGGTTAGGGTTAGCATCAGCCCTAGGATAGTGTTAGGGTTAGGGTTAGCCTCAGCCCTAGGAGAGTGTTAGGGTTAGGGATAGGGTTAGCATCAGGCCTAGGATAGTCTTAGGGTTAGGGCTAGGGTTAGCATCAGCCCTAGGATAGTGCTAGGGTTAGGGTTAGCATCAGCCCTAGGATAGTGTCAGGGTTAGGGTTAGGGTTATCATCAGGCCTAGGATAGTGTTAGGGTTAGGGTTAGCATCAGCTCTAGGATAGTGTTAGGGTTAGGGTTAGGGTTAGCATCAGCCCTAGGATAGTGTTAAGGTTAGGGTTAGGGTTATCATCAGGCCTAGGATAGTGTGAGGGCTAGGGTTAGCATCAGACTTAGGATAGTGTTAGGGTTAGGGTTAGGGCTAGCATCAGCCCTAGGATAGTGTTAGGGTTAGGGTTAGCATCAGCCCTAGGATAGTGTTACGGTTAGGGTTAGGGTTATCATCAGGCCTAGGATAGTGTTAGGGTTAGGGTTAGCATCAGCCCTAGGATAGTGTTAGGGTTTGGGTTAGGGTTAGCATCAGCCCTAGGATAGTGTTAGGGTTAGGGTTAGCATCAACCCTAGGATAGAGTTAGGGTTAGGGTTAGGGTTAGGATCAGGCCTAGGATAGTGTTATGGTTAGGGTTAGCATCAGCCCTAGGATAGTGTTAGGGTTAGGGTTCGGGTTAGCATCAGCCGTAGGATAGTGTTAGGGTTAGGGTTAGCCTCAGCCCTAAGATAGTGTTAGAGTTAGGGTTAGGGTTAGCATCAGCCCTAGGATAGTGTTAGGGTTAGGGTTAGGGTTAGCATCAGCCCTAGGATAGTGTTAGGGTTATTGTTAGGGTTAGCATCCGCCCTAGGATAATGTTTGGGTTAGCGTTAGGGTTAGCATCTGCCCTAGGATAGTGTTAGGGTTAGGGTTAGGGTTAGCATCAGCCCAAGGATAGTGTTAGGGTTAGGGTTAGCATCAGCCCTATGATAGTGTTAGGGTTAGGGTTAGGGTTAGCATCAGGCCCAGGATAGTGTTAGGGTTAGGGTTAGCATCAGCCCAAGGATAGTGTTAGGGTTAGGGTTAGGGTTAGCATCAGCCCTAGGATAGTGTTAGGGTTAGGGTTAGCATCAACCCTAGGATAGTGTTTGGGTTAGGGTTAGGGTTAGCATCAGCCCTAGGATAGTGTTAGGGTTAGGGTTAGCCTCAGCCCTATGAGAGTGTTAGGGTCAGTGATAGGGTTAGCATCAGGCCTAGGATAGTCTTAGGGTTAGGGTTAGGGTTAGCATCAGCCCTAGGATAGTGTTAGGGTTAGGGTTAGGGTTATCATCAGGCCTAGGATAGTGTTAGGGTTAGGGTTAGCATCAGCCCTAGGATAGTGTTAGGGTTAGGGTTAGCATCAGCTCTAGGATAGTGTTAGGGTTAGGGTTAGGGTTAGCATCAGGCCTAGGATAGTGTTAGTGTTAGGGTTAGCATCAGCCCTAGGATAGTGTTAGGGTTATGGTTAGGGTTAGCATCCGCCCTAGGATAATGTTTGGGTTAGGGTTAGGGTTAGCATCAGCCGTAGGATAGTGTTAGTGTTAGGGTTAGCATCAGCCCTAGGATAGTGTTAGGGTTAGGGTTAGGGTTAGCATCCGCCCTAGGATAGTGTTAGGGTTAGGGTTAGGGTTAGCATCAGCCCGAGGATAGTGTTAGGGTTAGGGTTAACATAAACCCTAGGATAGTGTTAGGGTTAGGGTTAGGGTTATCATCAGGCCTAGGATAGTGTTAGGGTTAGGGTTAGGGTTAGCATCAGTTCAAGGATAGTGTTAGGGTTAGCGTTAGGGTTAGCATCTGTCCTAGGATAGTGTTAGGGTTAGGGTTAGGGTTAGCATCAGCCCAAGGATAGTGTTAGGGTTAAGGTTAGCATCAGCCCTATGATAGTGTTAGGGTTAGGGTTAGGGTTAGCATCAGGCCCAGGATAGTGTTAGGGTTAGGGTTAGCATCAGCCCAAGGATAGTGTTAGGGTTAGGGTTAGGGTTAGCATCAGCCCTAGGATAGTGTTAGGGTTAGGGTTAGCATCAACCCTAGGATAGTGTTTGGGTTAGGGTTAGGGTTAGCATCAGCCCTAGGATAGTGTTAGGGTTAGGGTTAGCCTCAGCCCTAGGAGAGTGTTAGGGTTAGGGATAGGGTTAGCATCAGGCCTAGGATAGTCTTAGGGTTAGGGCTAGGGTTAGCATCAGCCCTAGGATAGTGCTAGGGTTAGGGTTAGCATCAGCCCTAGGATAGTGTCAGGGTTAGGGTTAGGGTTATCATCAGGCCTAGGATAGTGTTAGGGTTAGGGTTAGCATCAGCTCTAGGATAGTGTTAGGGTTAGGGTTAGGGTTAGCATCAGCCCTAGGATAGTGTTAAGGTTAGGGTTAGGGTTATCATCAGGCCTAGGATAGTGTGAGGGCTAGGGTTAGCATCAGACTTAGGATAGTGTTAGGGTTAGGGTTAGGGCTAGCATCAGCCCTAGGATAGTGTTAGGGTTAGGGTTAGCATCAGCCCTAGGATAGTGTTACGGTTAGGGTTAGGGTTATCATCAGGCCTAGGATAGTGTTAGGGTTAGGGTTAGCCTCAGCCCTAGGATAGTGTTAGGGTTTGGGTTAGGGTTAGCATCAGCCCTAGGATAGTGTTAGGGTTAGGGTTAGCATCAACCCTAGGATAGAGTTAGGGTTAGGGTTAGGGTTAGGATCAGGCCTAGGATAGTGTTATGGTTAGGGTTAGCATCAGCCCTAGGATAGTGTTAGGGTTAGGGTTCGGGTTAGCATCAGCCGTAGGATAGTGTTAGGGTTAGGGTTAGCCTCAGCCCTAAGATAGTGTTAGAGTTAGGGTTAGGGTTAGCATCAGCCCTAGGATAGTGTTAGGGTTAGGGTTAGGGTTAGCATCAGCCCTAGGATAGTGTTAGGGTTAGGGTTAGCATTAGCCCTAGGATAGTGTTAGTGTTAGGGTTAGGGTTAGCATCAGGCCTAGGATAGTGTTAGGGTTAGGGTTAGCATCAGCCCTAGGATAGTGTTAGGGTTAGGGTTAGGGTTAGCATCAGCCGTAGGATAGTGTTAGGGTTAGGGTTAGCCTCAGCCCTAAGATAGTGTTAGAGTTAGGATTAGGGTTAGCATCAGCCCTAGGATAGTGTTAGTTTTAGGGTTAGGGTTAGCATCAGCCCTTGGAGAGTGTTAGGGTTAGGATTAGGGTTAGCATCTGCCCTAGGATAGTGTTAGTGTTAGGGTGAGCATCAGCCCTAGGATAGTGTTAGGGTTAGGGTTAGGGTTAGCATCAGGCCCAGGATAGCGTTAGGGTTAGGGTTAGCATCAGCCCAAGGATAGTGTTAGGGTTAGGGTTAGGGTTAGCATCAGCCC
Organism: Lemur catta; assembly: GCF_020740605.2. Classification (NCBI taxonomy): domain Eukaryota; kingdom Metazoa; phylum Chordata; class Mammalia; order Primates; family Lemuridae; genus Lemur; species Lemur catta. The sequence goes on along the minus strand of NW_025423857.1, from coordinate 1,543,868 downwards.
TAGGATAGTGTTAGGGTTAGGGTTAGCATCAACCCTAGGATAGTGTTAGGGTTAGGGTTAGCATCAGCCCTAGGATAGTGTTAGGGTTAGGGTTAGGGTTAGCATCAGGCCTAGGATAGTGTTAGTGTTAGGGTTAGCATCAGCCCTAGGATAGTGTTAGGGTTAGGGTTAGGGTTAGCATCCGCCCTAGGATAGTGTTAGGGTTAGGGTTAGGGTTAGCTTCAGCCCTAGGATAGTGTTAGGGTTAGGGTTAGCATCAGCCCTAGGATAGTGTTAGGGTTAGGTTTAGGGTTATCATCAGGCCTAGGATAGTGTTAGGGTTAGGGTTAGCATCAGCCCTAGGATAGTGTTAGGGTTAGGGTTAGCATCAGCTCTAGGATAGTGTTAGGGTTAGGGTTAGGGTTAGCATCAGCCCTAGGATAGTGTTAGGGTTAGGGTTAGCATTAGCCCTAGGATAGTGTTAGGGTTAGGGTTAGGGTTAGCATCAGGCCTAGGATAGTTTTAGTGTTAGGGTTAGCATCAGCCCTAGGATAATGTTTGGGTTAGGGTTAGGGTTAGCATCAGCCCTAGGATAGTGTTAGTGTTAGGGTTAGCATCAGCCCTAGGATAGTGTTAGGGTTAGGGTTAGGGTTAGCATCCGCCCTAGGATAGTGTTAAGGTTAGGGTTAGGGTTAGCATCAGCCCTAGGATAGTGGTAGGGTTAGGGTTAACATAAACCCTAGGATAGTGTTAGGTTTAGGGTTAGGGTTATCATCAGGCCTAGGATAGTGTTAGGGTTAGGGTTAGGGTTAGCATCAGCCCTAGGATAGTGTTAGGGTTATGGTTAGGGTTAGCATCCGCCCTAGGATAATGTTTGGGTTAGCGTTAGGGTTAGCATCTGCCCTAGGATAGTGTTAGGGTTAGGGTTAGGGTTAGCATCAGCCCAAGGATAGTGTTAGGGTTAGGGTTAGCATCAGCCCTATGATAGTGTTAGGGTTAGGGTTAGGGTTAGCATCAGGCCCAGGATAGTGTTAGGGTTAGGGTTAGCATCAGCCCAAGGATACTGTTAGGGTTAGGGTTAGGGTTAGCATCAGCCCTAGGATAGTGTTAGGGTTAGGGTTAGCATCAACCCTAGGATAGTGTTTGGGTTAGGGTTAGGGTTAGCATCAGCCCTAGGATAGTGTTAGGGTTAGCGTTAGCCTCAGCCCTATGAGAGTGTTAGGGTCAGTGATAGGGTTAGCATCAGGCCTAGGATAGTCTTAGGGTTAGGTTTAGGGTTAGCATCAGCCCTAGGATAGTGTTAGGGTTAGGGTTAGGGTTATCATCAGGCCTAGGATAGTGTTAGGGTTAGGGTTAGCATCAGCCCTAGGATAGTGTTAGGGTTAGGGTTAGCATCAGCTCTAGGATAGTGTTAGGGTTAGGGTTAGGGTTAGCATCAGGCCTAGGATAGTGTTAGTGTTAGGGTTAGCATCAGCCCTAGGATAGTGTTAGGGTTATGGTTAGGGTTAGCATCCGCCCTAGGATAATGTTTGGGTTAGGGTTAGGGTTAGCATCAGCCCTAGGATAGTGTTAGGGTTAGGGTTAGGGTTAGCATCCGCCCTAGGATAGTGTTAGGGTTAGGGTTAGGGTTAGCATCAGCCCTAGGATAGTGTTAGGGTTAGGGTTAACATAAACCCTAGGATAGTGTTAGGGTTAGGGTTAGGGTTATCATCAGGCCTAGGATAGTGTTAGGGTTAGGGTTAGGTTTAGCATCAGTTCAAGGATAGTGTTAGGGTTAGCGTTAGGGTTAGCATCTGTCCTAGGATAGTGTTAGGGTTAGGGTTAGGGTTAGCATCAGCCCAAGGATAGTGTTAGGGTTAAGGTTAGCATCAGCCCTATGATAGTGTTAGGGTTAGGGTTAGGGTTAGCATCAGGCCCAGGATAGTGTTAGGGTTAGGGTTAGCATCAGCCCAAGGATAGTGTTAGGGTTAGGGTTAGGGTTAGCATCAGCCCTAGGATAGTGTTAGGGTTAGGGTTAGCATCAACCCTAGGATAGTGTTTGGGTTAGGGTTAGGGTTAGCATCAGCCCTAGGATAGTGTTAGGGTTAGGGTTAGCCTCAGACCTAGGAGAGTGTTAGGGTTAGGGATAGGGTTAGCATCAGGCCTAGGATAGTCTTAGGGTTAGGGCTAGGGTTAGCATCAGCCCTAGGATAGTGTTAGGGTTAGGGTTAGCATCAGCCCTAGGATAGTGTCAGGGTTAGGGTTAGGGTTATCATCAGGCCTAGGATAGTGTTAGGGTTAGGGTTAGCATCAGCTCTAGGATAGTGTTAGGGTTAGGGTTAGGGTTAGCATCAGCCCTAGGATAGTGTTAAGGTTAGGGTTAGGGTTATCATCAGGCCTAGGATAGTGTGAGGGCTAGGGTTAGCATCAGACTTAGGATAGTGTTAGGGTTAGGGTTAGGGTTAGCATCAGCCCAAGGATAGTGTTAGGGTTAGGGTTAGCATCAGCCCTAGGATAGTGTTACGGTTAGGGTTAGGGTTATCATCAGGCCTAGGATAGTGTTAGGGTTAGGGTTAGCATCAGCCCTAGGATAGTGTTAGGGTTTGGGTTAGGGTTAGCATCAGCCCTAGGATAGTGTTAGGGTTAGGGTTAGCATCAACCCTAGGATAGAGTTAGGGTTAGGGTTAGGGTTAGGATCAGGCCTAGGATAGTGCTATGGTTAGGGTTAGCATCAGCCCTAGGATAGTGTTAGGGTTAGGGTTCGGGTTAGCATCAGCCGTAGGATAGTGTTAGGGTTAGGGTTAGCCTCAGCCCTAAGATATTGTTAGAGTTAGGGTTAGGGTTAGCATCAGCCCTAGGATAGTGTTAGGGTTAGGGTTAGGGTTAGCATCAGCCCTAGGATAGTGTTAGGGTTAGGGTTAGCATCAGCCCTAGGATAGTGTTAGTGTTAGGGTTAGGGTTAGCATCAGGCCTAGGATAGTGTTAGGGTTAGGGTTAGCATCAGCCCTAGGATAGTGTTAGGGTTAGGGTTAGGGTTAGCATCAGCCGTAGGATAGTGTTAGGGTTAGGGTTAGCCTCAGCCCTAAGATAGTGTTAGAGTTAGGATTAGGGTTAGCATCAGCCCTAGGATAGTGTTAGGTTTAGGGTTAGGGTTAGCATCAGCCCTTGGAGAGTGTTCGGGTTAGGATTAGGGTTAGCATCTGCCCTAGGATAGTGTTAGTGTTAGGGTGAGCATCAGCCCTAGGATAGTGTTAGGGTTAGGGTTAGCATTAGCCCTAGGATAGTGTTAGGGTTAGGGTTAGGGTTAGCATCAGGCCTAGGATAGTTTTAGTGTTAGGGTTAGCATCAGCACTAGGATAGTGTTAGGTTAGGGTTACGGTTAGCATCCGCCCTAGGATAATGTTAGTGTTAGGGTTAGGGTTAGCATCAGCCATAGGATAGTGTTAGTGTTAGGGTTAGCATCAGCCCTAGGATAGTGTTAGGGTTAGGGTTAGGGTTAGCATCCGCCCTAGGATAGTGTTAGGGTTAGGGTTAGGGTTAGCATCAGCCCTAGGATAGTGTTAGGGTTAGGGTTAACATAAACCCTAGGATAATGTTAGGGTTAGGGTTAGGGTTATCATCAGGCCTAGGATAGTGTTAGGGTTAGGGTTAGGGTTAGCATCAGTTCAAGGATAGTGTTAGGGTTAGCGTTAGGGTTAGCATCTGCCCTAGGATAGTGTTAGGGTTAGGGTTTGGGTTAGCATCAGCCCAAGGATAGTGTTAGGGTTAGGGTTAGCATCAGCCCTAGGATAGTGTTAGGGTTAGGGTTAGGGTTAGCATCAGGCCCAGGATAATGTTAGGGTTAGGGTTAGCATCAGCCCAAGGATAGTGTTAGGGTTAGGGTTAGGGTTAGCATCAGCCCTAGGATAGTGTTAGGGTTAGGGTTAGCATCAACCCTAGGATAGTGTTTGGGTTAGGGTTAGGGTTAGCATCAGCCCTAGGATAGTGTTATTGTTAGGGTTAGCCTCAGCCCTAGGAGAGTGTTAGGGTTAGGGATAGGGTTAGCATCAGGCCTAGGATAGTCTTAGGGTTAGGGTTAGGGTTAGCATCAGCCCTAGGATAGTGTTAGGGTTAGGGTTAGCATCAGCCCTAGGATAGTGTCAGGGTTAGGGTTAGGGTTATCATCAGGCCTAGGATAGTGTTAGGGTTAGGGTTAGCCTCAGCCCTAGGAGAGTGTTAGGGTTAGGGATATGGTTAGCATCAGGCCTAGGATAGTCTTAGGGTTAGGGTTAGGGTTAGCATCAGCCCTAAGATAGTGTTAGGGTTAGGGTTAGGGTTATCATCAGGCCTAGGATAGTGTTAGGGTTAGGGTTAGCATCAGCCCTAGGATAGTGTTAGGGTTAGGGTTAGGGTTAGCATCCGCCCTAGGATAGTGTTAGGGTTAGGGTTAGGGTTATCATCAGGCCTAGGATAGTGTTAGGGTTAGGGTTAGCATCAGCCCTAGGATAGTGTTAGGGTTAGGGTTAGCATCAGCTCTAGGATAGTGTTAGGGTTAGGGTTAGGGTTAGCATCCGCCCTAGGATAGTGTTAGGGTTAGGGTTAGGGTTATCATCAGGCCTAGGATAGTGTTAGGGTTAGCGTTAGGGTTAGCATCTGCCCTAGGATAGTGTTAGGGTTAGGGTTAGGGTTAGCATCAGCCCAAGGATAGTGTTAGGGTTAACGTTAGCATCAGCCCTATGATAGCGTTAGGGTTAGGGTTAGGGTTAGCATCAGCCCAAGGATAGTGTTAGGGTTAGGGTTAGGGTTAGCATCAGCCCTAGGATAGTGTTAGGGTTAGGGTTAGCATCAACCCTAGGATAGTGTTTGAGTTAGGGTTAGGGTTAGCATCAGCCCTAGGATAGTGTTACGGTTAGGGTTAGCCTCAGCCCTAGGAGAGTGTTAGGGTTAGGGATAGGGTTAGCATCAGGCCTAGGATAGTCTTAGGGTTAGGGTTAGGGTTAGCATCAGCCCTAGGATAGTGTTAGGGTTAGGGTTAGCATCAGCCCTAGGATAGTGTCAGGGTTAGGGTTAGGGTTATCATCAGGCCTAGGATAGTGTTAGGGTTAGGGTTAGCATCAGCTCTAGGATAGAGTTAGGGTTAGGGTTAGGGTTAGCATCAGCCCTAGGATAGTGTTAAGGTTAGGGTTAGGGTTATCATCAGGCCTAGGATAGTGTGAGGGCTAGGGTTAGCATCAGACTTAGGATAGTGTTATTGTTAGGGTTAGGGTTAGCATCAGCCCTAGGATAGTGTTAGGGTTAGGGTTAGCAGCAGCCCTAGGATAGTGTTAGGGTTAGGGTTAGGGTTATCATCAGGCCTAGGATAGTGTTAGGGTTAGGGTTAGCATCAGCCCTAGGATAGTGTTAGGGTTTGGGTTAGGGTTAGCATCAGCCCTAGGATAGTGTTAGGGTTAGGGTTAGCATCAACCCTAGGATAGAGTTAGGGTTAGGGTTAGGGTTACCATCAGGCCTAGGATAGTGTTATGGTTAGGGTTAGCATCAGCCCAAGGATAGTGTTAGGGTTAGGGTTAGCATCAGCCCTAGGATAGTGTTAGGGTTAGGGTTAGGGTTAGCATCAGGCCCAGGATAGTGTTAGGGTTAGGGTTAGCATCAGCCCAAGGATAGTGTTAGGGTTAGGGTTAGGGTTAGCATCAGCCGTAGGGTAGTGTTAGGGTTAGGGTTAGCATCAACCCTAGGATAGTGTTTGGGTTAGGGTTAGGGTTAGCATTAGCCCTAGGATAGTGTTAGGGTTAGGGTTAGCCTCAGCCCTAGGAGAGTGTTAGGGTTAGGGATAGGGTTAGCATCAGGCCTAGGATAGTCTTAGGGTTAGGGTTAGGGTTAGCATCAGCCCTAGGATAGTGTTAGGGTTAGGGTTAGCATCAGCCCAAGGAGAGTGTCAGGGTTAGGGTTAGGGTTATCATCAGGCCTAGGATAGTGTTAAGGTTAGGGTTAGCATCAGCTCCAGGATAGTGTTAGGGTTAGGGTTAGGGTTAGCATCAGCCCTAGGATAGTGTTAAGGTTAGGGTTAGGGTTATCATCAGGCCTAGGATAGTGTGAGGTCTAGGGTTAGCATCAGACTTAGGATAGTGTTAGGGTTAGGGTTAGGGTTAGCATCAGCCCTAGGATAGTGTTAGGGTTAGGGTTAGCATCAGCCCTAGGATAGTGTTAGGGTTAGGGTTAGCATCAGCCCTAGGTTAGTGTTAGGGTTAGGGTTAGGGTTAGCATCAGCCCTAGGATAGTGTTAGGGTTAGGGTTAACATCAGCCCTAAGATAGTGTTAGGGTTAGGGTTAGGGTTAGCATCAGCCCTAGGATAGTGTTAGGATTAGGGTTAGCATCAACCCTAGGATAGTGTTAGGGTTAGGGTTAGGGTTAGCATCAGCCCTAGGATAGTGTTAGCGTTAGGTTTAGCATCAGCCCTAGGATAGTGCTGGGTTAGGGTTAGGGTTAGCATCAGCCCTTGGAGAGTGTTAGGGTTAGGGTTAGGGTTAGCATCAGCCCTAGGATAGTGTTAGTGTTAGGGTTAGCATCAGCCCTAGGATAGTGTTAGGGTTAGGGTTAGGGTTAGCATGCCCCCTAGGATAGTGTTAGGTTTACGGTTAGGGTTAGCATCAGCCCTAGGATAGTGTTAGGGTTAGGGTTAGCATCAGCCCTAGGATAGTGTTAGGGTTAGGGTTAGGGTTAGCATCAGCCCTAGGATAGTGTTAGGGTTAGGGTTAGCATCAGCCCTAGGATAGTGTTAGGGTTAGGGTTAGGGTTAGCATCAGCCGTAGGATAGTGTTAGGGTTAGGGTTAGCCTCAGCCCTAAGATAGTGTTAGACTTAGGGTTAGGGTTAGCATCAGCCCTAGGATAATGTTAGGGTTAGGGTTAGGGTTAGCATCAGCCGTAGGATAGTGTTAGTGTTAGGGTTAGCATCAGCCCTAGGATAGTGTTAGGGTTAGGGTTAGGGTTAGCATCCGCCCTAGGATAGTGTTAGTGTAACGGTTAGCATCAGCCCTAGGATAGTGTTAGGGTTAGGGTTAGCATCAGCCCTAGGATAGTGTTAGGGTTAGGGTTAGGGTTAGCATCAGGCCTAGGATAGTGTTAGTGTTAGGGTTAGCATCAGCCCTAGGATAGTGTTAGGGTTAGGGTTAGGGTTAGCATCCGCCCTAGGATAATGTTTGGGTTAGGGTTAGGGTTAGCATCAGCCCTAGGATAGTGTTAGTGTTAGGGTTAGCATCAGCCCTAGGATAGTGTTAGGGTTAGGGTTAGGGTTAGCATCCGCCCTAGGATAGTGTTAGGGTTAGGGTTAGGGTTAGCATCAGCCCTAGGATAGTGTTAGGGTTAGGGTTAGCATCAGCCCTAGGATAGTGTTAGGGTTAGGGTTAGGGTTAGCATCAGGCCTAGGATAGTGTTAGGGTTAGGGTTAGCATCAGCCCTAGGATAGTGTTAGGGTTAGGGTTAGGGTTAGCATCAGCCGTAGGATAGTGTTAGGGTTAGGGTTAGCCTCAGCCCTAAGATAGTGTTAGAGTTAGGGTTAGGGTTAGCATCAGCCCTAGGATAGTGTTAGGGTTAGAGTTAGGGTTAGCATCAGCCGTAGGATAGTGTTAGTGTTAGGGTTAGCATCAGCCCTAGGATAGTGTTAGGGTTAGGGTTAGGGTTAGCATCCGCCCTAGGATAGTGTTAGTGTAAGGGTTAGCATCAGCCCTAGGATAGTGTTAGGGTTAGGGTTAGCATCAGCCCTAGGATAGTGTTAGGGTTAGGGTTAGGGTTAGCATCAGCCCTAGGATAGTGTTAGGGTTAGGGTTAACATAAACCCTAGGATAGTGTTAGGGTTAGGGTTAGGGTTATCATCAGGCCTAGGATAGTGTTAGGGTTAGGGTTAGGGTTAGCATCAGTTCAAGGATAGTGTTAGGGTTAGCGTTAGGGTTAGCATCTGCCCTAGGATAGTGTTAGGGTTAGGGTTAGGGTTAGAATCAGCCCAAGGATAGTGTTAGGGTTAGGGTTAGCATCAGCCCTAGGATAGTGTTAGGGTTAGGGTTAGGGTTAGCATCAGCCCTAGGATAGTGTTAGGGTTAGGGTTAGCATCAGCCCTAGGATAGTGTTAGGGTTAGGGTTAGGGTTATCATCAGGCCTAGGATAGTGTTAGGGTTAGGGTTAGCCTCAGCCCTAAGATAGTGTTAGAGTTAGGGTTAGGGTTAGCATCAGCCCTAGGATAGTGTTAGGGTTAGGGTTAGGGTTAGCATCAGCCCTAGGATAGTGTTAGGGTTAGGGTTAGCATCAGCCCTAGGATAGTGTTAGGGTTAGAGTTAGGGTTAGCATCAGGCCTAGGATAGTGTTAGGGTTAGGGTTAGCATCAGCCCTAGGATAGTGTTAGGGTTAGAGTTAGGGTTAGCATCAGGCCTAGGATAGTGTTAGGGTTAGGGTTAGCATCAGACCTAGTATAGTGTTAGGGTTAGGGTTAGGGTTAGCATCAGCCCTAGGATAGTGTTAGGGTTAGGGTTAGGGTTAGCATCAGCCCTTGGAGAGTGTTAGGGTTAGGGTTAGGGTTAGCATCAGCCTTAGGATAGTGTTAGTGTTAGGGTGAGCATCAGCCCTAGGATAGTGTTAGGGTTAGGGTTAGCTTTAGCCCTAGGATAGTGTTAGGGTTAGAGTTAGGGTTAGCATCAGGCCTAGGATAGTTTTTGTGTTAGGGTTAGCATCAGCCCTAGGATAGTGTTAGGTTAGGGTTAGGGTTACCATCCGCCCTAGGATAATGTTAGGGTTAGGGTTAGGGTTAGCATCAGCCCTAGGATAGTGTTAGTGTTAGGGTTAGCATCAGCCCTAGGACAGTGTTAGGGTTAGGGTTAGGGTTAGCATCCGCCCTAGGATAGTGTTAAGGTTAGGGTTAGGGTTAGCATCAGCCCTAGGATAGTGTTAGCGTTACGGTTAACATAAACCCTAGGATAGTGTTAGGGTTAGGGTTAGGGTTATCATCAGGCCTAGGATAGTGTTAGGGTTAGGGTTAGGGTTAGCATCAGTTCAAGGATAGTGTTAGGGTTAGCGTTAGGGTTAGCATCTGCCCTAGGATAGTGTTAGGGTTAGGGTTAGGGTTAGCATCAGCCCAAGGATAGTATTAGGGTTATGGTTAGCATCAACCCTAGGATAGTGTTTGGGTTAGGGTTAGGGTTAGCATCAGCCCTAGGATAGTGTTTGGGTTAGGGTTAGGGTTAGCATCAGCCCTAGGATAGTGTTAGTGTTAGGGTTAGCATCAGCCCTAGGATAGTGTTAGGGTTAGGGTTAGGGTTAGCATCAGCCCTAGGATAGTGTTAGTGTTAGGGTTAGCATCAGCCCTAGGATAGTGTTAGGGTTAGGGTTAGGGTTAGCATCAGCCCTAGGATAGTGTTAGGGTTAGGGTTAGCATCAGCCCTAGGTTAGTGTTAGGGTTAGGGTTAGGGTTAGCATCAGCCCTAGGATAGTGTTAGGGTTAGGGTTAGCATCAGCCCTAGGATAGTGTTAGGGTTAGGGTTAGCATCAACACTAGGATAGTGTTAGGGTTAGGGTTAGGGTTAGCATCAGCCCTAGGATAGTGTTAGGGTTAGGGTTAGCATCAGCCCTAGGATAGTGTTAGGGTTAGGGTTAGGGTTAGCATCAGCCCTTGGAGAGTGTTAGGGTTAGGGTTAGGGTTAGCATCAGCCCTAGGATAGTGTTAGTGTTAGGGTTAGCATCAGCCCTAGGATAGTGTTAGGGTTAGGGTTAGGGTTAGCATCCCCCCTAGGATAGTGTTAGGTTTAGGGTTAGGGTTAGCAGCAGCCCTAGGATAGTGTTAGGTTTAGGGTTAGCATCAGCCCTAGGATAGTGTTAGGGTTAGGGTTAAGGTTAGCATCAGCCCTAGGATAGTGTTAGGGTTAGGGTTAGCATCAGCCCTAGGATAGTGTTAGGGTTAGGGTTAGGGTTAGCATCAGCCGTAGGATAGTGTTAGGGTTAGGGTTAGCCTCAGCCCTAAGATAGTGTTAGAGTTAGGGTTAGGGTTAGCATCAGCCCTAGGATAATGTTAGGGTTAGGGTTAGGGTTAGCATCAGCCCTAGGATAGTGTTAGTGTTAGGGTTAGCATCAGCCCTAGGATAGTGTTAGTGTTAGGGTTAGGGTTAGCATCCGCCCTAGGATAGTGTTAGTGTTAGGGTTAGCATCAGCCCTAGGATAGTGTTAGGGTTAGGGTTAGCATCAGCCCTAGGATAGTGTTAGGGTTAGGGTTAGGGTTAGCATCAGGCCTAGGATAGTGTTAGTGTTAGGGTTAGCATAAGCCCTAGGACAGTGTTAGGGTTAGGGTTAGGGTTAGCATCCGCCCTAGGATAATGTTTGGGTTAGGGTTAGGGTTAGCATCAGCCCTAGGATAGTGTTAGTGTTAGGGTTAGCATCAGCCCTAGGATAGTGTTAGGGTTAGGGTTAGGGTGAGCATCCGCCCTAGGATAGTGTTAGGGTTAGGGTTAGGGTTAGCATCAGCCCTAGGATAGTGTTAGGGTTAGGGTTAACATAAACCCTAGGATAGTGTTAGGGTTAGGGTTAGGGTTATCATCAGGCCTAGGATAGTGTTAGGGTTAGGGTTAGGGTTAGCATCAGTTCAAGGATAGTGTTAGGGTTAGCGTTAGGGTTAGCATCTGCCCTAGGATAGTGTTAGGGTTAGGGTTAGGGTTAGCATCAGCCCAAGGATAGTGTTAGGGTTAGGGTTAGCATCAGCCCTATGATAGTGTTAGGGTTAGGGTTAGGGTTAGCATCAGGCCCAGGATAGTGTTAGGGTTAGGGTTAGCATCAGCCCAAGGACAGTGTTAGGGTTAGGGTTAACATAAATCCTAGGATAGTGTTAGGGTTAGGGTTAGGGTTATCATCAGGCCTAGGATAGTGTTAGGGTTAAGGTTAGGGTTAGCATCAGTTCAAGGATAGTGTTAGGGTTAGCGTTAGGGTTAGCATCTGCCCTAGGATAGTGTTAGGGTTAGGGTTAGGGTTAGCATCAGCCCAAGGATAGTGTTAGGGTTAGGGTTAGCATCAGCCCTAGGATAGTGTTAGGGTTAGGGTTAGGGTTAGCATCAGGCCCAGGATAGTATTAGGGTTAGGGTTAGCATCAGCCCAAGGATAGTGTTAGGGTTAGGGTTAGGGTTAGCATCAGCCCTAGGATAGTGTTAGGGTTAGGGTTAGCATCAACCCTAGGATAGTGTTTGGGTTAGGGTTAGGGTTAGCATCAGCCCTAGGATAGTGTTAGGGTTAGGGTTAGCCTCAGCCCTAGGAGAGTGTTAGGGTTAGGGATAGGGTTAGCATCAGGCCTAGGATAGTGTTAGGGTTAGGGTTAGGGTTAGCATCAGTTCAAGGATAGTGTTAGGGTTAGCGTTAGGGTTAGCATCTGCCATAGGATATTGTTAGGGTTAGAGTTAGGGTTAGCATCCGCCCAAGGATAGTGTTAGGGTTAGGGTTAGCATCAGCCCTAGGATAGTGTTAGGGTTAGGGTTAGGGTTAGCATCAGGCCCAGGATAGTGTTAGGGTTAGGGTTAGCATCAGCCCAAGTATAGTGTTAGGGTTAGGGTTAGGGTTAGCATCTGCCCTAGGATATTGTTAGGGTTAGGGTTAGGGTTAGCATCAGCCCAAGGATAGTGTTAGGGTTAGGGTTAGCATCAGCCCTAGGATAGTGTTAGGGTTAGGGTTAGGGTTAGCATCAGGCCCAGGATAGTGTTAGGGTTAGGGTTAGCATCAGTCCAAGGATAGTGTTAGGGTTAGGGTTAGGGTTAGCATCAGCCCTAGGATAGTGTTAGTGTTAGGGTTAGCATCAGCCCTAGGATAGTGTTAGGGTTAGGGTTAGGGTTAGCATCCGCCCTAGGATAGTGTTAGGTTTAGGGTTAGGGTTAGCATCAGCCCTAAGATAGTGTTAGGGTTAGGGTTAGGGTTAGCATCAGGCCCAGGATAGTGTTAGGGTTAGGGTTAGCATCAGTCCAAGGATAGTGTTAGGGTTAGGGTTAGGGTTAGCATCAGCCCTAGGATAGTGTTAGTGTTAGGGTTAGCATCAGCCCTAGGATAGTGTTAGGGTTAGGGTTAGGGTTAGCATCCGCCCTAGGATAGTGTTAGGTTTAGGGTTAGGGTTAGCATCAGCCCTAAGATAGTGTTAGGGTTAGGGTTAGGGTTATCATCAGGCCTAGGATAGTGTTAGGGTTAGGGTTAGGATTAGCATCAGCCCTAGGATAGTGTTATTGTTAGGGTTAGCATCAGCCCTAGGATAGTGTTAGGGTTAGGGTTAGGGTTAGCATCAGCCGTAGGATAGTGTTAGGGTTAGGGTTAGCCTCTGCCCTAAGATATTGTTAGAGTTAGGGTTAGGGTTAGCATCAGCCCTAGGATAGTGTTAGGGTTAGGGTTAGGGTTAGCATCAGCCCTTAGAGAGTGTTAGGGTTACGGTTAGGGTTAGCATCAGCCCTAGGATAGTGTTAGGGTTAGGGTTAGCATCAGGCCTAGGATAGTGTTAGGGTTAGGGTTAGGGTTAGCATCAGCCCTTAGAGAGTGTTAGGGTTACGGTTAGGGTTAGCATCAGCCCTAGGATAGTGTTAGGGTTAGGGTTAGCATCAGGCCTAGGATAGTGTTAGGGTTAGGGTTAGGGTTAGCATCAGGCCTAGGATAGTGTTAGTGTTAGGGTTAGCATCAGCCCTAGGATAATGTTAGGGTTAGGGTTAGTGTTAGCATCCGCCCTAGGATAATGTTAGTGTTAGGGTTAGGGTTAGCATCAGCCCTAGGATAGTGTTAGTGTTAGGGTTAGCATCAGCCCTAGGATAGTGTTAGGGTTAGGGTTAGGGTTAGCATCAGCCCTAGGATAGTGTTAGGGTTAGGGTTAACATAAATCCTAGGATAGTGTTAGGGTTAGGGTTAGGGTTATCATCAGGCCTAGGATAGTGTTAGGGTTAGGGTTAGGGTTAGCATCAGTTCAAGGATAGTGTTAGGGTTAGCGTTAGGGTTAGCATCTGCCCTAGGATAGTGTTAGGGTTAGGGTTAGGGTTAGCATCAGCCCAAGGATAGTGTAAGGGTTAGGGTTAGCATCAGCCCTAGGATAGTGTTAGGGTTAGGGTTAGGGTTAGCATCAGGCCCAGGATAGTATTAGGGTTAGGGTTAGCATCAGCCCAAGGATGGTGTTAGGGTAAGGGTTAGGGTTAGCATCAGCCCTAGGATAGTGTTAGGGTTAGGGTTAGCATCAACCCTAGGATAGTGTTTGGGTTAGGGTTAGGGTTAGCATCAGCCCTAGGATAGTGTTAGGGTTAGGGTTAGCCTCAGCCCTAGGAGAGTGTTAGGGTTAGGGATAGGGTTAGCATCAGGCCTAGGATAGTGTTAGGGTTAGGGTTAGGGTTAGCATCAGTTCAAGGATAGTGTTAGGGTTAGCGTTAGGGTTAGCATCTGCCAGAGGATATTGTTAGGGTTAGAGTTAGGGTTAGCATCAGCCCAAGGATAGTGTTAGGGTTAGGGTTAGCATCAGCCCTAGGATAGTGTTAGGGTTAGGGTTAGGGTTAGCATCAGGCGCAGGATAGTCTTAGGGTTAGGGTTAGCATCAGCCCAAGTATAGTGTTAGGGTTAGGGTTAGGGTTAGCATCTGCCCTAGGATATTGTTAGGGTTAGGGTTAGGGTTAGCATCAGCCCAAGGATAGTGTTAGGGTTAGGGTTAGCATCAGCCCTAGGATAGTGTTAGGGTTAGGGTTAGGGTTAGCATCTGCCCTAGGATAGTGTTAGGGTTAGGGTTAGGGTTAGCATCAGCCCAAGGATAGTGTTAGGGTTATGGTTAGCATCAACCCTAGGATAGTGTTTGGGTTAGGGTTCGGGTTAGCATCAGCCCTAGGATAGTGTTAGGGTTAGGGTTAGGGTTAGCATCAGCCCTAGGATAGTGTTAGTGTTAGGGTTAGCATCAGCCCTAGGATAGTGTTAGGGTTAGGGTTAGGGTTAGCATCAGCCCTAGGATAGTGTTAGTGTTAGGGTTAGCATCAGCCCTAGGATAGTGTTAGGGTTAGGGTTAGGGTTAGCATCAGCCCTAGGATAGTGTTAGGGTTAGGGTTAGCATCAGCCCTAGGTTAGTGTTAGGGTTAGGGTTAGGGTTAGCATCAGCCCTAGGATAGTGTTAGGGTTAGGGTTAGCATCAGCCCTAGGATAGTGTTAGGGTTAGGGTTAGCATCAACACTAGGATAGTGTTAGGGTTAGGGTTAGGGTTAGCATCAGCCCTAGGATAGTGTTAGGGTTAGGGTTAGCATCAGCCCTAGGATAGTGTTAGGGTTAGGGTTAGGGTTAGCATCAGCCCTTGGAGAGTGTTAGGGTTAGGGTTAGGGTTAGCATCAGCCCTAGGATAGTGTTAGTGTTAGGGTTAGCATCAGCCCTAGGATAGTGTTAGGGTTAGGGTTAGCATCAGCCCTAGGTTAGTGTTAGGGTTAGGGTTAGGGTTAGCATCAGCCCTAGGATAGTGTTAGGGTTAGGGTTAGCATCAGCCCTAGGATAGTGTTAGGGTTAGGGTTAGCATCAACACTAGGATAGTGTTAGGGTTAGGGTTAGGGTTAGCATCAGCCCTAGGATAGTGTTAGGGTTAGGGTTAGCATCAGCCCTAGGATAGTGTTAGGGTTAGGGTTAGGGTTAGCATCAGCCCTTGGAGAGTGTTAGGGTTAGGGTTAGGGTTAGCATCACCCCTAGGATAGCGTTAGGGTTAGGGTTAGCATCAGCCCTAGGATAGTGTCAGGGTTAGTGTTAGGGTTATCATCAGGCCTAGGATAGTGTTAGGGTTAGGGTTAGCATCAACTCTAGGATAGTATTAGGGATAGGGTTAGGGTTAGCATCAGCCCTAGGATAGTGTTAAGGTTAGGGTTATGGTTATCATCAGGCCTAGTATAGTGTGAGGTCTAGGGTTAGCATCAGCCCTAGGATAGTGTTAGGGTTAGGGTTAGCATCAGCCCTAGGATAGTGTTAGGGTTAGGGTTAGGGTTATCATCAGGCCTAGGATAGTGTTAGGGTTAGGGTTAGCATCAGCCCTAGGATAGTGTTAGGGTTAGGGTTATGGTTAGCATCAGCCCTAGGATAGTGTTATGGTTATGGTTAGCATCAGCCCTAGGATAGTGTTAGGGTTAGGGTTAGGGTTAGCATCAGGCCTAGGATAGTGTTAGGGTTAGGGTTAGAATCAGCCCTAGGATAGTGTTAGGGTTAGGGTTAGGGTTAGCATCAGCCGTAGGATAGTGTTAGGGTTAGGGTTAGCCTCAGCCCTACGATAGTGTAGAGTTAGGGTGAGGGTTAGCATCAGCCCTAGGGTAGTGTTAGGGTTAGGGTTAGGGTTAGCATCAGCCCTTGGAGAGTGTTAGGGTTAGGGTTAGGGTTAGCATCAGCCCTAGGATAGTGTTAGTGTTAGGGTTAGCATCAGCCCTAGGATAGTGTTAGGGTTAGGGTTAGCATCAGCACTAGGATAGTGTTAGGGTTAGGGTTAGGGTTAGCATCAGCCCTTGGAGAGTGTTAGGGTTAGGGTTAGGGTTAGCATCAGCACTAGGATAGTGTTAGGGTTAGGGTTAGGGTTAGCATCAGCCCTTGGAGAGTGTTAGGGTTAGGGTTAGGGTTAGCATCACCCCTAGGATAGCGTTAGGGTTAGGGTTAGCATCAGCCCTAGGATAGTGTCAGGGTTAGTGTTAGGGTTATCATCAGGCCTAGGATAGTGTTAGGGTTAGGGTTAGGGTTAGCATCCGCCCGAGGATAGTGTTAGGGTTAGGGTTAGGGTTAGCATCAGCCCTAGGATAGTGTTAGGGTTAGGGTTAACATAAATCCTAGGATAGTGTTAGGGTTAGGGTTAGGGTTATCATCAGGCCTAGGATAGAGTTAGGGTTAGGGTTAGGGTTAGCATCAGTTCAAGGATAGTGTTAGGGTTAGCGTTAGGTTTAGCATCTGCCCTAGGATAGTGTTAGGGTTAGGGTTAGGGTTAGCATCAGCCCAAGGATAGTGTTAGGGTTAGGGTTAGCATCAGCCCTAGGATAGTGTTAGGGTTAGGGTTAGGGTTAGCATCAGGCCCAGGATAGTGTTAGGGTTAGGGTTAGCATCAGCCCAAGGATAGTGTTAGGGTTAGGGTTAGGGTTAGCATCAGCCCTAGGATAGTGTTAGGGTTAGGGTTAGCATCAACCCTAGGATAGTGTTTGTGTTAGGGTTAGGGTTAGCATCAGCCCTAGGATAGTGTTAGGGTTAGGGTTACCCTCACCCCTAGGAGAGTGTTAGGGTTAGGGACAGGGTTAGCATCAGGCCTAGGATAGTGTTAGGGTTAGGGTTAGGGTTAGCATCAGCCCTAGGATAGTGTTAGGGTTAGGGTTAGCATCAGCCCTAGGATAGTGTCAGGGTTAGGGTTAGGGTTATCATCAGGCCTAGGATAGTGTTAGGGTTAGGGTTAGCATCAGCTCTAGGATAGTGTTAGGGTTATGGTTAGGGTTAGCATCAGCCCTAGGATAGTGTTAAGGTTAGGGTTAGGGTTATCATCAGGCCTAGGATAGTGTGAGGGTTAGGGTTAGCATCAGACTTAGGATAGTGTTAGTGTTAGGGTTAGCGTTAGTCTCAGCCCTAGGATGGTGTTAGGGTTAGGTTTAACATCAGCCCAAGGATAGTGTTAGGGTTAGGGTTAGGGTTATCATCAGGCCTAGGATATTGTTAGGGTTAGGGATATCATCAGCCCTAGGATAGTGTTAGGGATAGGGTTAGGGTTAGCATCAGCCCTAGGATAGTGTTAGGGTTAGGGTTAGGGTTAGCATCAGCCCTAGGATAGTGTTAGGGTTAGGGTTAGGGATAGCATCAGCCCTAGGATAGTGTTAGGGTTAGGGTTAGGGTTAGCATCAGCCCTAGGATATTATTAGGGTTAGGGTTAGCATCAGCCCTAGAATAGTGTTAGGGTTAGGGTTAGGGTTAGCACCAGGCCTAGGATAGTGTTAGTGTTAGGGTTAGCATCAGCCTTAGGATAGTGTTAGGGTTAGGGTTAGAGTTAGCATCAGCCGTAGGATAGTGTTAGGGTTAGGGTTAGCCTCAGCCCTAGGATAGTGTTAGAGTTAGGGTTAGGGTTAGCATCAGCCCTAGGATAGTGTTAGGGTTAGGGTTAGGGTTAGCATCAGCCCTAGGATAGTATTAGGGTTAGGGTTAGGGTTAGGGTTATGGTTAGCATCAGCTCTAGGATAGTGTTAGGGTTAGGGTTAGGGTTAGCATCAGGGCTAGGATAGTGTTAGGGTTAGGGTTAGCATCAGCCCTAGGATAGTGTTAGGGTTAGGTTTAGGGTTAGCATCAGCCCTAGGATAGTGTTAGGCTTAGGGTTAACATCAGCCCTAGGATGGTGTTAGGGTTAGGGTTAGGGTTATCATCAGGCCTAGGATAGTGTTAGGGTTAGGGTTAGCATCAGCTCTAGGATAGTGTTAGGGTTAGGGTTAGGGTTAGCATCAGCCCTAGTATAGTGTTAGGGTTAGGGTTCGCATCAGCCCTACGATAGTGTTAGGGTTAGGCTTAGGGTTAACATCAGGCCTAGGATAGTATTAGGGTTAGGGTTAGGGTTAGCATCAGCCGTAGGATAGTGTTAGGGTTAGGGTTAGCCTCAGCCCTAAGATAGTGTTAGAGTTAGGGTTAGGGTTAGCATCCGCCCTAGGATATTGTTAGGGTTAGGGTTAGGGTTAGCATCAGCCCTAGGATAGTGTTAGTGTTAGGGTTAGCATCAGCCCTAGGATAATGTTAGGGTTAGGGTTAGGGTTAGCATCCGCCCTAGGATAGTGTTAGGGTTAGGGTTAGGGTTAGCATCAGCCCTAGGATAGTGTTAGGGTTAGGGTTAGGGTTAGCATCAGCCCTAGGATAGTGTTAGGGTTAGGGTTAGCATCAGCCCTAGGATAGTGTTAGGGTTAGGGTTAGGGTTAGCATCAGCCCTAGGATAGTGTTAGGGTTAGGGTTAGCATCAGCCCTAGGATAGTGTTAGGGTTAGGGTTAGGGTTAGCATCACCCGTAGGATTGTGTTAGGGTTAGGGTTAGTCTCAGCCCTAAGATAGTGTTAGAGTTAGGGTTAGCGTTAGCATCAGCCCTAGGATAGTGTTAGTGTTAGGGTTAGCATCAGCCCTAGGATAGTGTTAGGGTTAGGGTTAGGGTTAGCATCCGCCCTAGGATAGTGTTAGGGTTAGGGTTAGGGTTAGCATCAGCCCTAGGATAGTGTTAGGGTTAGGGTTAGAATCAGCCCTAGGATAGTGTTAATGTTAGGGTTAGGGTTAGCATCAGGCCCAGGATAGTGTTAGGGTTAGGGTTAGCATCAGTCCAAGGATAGTGTTAGGGTTAGGGTTAGGGTTAGCATCAGCCCGAGGATAGTGTTAGGGTTAGGGTTAGCATCAACCCTAGGATACTGTTTGGGTTAGGGTTAGGGTTAGCATCAGCCCTAGGATAGTGTTAGGGTTAGGGTTATTGTTAGCATCTGCCCTAGGATAGTATTAGGGTTAGGGTTAGGGTTAGGGTTAGGGTTAGCATCAGCTCTAGGATAGTGTTAGGGTTAGGGATAGGGTTAGCATCAGCCCTAGGATAGTGTTAGGGTTAGGGTTAGGGTTAGCATCAGGCCTAGGATAGTGTTAGGGTTAGGGTTAGCATCAGCCCTAGGATAGTGTTAGGGTTAGGGTTAGGGTTAGCATCAGCCCTAGGATAGTGTTAGGCTTAGGGTTAACATCAGCCCTAGGATGGTGTTAGGGTTAGGGTTAGGGTTATCATCAGGCCTAGGATAGTGTTAGGGTTAGGGTTAGCATCAGCCCTAGGATAGTGTTAGGGTTAGGGTTAGGTTAGCATCAGCCCTAGTATAGTGTTAGGGTTAGGGTTCGCATCAGCCCTACGATAGTGTTAGGGTTAGGCTTAGGGTTAGCATCAGGCCTAGGATAGGGTTAGGGTTAGGGTTAGCATCAGCCCTAGGATAGTCTTAGGGTTAGGGTTAGGGTTAGCATCAGCCGTAGGATAGTGTTAGGGTTAGGGTTAGCCTCAGCCCTAAGATAGTGTTAGAGTTAGGGTTAGGGTTAGCATCAGCCCTAGGATAGTGTTAGGGTAAGGGTTAGGGTTCGCATCAGCCCTAGGATAGTGTTAGTGTTAGGGTTAGCATCAGCCCTAGGATAATGTTAGGGTTAGGGTTAGGGTTAGCATCCGCCCTAGCATAGTGTTAGGGTTAGGGTTAGGGTTAGCATCAGCCCTAGGATAGTGTTAGGGTTAGGGTTAGGGTTAGCATCAGCCCTAGGATAGCGTTAGGGTTAGGGTTAGCATCAGCCCTAGGATAGTGTTAGGGTTAGGGTTAGGGTTAGCATCAGCCCTAGGATAGTGTTAGGGTTAGGGTTAGCATCAGCCCTAGGATAGTGTTAGGGTTAGGGTTAGGGTTAGCATCACCCGTAGGATTGTGTTAGGGTTAGGGTTAGCCTCAGCCCTAAGATAGTGTTAGAGTTAGGGTTAGGGTTAGCATCAGCCCTAGGATAATGTTAGGGTTAGGATTAGGGTTAGCATCAGCCCTAGGATAGTGTTAGTGTTAGGGTTAGCATCAGCCCTAGGATAGTGTTAGGGTTAGGGTTAGGGTTAGCATCCGCCCTAGGATAGTGTTAGTGTTAGGGTTAGGGTTAGCATCAGCCCTAGGATAGTGTTAGGGTTAGGGTTAACATGAACCATAGGATAGTGTTAGGGTTAGGGTTAGGGTTATCATCAGGCCTAGGATAGTGTTAGGGTTAGGGTTAGGGTTAGCATCAGTTCAAGGATAGTGTTAGGGTTAGCGTTAGGGTTAGCATCTGCCCTAGGATATTGTTAGGGTTAGGGTTAGGGTTAGCATCAGCCCAAGGATAGTGTTAGGGTTAGGGTTAGCATCAGCCCTAGGATAGTGTTAGGGTTAGGGTTAGGGTTAGCATCAGGCCCAGGATAGTGTTAGGGTTAGGGTTAGCATCAGCCCAAGGATAGTGTTAGGGTTAGGGTTAGGGTTAGCATCTGCCCTAGAATATTGTTAGGGTTAGGGTTAGGGTTAGCATCAGCCCAAGGATAGTGTTAGGGTTAGGGTTAGCATCAGCCCTAGGATAGTGTTAGGGTTAGGGTTAGGGTTAGCATCAGGCCCAGGATAGTGCTAGGGTTAGGGTTAGCATCAGTCCAAGGATAGTGTTAGGGTTAGGGTTAGGGTTAGCATCAGCCCGAGGATAGTGTCAGGGTTAGTGTTAGGGTTATCATCAGGCCTAGGATAGTGTTAGGGTTAGGGTTAGCATCAGCTCTAGGATAGTGTTAGGGTTAGGGTTAGGGTTAGCATCAGCCCTAGGATAGTGTTAAGGTTAGGGTTATGGTTATCATCAGGCCTAGTATAGTGTGAGGTCTAGGTTAGCATCAGACTTAGGATAGTGTTAGGGTTAGGGTTAGGGTTAGCATCAGCCCTAGGATAGTGTTAGGGTTAGGGTTAGCATCAGCCCTAGGATAGTGTTAGGGTTAGGGTTAGGGTTATCATCAGGCCTAGGATATTGTTAGGGTTAGGGTTAGCATCAGCCCTAGGATAGTGTTAGGGTTAGGGTTAGGGTTAGCATCAGCCCTAGGATACTGTTAGGGTTAGGGTTAGGGTTAGCATCAGGCCTAGGATAGTGTTAGGGTTAGGGTTAGCATCAGCCCTAGGACAGTGTTAGGGTTAGGGTTAGGGTTAGCATCAGCCGTAGGATAGTGTTAGGGTTAGGGTTAGCCTGAGCCCTAAGATAGTGTTAGAGTTAGGGTTAGGGTTAGCATCAGCCCTAGGATAGTGTTAGGGTTAGGGTTAGGGTTAGCATCAGCCCCTGGAGAGTGTTAGGGTTAGGGTTAGGGTTAGCATCAGCCCTAGGATAGTGTTAGTGTTAGGGTTAGCATCAGCCCTAGGATAGTGTTAGTGTTAGGGTTAGCATCAGCCCTAGGATAGTGTTAGGGTTAGGGTTAGCATCAGCCCTAGGATAGTCTTAGGGTTAGGGTTAGGGTTAGCATCAGCCGTAGGATAGTGTTAGGGTTAGGGTTAGCCTCAGCCCTAAGATAGTGTTAGAGTTAGGGTTAGGGTTAGCATCAGCCCTAGGATACTGTTAGGGTTAGGGTTAGGGTTAGCATCAGCCCTAGGATAGTGTTAGTGTTAGGGTTAGCATCAGCCCTAGGATAATGTTAAGGTTAGGGTTAGGGTTAGCATCCGCCCTAGGATAGTGTTAGGGTTAGGGTTAGGGTTAGCATCAGCCCTAGGATAGTGTTAGAGTTAGGGTTAGGGTTAGCATCAGCCCTAGGATAGTGTTAGGGTTAGGGTTAGCATAAGCCCTAGGATAGTGTTACGGTTAGGGTTAGGGTTAGCATCAGCCCTAGGATAGTGTTAGGGTTAGGGTTAGCATCAGCCCTAGGATAGTGTTAGGGTTAGGGTTAGGGTTAGCATCCGCCCTAGGATAGTGTTAGGGTTAGGGTTAGGGTTAGCATCAGCCCTAGGATAGTGTTATGGTTAGGGTTAACATGAACCCTAGGATAGTGTTAGGGTTAGGGTTAGGGTTATCATCAGGCCTAGGATAGTGTTAGGGTTAGGGTTAGGGTTAGCATCAGTTCAAGGATAGTGTTAGGGTTAGCGTTAGGGTAGCATCTGCCCTAGGATATTGTTAGGGTTAGGGTTAGCATCACCCCTAGGATTGTGTTAGGGTTAGGGTTAGGGTTAGCATCAGGCCCAGGATAGTGTTAGGGTTAGCGTTAGCATCAGCCCAAGGATAGTGTTAGGGTTAGGGTTAGGGTTAGCATCTGCCCTAGGATATTGTTAGGGTTAGGGTTAGGGTTAGCATCAGCCCAAGGATAGTGTTAGGGTTAGGGTTAGCATCAGCCCTAGGATAGTGTTAGGTTTAGGGTTAGGGTTAGCATCAGGCCCAGGATAGTGTTAGGGTTAGGGTTAGCATCAGTCCAAGGATAGTGTTAGGGTTAGGGTTAGGGTTAGCATCAGCCCGAGGATAGTGTTAGGGTTAGGGTTAGCATCAACCCTAGGATAGTGTTTGGGTTAGGGTTAGGGTTAGCATCAGCCCTAGGTTAGTGTTAGGGTTAGGGTTAGCCTCAGCCCTAGGAGAGTGTTAGGGTTAGGGATAGGGTTAGCATCAGCCCTAGGATAGTGTTAAGGTTAGGGTTATGGTTATCATCAGGCCTAGTATAGTGTGAGGTCTAGGGTTAGCATCAGACTTAGGATAGTGTTAGGGTTAGGGTTAGGGTTAGCATCAGCCCGAGGATAGTGTTAGGGTTAGGGTTAGCATCAGCCGTAGGATAGTGTTAGGGTTAGGGTTAGGGTTATCATCAGGCCTAGGATATTGTTAGGGTTAGGGTTAGCATCAGCCCTAGCATAGTGTTAGGGTTAGGG
Organism: Lemur catta; assembly: GCF_020740605.2. Lineage (NCBI taxonomy): Eukaryota > Metazoa > Chordata > Mammalia > Primates > Lemuridae > Lemur > Lemur catta. Next base: position 1,521,587 of record NW_025423857.1, on the reverse strand, counting down.
TTAGGGTTAGCATCAGCCCTAGGATAGTGTTAGGGTTAGGGTTAGGGTTAGCATCAGGCCTAGGATAGTGTTAGGGTTAGGGTTAGCATCAGCCCTAGGATAGTGTTAGGGTTAGGGTTAGGGTTAGCATCAGCCGTAGGATAGTGTTAGGGTTAGGGTTAGCCTCAGCCCTAAGATAGTGTTAGAGTTAGGGTTAGGGTTAGCATCAACCATAGGATAGTGTTAGGGTTAGGGTTAGGGTTAGCATCAGCCCTAGGATAGTGTTAGTGTTAGGGTTAGCATCAGCCCTAGGATAGTGTTAGGGTTAGGGTTAGGGTTAGCATCAGCCCTTGGAGAGTGTTAGGGTTAGGGTTAGGGTTAGCATCAGCCCTAGGATAGTGTTAGTGTTAGGGTTAGCATCAGCCCTAGGATACTGTTAGGGTTAGGGTTAGGGTTAGCATCCGCCCTAGGATAGTGTTAGGGTTAGGGTTAGGGTTAGCATCAGCCCTAGGATAGTGTTAGGGTTAGGGTTAGGGTTAGCATCAGCCCTAGGATAGTGTTAGGGTTAGGGTTAGCATCAGCCCTAGGATAGTGTTAGGGTTAGGGTTAGGGTTAGCATCAGCCCTAGGATAGTGTTAGGGTTAGGGTTAGCATCAGCCCTAGGATAGTGTTAGGGTTAGGGTTAGGGTTAGCATCACCCGTAGGATTGTGTTAGGGTTAGGGTTAGTCTCAGCCCTAAGATAGTGTTAGAGTTAGGGTTAGCGTTAGCATCAGCCCTAGGATAGTGTTAGTGTTAGGGTTAGCATCAGCCCTAGGATAGTGTTAGGGTTAGGGTTAGGGTTAGCATCCGCCCTAGGATAGTGTTAGGGTTAGGGTTAGGGTTAGCATCAGCCCTAGGATAGTGTTAGGGTTAGGGTTAGAATCAGCCCTAGGATAGTGTTAATGTTAGGGTTACGGTTAGCATCAGGCCCAGGATAGTGTTAGGGTTAGGGTTAGCATCAGTCCAAGGATAGTGTTAGGGTTAGGGTTAGGGTTAGCATCAGCCCGAGGATAGTGTTAGGGTTAGGGTTAGCATCAACCCTAGGATACTGTTTGGGTTAGGGTTAGGGTTAGCATCAGCCCTAGGATAGTGTTAGGGTTAGGGTTATTGTTAGCATCTGCCCTAGGATAGTATTAGGGTTAGGGTTAGGGTTAGGGTTAGGGTTAGCATCAGCTCTAGGATAGTGTTAGGGTTAGGGATAGGGTTAGCATCAGCCCTAGGATAGTGTTAGGGTTAGGGTTAGGGTTAGCATCAGGCCTAGGATAGTGTTAGGGTTAGGGTTAGCATCAGCCCTAGGATAGTGTTAGGGTTAGGGTTAGGGTTAGCATCAGCCCTAGGATAGTGTTAGGCTTAGGGTTAACATCAGCCCTAGGATGGTGTTAGGGTTAGGGTTAGGGTTATCATCAGGCCTAGGATAGTGTTAGGGTTAGGGTTAGCATCAGCCCTAGGATAGTGTTAGGGTTAGGGTTAGGTTAGCATCAGCCCTAGTATAGTGTTAGGGTTAGGGTTCGCATCAGCCCTACGATAGTGTTAGGGTTAGGCTTAGGGTTAGCATCAGGCCTAGGATAGGGTTAGGGTTAGGGTTAGCATCAGCCCTAGGATAGTCTTAGGGTTAGGGTTAGGGTTAGCATCAGCCGTAGGATAGTGTTAGGGTTAGGGTTAGCCTCAGCCCTAAGATAGTGTTAGAGTTAGGGTTAGGGTTAGCATCAGCCCTAGGATAGTGTTAGGGTAAGGGTTAGGGTTCGCATCAGCCCTAGGATAGTGTTAGTGTTAGGGTTAGCATCAGCCCTAGGATAATGTTAGGGTTAGGGTTAGGGTTAGCATCCGCCCTAGCATAGTGTTAGGGTTAGGGTTAGGGTTAGCATCAGCCCTAGGATAGTGTTAGGGTTAGGGTTAGGGTTAGCATCAGCCCTAGGATAGCGTTAGGGTTAGGGTTAGCATCAGCCCTAGGATAGTGTTAGGGTTAGGGTTAGGGTTAGCATCAGCCCTAGGATAGTGTTAGGGTTAGGGTTAGCATCAGCCCTAGGATAGTGTTAGGGTTAGGGTTAGGGTTAGCATCACCCGTAGGATTGTGTTAGGGTTAGGGTTAGCCTCAGCCCTAAGATAGTGTTAGAGTTAGGGTTAGGGTTAGCATCAGCCCTAGGATAATGTTAGGGTTAGGATTAGGGTTAGCATCAGCCCTAGGATAGTGTTAGTGTTAGGGTTAGCATCAGCCCTAGGATAGTGTTAGGGTTAGGGTTAGGGTTAGCATCCGCCCTAGGATAGTGTTAGTGTTAGGGTTAGGGTTAGCATCAGCCCTAGGATAGTGTTAGGGTTAGGGTTAACATGAACCATAGGATAGTGTTAGGGTTAGGGTTAGGGTTATCATCAGGCCTAGGATAGTGTTAGGGTTAGGGTTAGGGTTAGCATCAGTTCAAGGATAGTGTTAGGGTTAGCGTTAGGGTTAGCATCTGCCCTAGGATATTGTTAGGGTTAGGGTTAGGGTTAGCATCAGCCCAAGGATAGTGTTAGGGTTAGGGTTAGCATCAGCCCTAGGATAGTGTTAGGGTTAGGGTTAGGGTTAGCATCAGGCCCAGGATAGTGTTAGGGTTAGGGTTAGCATCAGCCCAAGGATAGTGTTAGGGTTAGGGTTAGGGTTAGCATCTGCCCTAGAATATTGTTAGGGTTAGGGTTAGGGTTAGCATCAGCCCAAGGATAGTGTTAGGGTTAGGGTTAGCATCAGCCCTAGGATAGTGTTAGGGTTAGGGTTAGGGTTAGCATCAGGCCCAGGATAGTGCTAGGGTTAGGGTTAGCATCAGTCCAAGGATAGTGTTAGGGTTAGGGTTAGGGTTAGCATCAGCCCGAGGATAGTGTCAGGGTTAGTGTTAGGGTTATCATCAGGCCTAGGATAGTGTTAGGGTTAGGGTTAGCATCAGCTCTAGGATAGTGTTAGGGTTAGGGTTAGGGTTAGCATCAGCCCTAGGATAGTGTTAAGGTTAGGGTTATGGTTATCATCAGGCCTAGTATAGTGTGAGGTCTAGGTTAGCATCAGACTTAGGATAGTGTTAGGGTTAGGGTTAGGGTTAGCATCAGCCCTAGGATAGTGTTAGGGTTAGGGTTAGCATCAGCCCTAGGATAGTGTTAGGGTTAGGGTTAGGGTTATCATCAGGCCTAGGATATTGTTAGGGTTAGGGTTAGCATCAGCCCTAGGATAGTGTTAGGGTTAGGGTTAGGGTTAGCATCAGCCCTAGGATACTGTTAGGGTTAGGGTTAGGGTTAGCATCAGGCCTAGGATAGTGTTAGGGTTAGGGTTAGCATCAGCCCTAGGACAGTGTTAGGGTTAGGGTTAGGGTTAGCATCAGCCGTAGGATAGTGTTAGGGTTAGGGTTAGCCTGAGCCCTAAGATAGTGTTAGAGTTAGGGTTAGGGTTAGCATCAGCCCTAGGATAGTGTTAGGGTTAGGGTTAGGGTTAGCATCAGCCCCTGGAGAGTGTTAGGGTTAGGGTTAGGGTTAGCATCAGCCCTAGGATAGTGTTAGTGTTAGGGTTAGCATCAGCCCTAGGATAGTGTTAGTGTTAGGGTTAGCATCAGCCCTAGGATAGTGTTAGGGTTAGGGTTAGCATCAGCCCTAGGATAGTCTTAGGGTTAGGGTTAGGGTTAGCATCAGCCGTAGGATAGTGTTAGGGTTAGGGTTAGCCTCAGCCCTAAGATAGTGTTAGAGTTAGGGTTAGGGTTAGCATCAGCCCTAGGATACTGTTAGGGTTAGGGTTAGGGTTAGCATCAGCCCTAGGATAGTGTTAGTGTTAGGGTTAGCATCAGCCCTAGGATAATGTTAAGGTTAGGGTTAGGGTTAGCATCCGCCCTACGATAGTGTTAGGGTTAGGGTTAGGGTTAGCATCAGCCCTAGGATAGTGTTAGAGTTAGGGTTAGGGTTAGCATCAGCCCTAGGATAGTGTTAGGGTTAGGGTTAGCATAAGCCCTAGGATAGTGTTACGGTTAGGGTTAGGGTTAGCATCAGCCCTAGGATAGTGTTAGGGTTAGGGTTAGCATCAGCCCTAGGATAGTGTTAGGGATAGGGTTAGGGTTAGCATCCGCCCTAGGATAGTGTTAGGGTTAGGGTTAGGGTTAGCATCAGCCCTAGGATAGTGTTATGGTTAGGGTTAACATGAACCCTAGGATAGTGTTAGGGTTAGGGTTAGGGTTATCATCAGGCCTAGGATAGTGTTAGGGTTAGGGTTAGGGTTAGCATCAGTTCAAGGATAGTGTTAGGGTTAGCGTTAGGGTAGCATCTGCCCTAGGATATTGTTAGGGTTAGGGTTAGCATCACCCCTAGGATTGTGTTAGGGTTAGGGTTAGGGTTAGCATCAGGCCCAGGATAGTGTTAGGGTTAGCGTTAGCATCAGCCCAAGGATAGTGTTAGGGTTAGGGTTAGGGTTAGCATCTGCCCTAGGATATTGTTAGGGTTAGGGTTAGGGTTAGCATCAGCCCAAGGATAGTGTTAGGGTTAGGGTTAGCATCAGCCCTAGGATAGTGTTAGGTTTAGGGTTAGGGTTAGCATCAGGCCCAGGATAGTGTTAGGGTTAGGGTTAGCATCAGTCCAAGGATAGTGTTAGGGTTAGGGTTAGGGTTAGCATCAGCCCGAGGATAGTGTTAGGGTTAGGGTTAGCATCAACCCTAGGATAGTGTTTGGGTTAGGGTTAGGGTTAGCATCAGCCCTAGGTTAGTGTTAGGGTTAGGGTTAGCCTCAGCCCTAGGAGAGTGTTAGGGTTAGGGATAGGGTTAGCATCAGCCCTAGGATAGTGTTAAGGTTAGGGTTATGGTTATCATCAGGCCTAGTATAGTGTGAGGTCTAGGGTTAGCATCAGACTTAGGATAGTGTTAGGGTTAGGGTTAGGGTTAGCATCAGCCCGAGGATAGTGTTAGGGTTAGGGTTAGCATCAGCCGTAGGATAGTGTTAGGGTTAGGGTTAGGGTTAGCATCAGCCCTAGGATAGTGTTATGGTTAGGGTTAACATGAACCCTAGGATAGTGTTAGGGTTAGGGTTAGGGTTAGCATCAGTCCAAGGATAGTGTTAGGGTTAGGGTTAGGGTTAGCATCAGCCCGAGGATAGTGTTAGGGTTAGGGTTAGCATCAACCCTAGGATACTGTTTGGGTTAGGGTTAGGGTTAGCATCAGCCCTAGGATAGTGTTAGGGTTAGGGTTATTGTTAGCATCTGCCCTAGGATAGTATTAGGGTTAGGGTTAGGGTTAGGGTTAGGGTTAGCATCAGCTCTAGGATAGTGTTAGGGTTAGGGATAGGGTTAGCATCAGCCCTAGGATAGTGTTAGGGTTAGGGTTAGGGTTAGCATCAGGCCTAGGATAGTGTTAGGGTTAGGGTTAGCATCAGCCCTAGGATAGTGTTAGGGTTAGGGTTAGGGTTAGCATCAGCCCTAGGATAGTGTTAGGCTTAGGGTTAACATCAGCCCTAGGATGGTGTTAGGGTTAGGGTTAGGGTTATCATCAGGCCTAGGATAGTGTTAGGGTTAGGGTTAGCATCAGCCCTAGGATAGTGTTAGGGTTAGGGTTAGGTTAGCATCAGCCCTAGTATAGTGTTAGGGTTAGGGTTCGCATCAGCCCTACGATAGTGTTAGGGTTAGGCTTAGGGTTAGCATCAGGCCTAGGATAGGGTTAGGGTTAGGGTTAGCATCAGCCCTAGGATAGTCTTAGGGTTAGGGTTAGGGTTAGCATCAGCCGTAGGATAGTGTTAGGGTTAGGGTTAGCCTCAGCCCTAAGATAGTGTTAGAGTTAGGGTTAGGGTTAGCATCAGCCCTAGGATAGTGTTAGGGTAAGGGTTAGGGTTCGCATCAGCCCTAGGATAGTGTTAGTGTTAGGGTTAGCATCAGCCCTAGGATAATGTTAGGGTTAGGGTTAGGGTTAGCATCCGCCCTAGCATAGTGTTAGGGTTAGGGTTAGGGTTAGCATCAGCCCTAGGATAGTGTTAGGGTTAGGGTTAGGGTTAGCATCAGCCCTAGGATAGCGTTAGGGTTAGGGTTAGCATCAGCCCTAGGATAGTGTTAGGGTTAGGGTTAGGGTTAGCATCAGCCCTAGGATAGTGTTAGGGTTAGGGTTAGCATCAGCCCTAGGATAGTGTTAGGGTTAGGGTTAGGGTTAGCATCACCCGTAGGATTGTGTTAGGGTTAGGGTTAGCCTCAGCCCTAAGATAGTGTTAGAGTTAGGGTTAGGGTTAGCATCAGCCCTAGGATAATGTTAGGGTTAGGATTAGGGTTAGCATCAGCCCTAGGATAGTGTTAGTGTTAGGGTTAGCATCAGCCCTAGGATAGTGTTAGGGTTAGGGTTAGGGTTAGCATCCGCCCTAGGATAGTGTTAGTGTTAGGGTTAGGGTTAGCATCAGCCCTAGGATAGTGTTAGGGTTAGGGTTAACATGAACCATAGGATAGTGTTAGGGTTAGGGTTAGGGTTATCATCAGGCCTAGGATAGTGTTAGGGTTAGGGTTAGGGTTAGCATCAGTTCAAGGATAGTGTTAGGGTTAGCGTTAGGGTTAGCATCTGCCCTAGGATATTGTTAGGGTTAGGGTTAGGGTTAGCATCAGCCCAAGGATAGTGTTAGGGTTAGGGTTAGCATCAGCCCTAGGATAGTGTTAGGGTTAGGGTTAGGGTTAGCATCAGGCCCAGGATAGTGTTAGGGTTAGGGTTAGCATCAGCCCAAGGATAGTGTTAGGGTTAGGGTTAGGGTTAGCATCTGCCCTAGAATATTGTTAGGGTTAGGGTTAGGGTTAGCATCAGCCCAAGGATAGTGTTAGGGTTAGGGTTAGCATCAGCCCTAGGATAGTGTTAGGGTTAGGGTTAGGGTTAGCATCAGGCCCAGGATAGTGCTAGGGTTAGGGTTAGCATCAGTCCAAGGATAGTGTTAGGGTTAGGGTTAGGGTTAGCATCAGCCCGAGGATAGTGTCAGGGTTAGTGTTAGGGTTATCATCAGGCCTAGGATAGTGTTAGGGTTAGGGTTAGCATCAGCTCTAGGATAGTGTTAGGGTTAGGGTTAGGGTTAGCATCAGCCCTAGGATAGTGTTAAGGTTAGGGTTATGGTTATCATCAGGCCTAGTATAGTGTGAGGTCTAGGTTAGCATCAGACTTAGGATAGTGTTAGGGTTAGGGTTAGGGTTAGCATCAGCCCTAGGATAGTGTTAGGGTTAGGGTTAGCATCAGCCCTAGGATAGTGTTAGGGTTAGGGTTAGGGTTATCATCAGGCCTAGGATATTGTTAGGGTTAGGGTTAGCATCAGCACTAGGATAGTGTTAGGGTTAGGGTTAGGGTTAGCATCAGCCCTAGGATACTGTTAGGGTTAGGGTTAGGGTTAGCATCAGGCCTAGGATAGTGTTAGGGTTAGGGTTAGCATCAGCCCTAGGACAGTGTTAGGGTTAGGGTTAGGGTTAGCATCAGCCGTAGGATAGTGTTAGGGTTAGGGTTAGCCTGAGCCCTAAGATAGTGTTAGAGTTAGGGTTAGGGTTAGCATCAGCCCTAGGATAGTGTTAGGGTTAGGGTTAGGGTTAGCATCAGCCCCTGGAGAGTGTTAGGGTTAGGGTTAGGGTTAGCATCAGCCCTAGGATAGTGTTAGTGTTAGGGTTAGCATCAGCCCTAGGATAGTGTTAGTGTTAGGGTTAGCATCAGCCCTAGGATAGTGTTAGGGTTAGGGTTAGCATCAGCCCTAGGATAGTCTTAGGGTTAGGGTTAGGGTTAGCATCAGCCGTAGGATAGTGTTAGGGTTAGGGTTAGCCTCAGCCCTAAGATAGTGTTAGAGTTAGGGTTAGGGTTAGCATCAGCCCTAGGATACTGTTAGGGTTAGGGTTAGGGTTAGCATCAGCCCTAGGATAGTGTTAGTGTTAGGGTTAGCATCAGCCCTAGGATAATGTTAAGGTTAGGGTTAGGGTTAGCATCCGCCCTACGATAGTGTTAGGGTTAGGGTTAGGGTTAGCATCAGCCCTAGGATAGTGTTAGAGTTAGGGTTAGGGTTAGCATCAGCCCTAGGATAGTGTTAGGGTTAGGGTTAGCATAAGCCCTAGGATAGTGTTACGGTTAGGGTTAGGGTTAGCATCAGCCCTAGGATAGTGTTAGGGTTAGGGTTAGCATCAGCCCTAGGATAGTGTTAGGGTTAGGGTTAGGGTTAGCATCCGCCCTAGGATAGTGTTAGGGTTAGGGTTAGGGTTAGCATCAGCCCTAGGATAGTGTTATGGTTAGGGTTAACATGAACCCTAGGATAGTGTTAGGGTTAGGGTTAGGGTTATCATCAGGCCTAGGATAGTGTTAGGGTTAGGGTTAGGGTTAGCATCAGTTCAAGGATAGTGTTAGGGTTAGCGTTAGGGTAGCATCTGCCCTAGGATATTGTTAGGGTTAGGGTTAGCATCACCCCTAGGATTGTGTTAGGGTTAGGGTTAGGGTTAGCATCAGGCCCAGGATAGTGTTAGGGTTAGCGTTAGCATCAGCCCAAGGATAGTGTTAGGGTTAGGGTTAGGGTTAGCATCTGCCCTAGGATATTGTTAGGGTTAGGGTTAGGGTTAGCATCAGCCCAAGGATAGTGTTAGGGTTAGGGTTAGCATCAGCCCTAGGATAGTGTTAGGTTTAGGGTTAGGGTTAGCATCAGGCCCAGGATAGTGTTAGGGTTAGGGTTAGCATCAGTCCAAGGATAGTGTTAGGGTTAGGGTTAGGGTTAGCATCAGCCCGAGGATAGTGTTAGGGTTAGGGTTAGCATCAACCCTAGGATAGTGTTTGGGTTAGGGTTAGGGTTAGCATCAGCCCTAGGTTAGTGTTAGGGTTAGGGTTAGCCTCAGCCCTAGGAGAGTGTTAGGGTTAGGGATAGGGTTAGCATCAGCCCTAGGATAGTGTTAAGGTTAGGGTTATGGTTATCATCAGGCCTAGTATAGTGTGAGGTCTAGGGTTAGCATCAGACTTAGGATAGTGTTAGGGTTAGGGTTAGGGTTAGCATCAGCCCGAGGATAGTGTTAGGGTTAGGGTTAGCATCAGCCGTAGGATAGTGTTAGGGTTAGGGTTAGGGTTATCATCAGGCCTAGGATATTGTTAGGGTTAGGGTTAGCATCAGCCCTAGCATAGTGTTAGGGTTAGGGTTAGGGTTAGCATCAGCCCTAGGATAGTGTTAGGGTTAGGGTTAGGGTTAGCATCAGGCCTAGGATAGTGTTAGGGTTAGGGTTAGCATCAGCCCTAGGATAGTGTTAGGGTTAGGGTTAGGGTTAGCATCAGCCGTAGGATAGTGTTAGGGTTAGGGTTAGCCTCAGCCCTAAGATAGTGTTAGAGTTAGGGTTAGGGTTAGCATCAACCATAGGATAGTGTTAGGGTTAGGGTTAGGGTTAGCATCAGCCCTAGGATAGTGTTAGTGTTAGGGTTAGCATCAGCCCTAGGATAGTGTTAGGGTTAGGGTTAGGGTTAGCATCAGCCCTTGGAGAGTGTTAGGGTTAGGGTTAGGGTTAGCATCAGCCCTAGGATAGTGTTAGTGTTAGGGTTAGCATCAGCCCTAGGATAGTGTTAGGGTTAGGGTTAGCATCAGCCCTAGGATAGTGTTAGGGTTAGGGTTAGGGTTAGCATCAGGCCTAGGATAGTGTTAGTGTTAGGGTTAGCATCAGCCCTAGGATAGTGTTAGGGTTAGGGTTAGGGTTAGCATCCGCCCTAGGATAATGTTAGGGTTAGGGTTAGGGTTAGCATCAGCCCTAGGATAGTGTTAGTGTTAGGGTTAGCAACAGCCCTAGGATAGTGTTAGGGTTAGGGTTACGGTTAGCATCCGCCCTAGGATAGTGTTGGGGTTAGGGTTAACATAAATCCTAGGATAGTGTTAGGGTTAGGGTTAGGGTTATCATCAGGCCTAGGATAGTGTTAGGGTTAGGGTTAGGGTTAGCATCAGTTCAAGGATAGTGTTAGGGTTAGCGTTAGGGTTAGCATCTGCCCTAGGATAGTGTTAGGGTTAGGGTTAGGGTTAGCATCAGCCCAAGGATAGTGTTAGGGTTAGGGTTAGCATCAGCCCTAGGATAGTGTTAGGGTTAGGGTTAGGGTTAGCATCAGGCCTAGGAGAGTGTTAGGGTTAGGGTTAGGGTTAGCATCAGCCCTAGGATAGTGTTAGGGTTAGGGTTAACATGAACCCTAGGATAGTGTTAGGGTTAGGGTTAGGGTTATCAACAGGCCTAGGATAGTGTTAGGGTTAGGGTTAGGGTTAGCATCAGTTCAAGGATAGTGTTAGGGTTAGCGTTAGGGTTAGCATCTGCCCTAGGATATTGTTAGGGTTAGGGTTAGGGTTAGCATCAGCCCAAGGATAGCTTTAGGGTTAGGGTTAGCATCAGCCCTAGGATAGTGTTAGGGTTAGGGTTAGGGTTAGCATCAGGCCCAGGATAGTGTTAGGGTTAGGGTTAGCATCAGCCCAAGGATAGTGTTAGGGTTAGGGTTAGGGTTAGCATCTGCCCTAGGATATTGTTAGGGTTAGGGTTAGGGTTAGCATCAGCCCAAGGATAGTGTTAGGGTTAGCGTTAGCATCAGCCCTAGGATTGTGGTAGGGTTAGGGTTAGGGTTAGCTTCAGGCCCAGGATAGTGTTAGGGTTAGGGTTAGCATCAGTCCAAGGATAGTGTTAGGGTTAGGGTTAGGGTTAGCATCAGCCCGAGGATAGTGTTAGGGTTAGGGTTAGCATCAACACTAGCATAGTGTTTGGGTTAGGGTTAGGGTTAGCATCAGCCCTAGGATAGTGTTAGGTTTTGGGTTAGCCTCAGCCCTAGGAGAGTGTTAGGCTTAGGGATAGGGTTAGCATCAGGCCTAGCATAGTGTTAGTGTTAGGGTTAGGGTTAGCATCAGCCCTAGGATAGTGTTAGGGTTAGGGTTAGCATCAGCCCTAGGATAGTGTCAGGGTTAGTGTTAGGGTTATCATCAGGCCTAGGATAGTGTTAGGGTTAGGGTTAGCATCAGCTCTAGGATAGTGTTAGGGTTAGGGTTAGGGTTAGCGTCAGCCGTAGGATAGTGTTAAGGTTAGGGTTATGGTTATCATCAGGCCTAGTATAGTGTGAGGTCTAGGGTTAGCATCAGACTTAGGATAGTGTTAGGGTTAGGGTTAGGGTTAGCATCAGCCCGAGGATAGTGTTAGGGTTAGGGTTAGCATCAGCCCTAGGATAGTGTTAGGGTTAGGGTTAGGGTTATCATCAGGCCTAGGATATTGTTAGGGTTAGGGTTAGCATCAGCCCTAGCATAGTGTTAGGGTTAGGGTTAGGGTTAGCATCAGCCCTAGGATAGTGTTAGGGTTAGGGTTAGCATCAGCCCTAGGATAGTGTTAGGGTTAGGGTTAGCATCAGCCCTAGGATAGTGTTAGGGTTAGGGTTAGGGTTACCATCAGCCGTAGGATAGTGTTAGGGTTAGGGTTAGCCTCAGCCCTAAGATAGTGTTAGAGTTAGGGTTAGGGTTAGCATCAGCCCTAGGATAGTGTTAGGGTTAGGGTTAGGGTTAGCATCAGCCCTAGGATAGTGTTAGGGTTACGGTTAGCATCAGCCCTAGGATAGTGTTAGGGTTAGGGTTAGGGTTAGCATCAGGCCTAGGATAGTGTTAGGGTTAGGGTTAGCATCAGCCCTAGGATAGTGTTAGGGTTAGGGTTAGGGTTACCATCAGCCGTAGGATAGTGTTAGGGTTAGGGTTAGCCTCAGCCCTAAGATAGTGTTAGAGTTAGGGTTAGGGTTAGCATCAGCCCTAGGATAGTGTTAGGGTTAGGGTTAGGGTTAGCATCAGCCCTTGGAGAGTGTTAGGGTTAGGGTTAGGGTTAGCATCAGCCCTAGGATAGTGTTAGTGTTAGGGTTAGCATCAGCCCTAGGATAGTGTTAGGGTTAGGGTTAGCATCAGCCCTAGGATAGTGTTAGGGTTAGGGTTAGGGTTAGCATCAGCCCGAGGATAGTGTCAGGGTTAGTGTTAGGGTTATCATCAGGCCTAGGATAGTGTTAGGGTTAGGGTTAGCATCAGCTCTAGGATAGTGTTAGGGTTAGGGTTAGGGTTAGCATCAGCCCTAGGATAGTGTTAAGGTTAGGGTTATGGTTATCATCAGGCCTAGTATAGTGTGAGGTCTAGGTTAGCATCAGACTTAGGATAGTGTTAGGGTTAGGGTTAGGGTTAGCATCAGCCCTAGGTTAGTATTAGGGTTAGGGTTAGCATCAGCCCTAGGATAGTGTTAGGGTTAGGGTTAGGGTTATCATCAGGCCTAGGATATTGTTAGGGTTAGGGTTAGCATCAGCCCTAGGATAGTGTTAGGGTTAGGGTTAGGGTTAGCATCAGCCCTAGGATACTGTTAGGGTTAGGGTTAGGGTTAGCATCAGGCCTAGGATAGTGTTAGGGTTAGCATCAGCCCTAGGATAGTGTTAGGGTTAGGGTTAGGGTTAGCATCAGCCGTAGGATAGTGTTAGGGTTAGGGTTAGCCTCAGCCCTAAGATAGTGTTAGAGTTAGGGTTAGGGTTAGCATCAGCCCTAGGATAGTGTTAGGGTTAGGGTTAGGGTTAGCATCAGTCCCTGGAGAGTGTTAGGGTTAGGGTTAGGGTTAGCATCAGCCCTAGGATAGTGTTAGTGTTAGGGTTAGCATCAGCCCTAGGATAATGTTAGGGTTAGGGTTAGGGTTAGCATCCGCCCTAGGATAGTGTTAGGGTTATTGTTAGGGTTAGCATCAGCCCTAGGATAGTGTTAGGGTTAGGGTTAGCATAAGCCCTAGGATAGTGTTAGGGTTAGGGTTAGGGTTAGCATCAGCCCTAGGATAGTGTTAGGGTTAGGGTTAGCATCAGCCCTAGGATAGTGTTAGGGTTAGGGTTAGGGTTAGCATCACCCGTAGGATTGTGTTAGGGTTAGGGTTAGCCTCAGCCCTAAGATAGTGTTAGAGTTAGGGTTAGGGTTAGCATCAGCCCTAGGATAATGTTACGGTTAGGTTTAGGGTTAGCATCAGCCCTAGGATAGTGTTAGTGTTAGGGTTATCATCAGGCCTAGGATAGTGTTAGGGTTAGGGTTAGGGTTAGCATCAGTTCAAGGATAGTGTTAGGGTTAGCGTTAGGGTTAGCATCAGCCCAAGGATAGTGTTAGGGTTAGGGTTAGCATCAGCCCTAGGCTAGTGTTAGGGTTAGGGTTAGGGTTAGCATCAGGCCCAGGATAGTGTTAGGGTTAGGGTTAGCATCAGTCCAAGGATAGTGTTAGGGTTAGGGTTAGGGTTAGCATCAGCCCGAGGATGGTGTTAGGGTTAGGGTTAGCATCAACCCTAGGATAGTGTTTGGGTTAGGGTTAGGGTTAGCATCAGCCCTAGGATAGTGTTAGGGTTAGGGTTAGCCTCAGCCCTAGGAGAGTGTTAGGGTTAGGGATAGGGTTAGCATGAGGCCTAGGATAGTGTTAGGTTAGGGTTAGGGTTAGCATCAGCCCTAGGATAGTGTTAGGGTTAGGGTTAGCATCAGCCCTAGGATAGTGTCAGGGTTAGTGTTAGGGTTATCATCAGGCCTAGGATAGTGTTAGGGTTAGGGTTAGCATCAGCTCTAGGATAGTGTTAGGGTTAGGGTTAGGGTTAGCTTCAGCCCTAGGATAGTGTTAAGGTTAGGGTTATGGTTATCATCAGGCCTAGTATAGTGTGAGGTCTAGGGTTAGCATCAGACTTAGGATAGTGTTAGGGTTAGGGTTAGGGTTAGCATCAGCCCGAGGATAGTGTTAGGGTTAGGGTTAGCATCAGCCGTAGGATAGTGTTATTGTTAGGGTTAGGGTTATCATCAGGCATAGGATATTGTTAGGGTTAGGGTTAGCATCAGCCCTAGGATAGTGTTAGGGTTAGGGTTAGGGTTAGCATCCGCCCTAGGATAGTGTTAGTGTTAGGGTTAGCATCAGCCCTAGGATAGTGTTAGGGTTAGGGTTAGCATCAGCCCTAGGATAGTGTTAGGGTTAGGGTTAGGGTTAGCATCAGGCCTAGGATAGTGTTAGTGTTAGGGTTAGCATAAGCCCTAGGACAGTGTTAGGGTTAGGGTTAGGGTTAGCATCCGCCCTAGGATAATGTTTGGGTTAGGGTTAGGGTTAGCATCAGCCCTAGGATAGTGTTAGTGTTAGGGTTAGCATCAGCCCTAGGATAGTGTTAGGGTTAGGGTTAGGGTGAGCATCCGCCCTAGGATAGTGTTAGGGTTAGGGTTAGGGTTCGCATCAGCCCTAGGATAGTGTTAGGGTTAGGGTTAACAATAAAACCCTAGGATAGTGTTAGGGTTAGGGTTAGGGTTATCATCAGGCCTAGGATAGTGTTAGGGTTAGGGTTAGGGTTAGCATCAGTTCAAGGATAGTGTTAGGGTTAGCGTTAGGGTTAGCATCTGCCCTAGGATAGTGTTAGGGTTAGGGTTAGGGTTAGCATCAGCCCAAGGATAGTGTTAGGGTTAGGGTTAGCATCAGCCCTATGATAGTGTTAGGGTTAGGGTTAGGGTTAGCATCAGGCCCAGGATAGTGTTAGGGTTAGGGTTAGCATCAGCCCAAGGACAGTGTTAGGGTTAGGGTTAACATAAATCCTAGGATAGTGTTAGGGTTAGGGTTAGGGTTATCATCAGGCCTAGGATAGTGTTAGGGTTAGGGTTAGGGTTAGCATCAGTTCAAGGATAGTGTTAGGGTTAGCGTTAGGGTTAGCATCTGCCCTAGGATAGTGTTAGGGTTAGGGTTAGGGTTAGCATCAGCCCAAGGATAGTGTTAGGGTTAGGGTTAGCATCAGCCCTAGGATAGTGTTAGGGTTAGGGTTAGGGTTAGCATCAGGCCCAGGATAGTATTAGGGTTAGGGTTAGCATCAGCCCAAGGATAGTGTTAGGGTTAGGGTTAGGGTTAGCATCAGCCCTAGGATAGTGTTAGGGTTAGGGTTAGCATCAACCCTAGGATAGTGTTTGGGTTAGGGTTAGGGTTAGCATCAGCCCTAGGATAGTGTTAGGGTTAGGGTTAGCCTCAGCCCTAGGAGAGTGTTAGGGTTAGGGATAGGGTTAGCATCAGGCCTAGGATAGTGTTAGGGTTAGGGTTAGGGTTAGCATCAGTTCAAGGATAGTGTTAGGGTTAGCGTTAGGGTTAGCATCTGCCATAGGATATTGTTAGGGTTAGCATCAGCCCAAGGATAGTGTTAGGGTTAGGGTTAGCATCAGCCCTAGGATAGTGTTAGGGTTAGGGTTAGGGTTAGCATCAGGCCCAGGATAGTGTTAGGGTTAGAGTTAGCATCAGCCGAAGGATAGTGTTAGGGTTAGGGTTAGGGTTAGCATCTGCCCTAGGATATTGTTAGGGTTAGGGTTAGGGTTAGCATCAGCCCAAGGATAGTGTTAGGGTTAGCGTTAGCATCAGCCCTAGGATAGTGTTAGGGTTAGGGTTAGGGTTAGCTTCAGGCCCAGGATAGTGTTAGGGTTAGGGTTAGCATCAGTCCAAGGATAGTGTTAGGGTTAGGGTTAGAGTTAGCATCAGCCCGAGGATAGTGTTAGGGTTAGGGTTAGCATCAACCCTAGCATAGTGTTTGGGTTAGGGTTAGGGTTAGCATCAGCCCTAGGATAGTGTTAGGGTTTGGGTTAGCCTCAGCACTAGGAGAGTGTTAGGCTTAGGGATAGGGTTAGCATCAGGCCTAGCATAGTGTTAGTGTTAGGGTTAGGGTTAGCATCAGCCCTAGGATAGTGTTAGGGTTAGGGTTAGCATCAGCCCTAGGATAGTGTCAGGGTTAGTGTTAGGGTTATCATCAGGCCTAGGATAGTGTTAGGGTTAGGGTTAGCATCAGCTCTAGGATAGTGTTAGGGTTAGGGTTAGGGTTAGCATCAGCCCTAGGATAGTGTTAAGGTTAGGGTTATGGTTATCATCAGGCCTAGTATAGTGTGAGGTCTAGGGTTAGCATCAGACTTAGGATAGTGTTAGGGTTAGGGTTAGGGTTAGCATCAGCCCGAGGATAGTGTTAGGGTTAGGGTTAGCGTCAGCCCTAGGATAGTGTTAGGGTTAGGGTTAGGGTTATCATCAGGCCTAGGATATTGTTAGGGTTAGGGTTAGCATCAGCCCTAGCATAGTGTTAGGGTTAGGGTTAGGGTTAGCATCAGCCCTAGGATAGTGTTAGGGTTAGGGTTAGCATAAGCCCTAGGATAGTGTTAGGGTTAGGGTTAGCATCAGCCCTAGGATAGTGTTAGGGTTAGGGTTAGGGTTACCATCAGCCGTAGGATAGTGTTAGGGTTAGGGTTAGCCTCAGCCCTAAGATAGTGTTAGAGTTAGGGTTAGGGTTAGCATCAGCCCTAGGATAGTGTTAGGGTTAGGGTTAGGGTTAGCATCAGCCCTAGGATAGTGTTAGGGTTACGGTTAGCATCAGCCCTAGGATAGTGTTAGGGTTAGGGTTAGGGTTAGCATCAGGCCTAGGATAGTGTTAGGGTTAGGGTTAGCATCAGCCCTAGGATAGTGTTAGGGTTAGGGTTAGGGTTAGCATCAGCCGTAGGATAGTGTTAGGGTTAGGGTTAGCCTCAGCCCTAGGATAGTGTTAGAGTTAGGGTTAGGGTTAGCATCAGCCCTAGGATAGTGTTAGGGTTAGGGTTAGGGTTAGCATCAGCCCTTGGAGAGTGTTAGGGTTAGGGTTAGGGTTAGCATCAGCCCTAGGATAGTGTTAGTGTTAGGGTTAGCATCAGCCCTAGGATAGTGTTAGGGTTAGGGTTAGCATCAGCCCTAGGATAGTGTTAGGGTTAGGGTTAGGGTTAGCATCAGCGCGAGGATAGTGTCAGGGTTAGTGTTAGGGTTATCATCAGGCCTAGGATAGTGTTAGGGTTAGGGTTAGCATCAGCTCTAGGATAGTGTTAGGGTTAGGGTTAGGGTTAGCATCAGCCCTAGGATAGTGTTAAGGTTAGGGTTATGGTTATCATCAGGCCTAGTATAGTGTGAGGTCTAGGTTAGCATCAGACTTAGGATAGTGTTAGGGTTAGGGTTAGGGTTAGCATCAGCCCTAGGTTAGTGTTAGGGTTAGGGTTAGCATCAGCCCTAGGATAGTGTTAGGGTTAGGGTTAGGGTTATCATCAGGCCTAGGATATTGTTAGGGTTAGGGTTAGCATCAGCCCTAGGATAGTGTTAGGGTTAGGGTTAGGGTTAGCATCAGCCCTAGGATACTGTTAGGGTTAGGGTTAGGGTTAGCATCATGCCTAGGATAGTGTTATGGTTAGCATCAGCCCTAGGATAGTGTTAGGGTTAGGGTTAGGGTTAGCATCAGCCGTAGGATAGTGTTAGGGTTAGGGTTAGCCTCAGCCCTAAGATAGTGTTAGAGTTAGGGTTAGGGTTAGAATCAGCCCTAGGATAGTGTTAGGGTTAGGGTTAGCATCAGCCCCTGGAGAGTGTTAGGGTTAGGGTTAGGGTTAGCATCAGCCCTAGGATAGTGTTAGTGTTAGGGTTAGCATCAGCCCTAGGATAGTGTTAGGGTTAGGGTTAGCATCAGCCCTAGGATAGTGTTAGGGTTAGGGTTAGCACCAGCCCTAGGATAGTCTTAGGGTTAGGGTTAGGGTTAGCATCAGCCGTAGGATAGTGTTAGGGTTAGGGTTAGCCTCAGCCCTAAGATAGTGTTAGAGTTAGGGTTAGGGTTAGCATCAGCCCTAGGGTACTGTTAGGGTTAGGGTTAGGGTTAGCATCAGCCCTAGGATAGTGTTAGTGTTAGGGTTAGCATCAGCCCTAGGATAATGTTAGGGTTAGGGTTAGGGTTAGCATCAGCCCTAGGATAGTGTTAGGGTTAGGGTTAGGGTTAGCATCAGCCCTAGGATAGTGTTAGGGTTAGGGTTAGGGTTAGCATCAGCCCTAGGATAGTGTTAGGGTTAGGGTTAGCATAAGCCCTAGGATAGTGTTAGGGTTAGGGTTAGGGTTAGCATCAGCCCTAGGATAGTGTTAGGGTTAGGGTTAGCATCAGCCCTAGGATAGTGTTAGGGTTAGGGTTAGGGTTAGCATCACCCGTAGGATTGTGTTAGGGTTAGGGTTAGCCTCAGCCCTAAGATAGTGTTAGAGTTAGGGTTAGGGTTAGCATCAGCCCTAGGATAATGTTACGGTTAGGTTTAGGGTTAGCATCAGCCCTAGGATAGTGTTAGTGTTAGGGTTAGCATCAGCCCTAGGATAGTGTTAGGGTTAGGATTAGGGTTAGCATCCGCCCTAGGATAGTGTTAGGGTTAGGGTTAGGGTTAGCATCACCCCTAGGATAGTGTTAGGGTTAGGGTTAACATGAACCCTAGGATAGTGTTAGGGTTAGGGTTAGGGTTATCATCAGGCCTAGGATAGTGTTAGGGTTAGGGTTAGGGTTAGCATCAGTTCAAGGATAGTGTTAGGGTTAGCGTTAGGGTTAGCATCTGCCCTAGGATATTGTTAGGGTTAGGGTTAGGGTTAGCATCAGCCCAAGGATAGTGTTAGGGTTAGGGTTAGCATCAGCCCTAGGATAGTGTTAGGGTTAGGGTTAGGGTTAGCATCAGGCCCAGGATAGTGTTAGGGTTAGGGTTAGCATCAGTCCAAGGATTGTGTTAGGGTTAGGGTTAGGGTTAGCATCAGCCCGAGGATAGTGTTAGGGTTAGGGTTAGCATCAACCCTAGGATAGTGTTTGGGTTAGGGTTAGGGTTAGCATCAGCCCTAGGATAGTGTTAGGGTTAGGGATAGCCTCAGCCCTAGGAGAGTGTTAGGGTTAGGGATAGGGTTAGCATGAGGCCTAGGATAGTGTTAGGGTTAGGGTTAGGGTTAGCATCAGCCCTAGGATAGTGTTAGGGTTAGGGTTAGCATCAGCCCTAGGATAGTGTCAGGGTTAGTGTTAGGGTTATCATCAGGCCTATGATAGTGTGAGGTCTAGGGTTAGCATCAGACTTAGGATAGTGTTAGGGTTAGGGTTAGGGTTAGCATCAGCCCGAGGATAGTGTTAGGGTTAGGGTTAGCATCAGCCGTAGGATAGTGTTAGGGTTAGGGTTAGGGTTATCATCAGGCCTAGGATATTGTTAGGGTTAGGGTTAGCATCAGCCCTAGGATAGTGTTAGGGTTAGGGTTAGGGTTAGCATCCGCCCTAGGATAGTGTTAGTGTTAGGGTTAGCATCAGCCCTAGGATAGTGTTAGGGTTAGGGTTAGCATCAGCCCTAGGATAGTGTTAGGGTTAGGGTTAGGGTTAGCATCAGGCCTAGGATAGTGTTAGTGTTAGGGTTAGCATAAGCCCTAGGACAGTGTTAGGGTTAGGGTTAGGGTTAGCATCCGCCCTAGGATAATGTTTGGGTTAGGGTTAGGGTTAGCATCAGCCCTAGGATAGTGTTAGTGTTAGGGTTAGCATCAGCCCTAGGATAGTGTTAGGGTTAGGGTTAGGGTGAGCATCAGCCCTAGGATAGTGTTAGGGTTAGGGTTAACATAAACCCTAGGATAGTGTTAGGGTTAGGGTTAGGGTTATCATCAGGCCTAGGATAGTGTTAGGGTTAGGGTTAGGGTTAGCATCAGTTCAAGGATAGTGTTAGGGTTAGCGTTAGGGTTAGCATCTGCCCTAGGATAGTGTTAGGGTTAGGGTTAGGGTTAGCATCAGCCCAAGGATAGTGTTAGGGTTAGGGTTAGCATCAGCCCTATGATAGTGTTAGGGTTAGGGTTAGGGTTAGCATCAGGCCCAGGATAGTGTTAGGGTTAGGGTTAGCATCAGCCCAAGGACAGTGTTAGGGTTAGGGTTAACATAAATCCTAGGATAGTGTTAGGGTTAGGGTTAGGGTTATCATCAGGCCTAGGATAGTGTTAGGGTTAGGGTTAGGGTTAGCATCAGTTCAAGGATAGTGTTAGGGTTAGCGTTAGGGTTAGCATCTGCCCTAGGATAGTGTTAGGGTTAGGGTTAGGGTTAGCATCAGCCCAAGGATAGTGTTAGGGTTAGGGTTAGCATCAGCCCTAGGATAGTGTTAGGGTTAGGGTTAGGGTTAGCATCAGGCCCAGGATAGTATTAGGGTTAGGGTTAGCATCAGCCCAAGGATAGTGTTAGGGTTAGGGTTAGGGTTAGCATCAGCCCTAGGATAGTGTTAGGGTTAGGGTTAGCATCAACCCTAGGATAGTGTTTGGGTTAGGGTTAGGGTTAGCATCAGCCCTAGGATAGTGTTAGGGTTAGGGTTAGCCTCAGCCCTAGGAGAGTGTTAGGGTTAGGGATAGGGTTAGCATCAGGCCTAGGATAGTGTTAGGGTTAGGGTTAGGGTTAGCATCAGTTCAAGGATAGTGTTAGGGTTAGCGTTAGGGTTAGCATCTGCCATAGGATATTGTTAGGGTTAGAGTTAGGGTTAGCATCAGCCCAAGGATAGTGTTAGGGTTAGGGTTAGCATCAGCCCTAGGATAGTGTTAGGGTTAGGGTTAGGGTTAGCATCAGGCCCAGGATAGTGTTAGGGTTAGGGTTAGCATCAGCCCAAGTATAGTGTTAGGGTTAGGGTTAGGGTTAGCATCTCCCCTAGGATATTGTTAGGGTTAGGGTTAGGGTTAGCATCAGCCCAAGGATAGTGTTAGGGTTAGGGTTAGCATCAGCCCTAGGATAGTGTTAGGGTTAGGGTTAGTGTTAGCATCAGGCCCAGGATAGTGTTAGGGTTAGGGTTAGCATCAGTCCAAGGATAGTGTTAGGGTTAGGGTTAGGGTTAGCATCAGCCCTAGGATAGTGTTAGTGTTAGGGTTAGCATCAGCCCTAGGATAGTGTTAGGGTTAGGGTTAGGGTTAGCATCCGCCCTAGGATAGTGTTAGGTTTAGGGTTAGGGTTAGCATCAGCCCTAAGATAGTGTTAGGGTTAGGGTTAGGGTTAGCATCAGGCCCAGGATAGTGTTAGGGTTAGGGTTAGCATCAGTCCAAGGATAGTGTTAGGGTTAGGGTTAGGGTTAGCATCAGCCCTAGGATAGTGTTAGTGTTAGGGTTAGCATCAGCCCTAGGATAGTGTTAGGGTTAGGGTTAGGGTTAGCATCCGCCCTAGGATAGTGTTAGGTTTAGGGTTAGGGTTAGCATCAGCCCTAAGATAGTGTTAGGGTTAGGGTTAGGGTTATCATCAGGCCTAGGATAGTGTTAGGGTTAGGGTTAGGATTAGCATCAGCCCTAGGATAGTGTTATTGTTAGGGTTAGCATCAGCCCTAGGATAGTGTTAGGGTTAGGGTTAGGGTTAGCATCAGCCGTAGGATAGTGTTAGGGTTAGGGTTAGCCTCTGCCCTAAGATATTGTTAGAGTTAGGGTTAGGGTTAGCATCAGCCCTAGGATAGTGTTAGGGTTAGGGTTAGGGTTAGCATCAGCCCTTAGAGAGTGTTAGGGTTACGGTTAGGGTTAGCATCAGCCCTAGGATAGTGTTAGGGTTAGGGTTAGCATCAGGCCTAGGATAGTGTTAGGGTTAGGGTTAGGGTTAGCATCAGGCCTAGGATAGTGTTAGTGTTAGGGTTAGCATCAGCCCTAGGATAATGTTAGGGTTAGGGTTAGTGTTAGCATCCGCCCTAGGATAATGTTAGTGTTAGGGTTAGGGTTAGCATCAGCCCTAGGATAGTGTTAGTGTTAGGGTTAGCATCAGCCCTAGGATAGTGTTAGGGTTAGGGTTAGGGTTAGCATCAGCCCTAGGATAGTGTTAGGGTTAGGGTTAACATAAATCCTAGGATAGTGTTAGGGTTAGGGTTAGGGTTATCATCAGGCCTAGGATAGTGTTAGGGTTAGGGTTAGGGTTAGCATCAGTTCAAGGATAGTGTTAGGGTTAGCGTTAGGGTTAGCATCTGCCCTAGGATAGTGTTAGTGTTAGGGTTAGGGTTAGCATCAGCCCAAGGATAGTGTTAGGGTTAGGGTTAGCATCAGCCCTAGGATAGTGTTAGGGTTAGGGTTAGGGTTAGCATCAGGCCCAGGATAGTATTAGGGTTAGGGTTAGCATCAGCCCAAGGATAGTGTTAGGGTAATGGTTAGGGTTAGCATCAGCCCTAGGATAGTGTTAGGGTTAGGGTTAGCATCAACCCTAGGATAGTGTTTGGGTTAGGGTTAGGGTTAGCATCAGCCCTAGGATAGTGTTAGGGTTAGGGTTAGCCTCAGCCCTAGGAGAGTGTTAGGGTTAGGGATAGGGTTAGCATCAGGCCTAGGATAGTGTTAGGGTTAGGGTTAGGGTTAGCATCAGTTCAAGGATAGTGTTAGGGTTAGCGTTAGGGTTAGCATCTGCCATAGGATATTGTTAGGGTTAGATTTAGGGTTAGCATCAGCCCAAGGATAGTGTTAGGGTTAGGGTTAGCATCAGCCCTAGTATAGTGTTAGGGTTAGGGTTAGGGTTAGCATCAGGCCCAGGATAGTCTTAGGGTTAGGGTTAGCATCAGCCCAAGTATAGTGTTAGGGTTAGGGTTAGGGTTAGCATCTGCCCTAGGATATTGTTAGGGTTAGGGTTAGGGTTAGCATCAGCCCAAGGATAGTGTTAGGGTTAGGGTTAGCATCAGCCCTAGGATAGTGTTAGGGTTAGGGTTAGGGTTAGCATCTGCCCTAGGATAGTGTTAGGGTTAGGGTTAGGGTTAGCATCAGCCCAAGGATAGTGTTAGGGTTATGGTTAGCATCAACCCTAGGATAGTGTTTGGGTTAGGGTTACGGTTAGCATCCGCACTAGGATAGTGTTAGGGTTAGGGTTAGGGTTAGCATCAGCCCTAGGATAGTGTTAGTGTTAGGGTTAGCATCAGCCCTAGGATAGTGTTAGGGTTAGGGTTAGGGTTAGCATCAGCCCGAGGATAGTGTTAGGGTTAGGGTTAGCATCAGCCGTAGGATAGTGTTAGGGTTAGGGTTAGCATCAGCCCAAGTATAGTGTTAGGGTTAGGGTTAGGGTTAGCATCTCCCCTAGGATATTGTTAGGGTTAGGGTTAGGGTTAGCATCAGCCCAAGGATAGTGTTAGGGTTAGGGTTAGCATCAGCCCTAGGATAGTGTTAGGGTTAGGGTTAGGGTTAGCATCAGGCCCAGGATAGTGTTAGGGTTAGGGTTAGCATCAGTCCAAGGATAGTGTTAGGGTTAGGGTTAGGGTTAGCATCAGCCCTAGGATAGTGTTAGTGTTAGGGTTAGCATCAGCCCTAGGATAGTGTTAGGGTTAGGGTTAGGGTTAGCATCCGCCCTAGGATAGTGTTAGGTTTAGGGTTAGGGTTAGCATCAGCCCTAAGATAGTGTTAGGGTTAGGGTTAGGGTTAGCATCAGGCCCAGGATAGTGTTAGGGTTAGGGTTAGCATCAGTCCAAGGATAGTGTTAGGGTTAGGGTTAGGGTTAGCATCAGCCCAAGGATAGTGTTAGGGTTAGGGTTAGCATCAGCCCTAGGATAGTGTTAGGGTTAGGGTTAGGGTTAGCATCAGGCCCAGGATAGTGTTAGGGTTAGGGTTAGCATCAGTCCAAGGATAGTGTTAGGGTTAGGGTTAGGGTTAGCATCAGCCCTAGGATAGTGTTAGTGTTAGGGTTAGCATCAGCCCTAGGATAGTGTTAGGGTTAGGGTTAGGGTTAGCATCCGCCCTAGGATAGTGTTAGGTTTAGGGTTAGGGTTAGCATCAGCCCTAAGATAGTGTTAGGGTTAGGGTTAGGGTTAGCATCAGGCCCAGGATAGTGTTAGGGTTAGGGTTAGCATCAGTCCAAGGATAGTGTTAGGGTTAGGGTTAGGGTTAGCATCAGCCCTAGGATAGTGTTAGTGTTAGGGTTAGCATCAGCCCTAGGATAGTGTTAGGGTTAGGGTTAGGGTTAGCATCCGCCCTAGGATAGTGTTAGGTTTAGGGTTAGGGTTAGCATCAGCCCTAAGATAGTGTTAGGGTTAGGGTTAGGGTTATCATCAGGCCTAGGATAGTGTTAGGGTTAGGGTTAGGATTAGCATCAGCCCTAGGATAGTGTTATTGTTAGGGTTAGCATCAGCCCTAGGATAGTGTTAGGGTTAGGGTTAGGGTTAGCATCAGCCGTAGGATAGTGTTAGGGTTAGGGTTAGCCTCTGCCCTAAGATATTGTTAGAGTTAGGGTTAGGGTTAGCATCAGCCCTAGGATAGTGTTAGGGTTAGGGTTAGAGTTAGCATCAGCCCTTAGAGAGTGTTAGGGTTACGGTTAGGGTTAGCATCAGCCCTAGGATAGTGTTAGGGTTAGGGTTAGCATCAGGCCTAGGATAGTGTTAGGGTTAGGGTTAGGGTTAGCATCAGGCCTAGGATAGTGTTAGTGTTAGGGTTAGCATCAGCCCTAGGATAATGTTAGGGTTAGGGTTAGTGTTAGCATCCGCCCTAGGATAATGTTAGTGTTAGGGTTAGGGTTAGCATCAGCCCTAGGATAGTGTTAGTGTTAGGGTTAGCATCAGCCCTAGGATAGTGTTAGGGTTAGGGTTAGGGTTAGCATCAGCCCTAGGATAGTGTTAGGGTTAGGGTTAACATAAATCCTAGGATAGTGTTAGGGTTAGGGTTAGGGTTATCATCAGGCCTAGGATAGTGTTAGGGTTAGGGTTAGGGTTAGCATCAGTTCAAGGATAGTGTTAGGGTTAGCGTTAGGGTTAGCATCTGCCCTAGGATAGTGTTAGTGTTAGGGTTAGGGTTAGCATCAGCCCAAGGATAGTGTTAGGGTTAGGGTTAGCATCAGCCCTAGGATAGTGTTAGGGTTAGGGTTAGGGTTAGCATCAGGCCCAGGATAGTATTAGGGTTAGGGTTAGCATCAGCCCAAGGATAGTGTTAGGGTAATGGTTAGGGTTAGCATCAGCCCTAGGATAGTGTTAGGGTTAGGGTTAGCATCAACCCTAGGATAGTGTTTGGGTTAGGGTTAGGGTTAGCATCAGCCCTAGGATAGTGTTAGGGTTAGGGTTAGCCTCAGCCCTAGGAGAGTGTTAGGGTTAGGGATAGGGTTAGCATCAGGCCTAGGATAGTGTTAGGGTTAGGGTTAGGGTTAGCATCAGTTCAAGGATAGTGTTAGGGTTAGCGTTAGGGTTAGCATCTGCCATAGGATATTGTTAGGGTTAGATTTAGGGTTAGCATCAGCCCAAGGATAGTGTTAGGGTTAGGGTTAGCATCAGCCCTAGTATAGTGTTAGGGTTAGGGTTAGGGTTAGCATCAGGCCCAGGATAGTCTTAGGGTTAGGGTTAGCATCAGCCCAAGTATAGTGTTAGGGTTAGGGTTAGGGTTAGCATCTGCCCTAGGATATTGTTAGGGTTAGGGTTAGGGTTAGCATCAGCCCAAGGATAGTGTTAGGGTTAGGGTTAGCATCAGCCCTAGGATAGTGTTAGGGTTAGGGTTAGGGTTAGCATCTGCCCTAGGATAGTGTTAGGGTTAGGGTTAGGGTTAGCATCAGCCCAAGGATAGTGTTAGGGTTATGGTTAGCATCAACCCTAGGATAGTGTTTGGGTTAGGGTTACGGTTAGCATCCGCACTAGGATAGTGTTAGGGTTAGGGTTAGGGTTAGCATCAGCCCTAGGATAGTGTTAGTGTTAGGGTTAGCATCAGCCCTAGGATAGTGTTAGGGTTAGGGTTAGGGTTAGCATCAGCCCGAGGATAGTGTTAGGGTTAGGGTTAGCATCAGCCGTAGGATAGTGTTAGGGTTAGGGTTAGGGTTATCATCAGGCCTAGGATATTGTTAGGGTTAGGGTTAGCATCAGCCCTAGGATAGTGTTAGGGTTAGGGTTAGGGTTAGCATCCGCCCTAGGATAGTGTTAGTGTTAGGGTTAGCATCAGCCCTAGGATAGTGTTAGGGTTAGGGTTAGCATCAGCCCTAGGATAGTGTTAGGGTTAGGGTTAGGGTTAGCATCAGGCCTAGGATAGTGTTAGTGTTAGGGTTAGCATAAGCCCTAGGACAGTGTTAGGGTTAGGGTTAGGGTTAGCATCCGCCCTAGGATAATGTTTGGGTTAGGGTTAGGGTTAGCATCAGCCCTAGGATAGTGTTAGTGTTAGGGTTAGCATCAGCCCTAGGATAGTGTTAGGGTTAGGGTTAGGGTGAGCATCAGCCCTAGGATAGTGTTAGGGTTAGGGTTAACATAAACCCTAGGATAGTGTTAGGGTTAGGGTTAGGGTTATCATCAGGCCTAGGATAGTGTTAGGGTTAGGGTTAGGGTTAGCATCAGTTCAAGGATAGTGTTAGGGTTAGCGTTAGGGTTAGCATCTGCCCTAGGATAGTGTTAGGGTTAGGGTTAGGGTTAGCATCAGCCCAAGGATAGTGTTAGGGTTAGGGTTAGCATCAGCCCTATGATAGTGTTAGGGTTAGGGTTAGGGTTAGCATCAGGCCCAGGATAGTGTTAGGGTTAGGGTTAGCATCAGCCCAAGGACAGTGTTAGGGTTAGGGTTAACATAAATCCTAGGATAGTGTTAGGGTTAGGGTTAGGGTTATCATCAGGCCTAGGATAGTGTTAGGGTTAGGGTTAGGGTTAGCATCAGTTCAAGGATAGTGTTAGGGTTAGCGTTAGGGTTAGCATCTGCCCTAGGATAGTGTTAGGGGTAGGGTTAGGGTTAGCATCAGCCCAAGGATAGTGTTAGGGTTAGGGTTAGCATCAGCCCTAGGATAGTGTTAGGGTTAGGGTTAGGGTTAGCATCAGGCCCAGGATAGTATTAGGGTTAGGGTTAGCATCAGCCCAAGGATAGTGTTAGGGTAATGGTTAGGGTTAGCATCAGCCCTAGGATAGTGTTAGGGTTAGGGTTAGCATCAACCCTAGGATAGTGTTTGGGTTAGGGTTAGGGTTAGCATCAGCCCTAGGATAGTGTTAGGGTTAGGGTTAGCCTCAGCCCTAGGAGAGTGTTAGGGTTAGGGATAGGGTTAGCATCAGGCCTAGGATAGTGTTAGGGTTAGGGTTAGGGTTAGCATCAGTTCAAGGATAGTGTTAGGGTTAGCGTTAGGGTTAGCATCTGCCATAGGATATTGTTAGGGTTAGATTTAGGGTTAGCATCAGCCCAAGGATAGTGTTAGGGTTAGGGTTAGCATCAGCCCTAGGATAGTGTTAGGGTTAGGGTTAGGGTTAGCATCAGGCCCAGGATAGTCTTAGGGTTAGGGTTAGCATCAGCCCAAGTATAGTGTTAGGGTTAGGGTTAGGGTTAGCATCTGCCCTAGGATATTGTTAGGGTTAGGGTTAGGGTTAGCATCAGCCCAAGGATAGTGTTAGGGTTAGGGTTAGCATCAGCCCTAGGATAGTGTTAGGGTTAGGGTTAGGGTTAGCATCTGCCCTAGGATAGTGTTAGGGTTAGGGTTAGGGTTAGCATCAGCCCAAGGATAGTGTTAGGGTTATGGTTAGCATCAACCCTAGGATAGTGTTTGGGTTAGGGTTACGGTTAGCATCCGCACTAGGATAGTGTTAGGGTTAGGGTTAGGGTTAGCATCAGCCCTAGGATAGTGTTAGTGTTAGGGTTAGCATCAGCCCTAGGATAGTGTTAGGGTTAGGGTTAGGGTTAGCATCAGCCCTAGGATAGTGTTAGTGTTAGGGTTAGCATCAGCCCTAGGATAGTGTTAGGGTTAGGGTTAGGGTTAGCATCAGCCCTAGGATAGTGTTAGGGTTAGGGTTAGCATCAGCCCTAGGTTAGTGTTAGGGTTAGGGTTAGGGTTAGCATCAGCCCTAGGATAGTGTTAGGGTTAGGGTTAGCATCAGCCCTAGGATAGTGTTAGGGTTAGGGTTAGCATCAACACTAGGATAGTGTTAGGGTTAGGGTTAGGGTTAGCATCAGCCCTAGGATAGTGTTAGGGTTAGGGTTAGCATCAGCCCTAGGATAGTGTTAGGGTTAGGGTTAGGGTTAGCATCAGCCCTTGGAGAGTGTTAGGGTTAGGGTTAGGGTTAGCATCAGCCCTAGGATAGTGTTAGTGTTAGGGTTAGCATCAGCCCTAGGATAGTGTTAGGGTTAGGGTTAGCATCAGCCCTAGGTTAGTGTTAGGGTTAGGGTTAGGGTTAGCATCAGCCCTAGGATAGTGTTAGGGTTAGGGTTAGCATCAGCCCTAGGATAGTGTTAGGGTTAGGGTTAGCATCAACACTAGGATAGTGTTAGGGTTAGGGTTAGGGTTAGCATCAGCCCTAGGATAGTGTTAGGGTTAGGGTTAGCATCAGCCCTAGGATAGTGTTAGGGTTAGGGTTAGGGTTAGCATCAGCCCTTGGAGAGTGTTAGGGTTAGGGTTAGGGTTAGCCTCACCACTAGGATAGCGTTAGGGTTAGGGTTAGCATCAGCCCTAGGATAGTGTCAGGGTTAGTGTTAGGGTTATCATCAGGCCTAGGATAGTGTTAGGGTTAGGGTTAGCATCAGCTCTAGGATAGTATTAGGGTTAGGGTTAGGGTTAGCATCAGCCCTAGGATAGTGTTAAGGTTAGGGTTATGGTTATCATCAGGCCTAGTATAGTGTGAGGTATAGGGTTAGCATCAGCCCTAGGATAGTGTTAGGGTTAGGGTTAGCATCAGCCCTAGGATAGTGTTAGGGTTAGGGTTAGGGTTATCATCAGGCCTAGGATAGTGTTAGGGTTAGGGTTAGCATCAGCCCTAGGATAGTGTTAGGGTTAGGGTTATGGTTAGCATCAGCCCTAGGATAGTGTTATGGTTATGGTTAGCATCAGCCCTAGGATAGTGTTAGGGTTAGGGTTAGGGTTAGCATCAGGCCTAGGATAGTGTTAGGGTTAGGGTTAGAATCAGCCCTAGGATAGTGTTAGGGTTAGGGTTAGGGTTAGCATCAGCCGTAGGATAGTGTTAGGGTTAGGGTTAGCCTCAGCCCTACGATAGTGTAGAGTTAGGGTTAGGGTTAGCAGCAGCCCTAGGACAGTGTTAGGGTTAGGGTTAGGGTTAGCATCAGCCCTTGGAGAGTGTTAGGGTTAGGGTTAGGGTTAGCATCAGCCCTAGGATAGTGTTAGTGTTAGGGTTAGCATCAGCCCTAGGATAGTGTTAGGGTTAGGGTTAGCATCAGCCCTAGGATAGTGTTAGGGTTAGGGTTAGGGTTAGCATCCGCCCTAGGATAATGTTAGGGTTAGGGTTAGGGTTAGCATCAGCCCTAGGATAGTGTTAGTGTTAGGGTTAGCATCAGCCCTAGGATAGTGTTAGGGTTAGGGTTAGGGTTAGCATCCGCCCTAGGATAGTGTTAGGGTTAGGGTTAGGGTTAGCATCAGCCCTAGGATAGTGTTAGGGTTAGGGTTAACATAAATCCTAGGATAGTGTTAGGGTTAGGGTTAGGGTTATCATCAGGCCTAGGATAGTGTTAGGGTTAGGGTTAGGGTTAGCATCAGTTCAAGGATAGTGTTAGGGTTAGCGTTAGGTTTAGCATCTGCCCTAGGATAGTGTTAGGGTTAGGGTTAGGGTTAGCATCAGCCCAAGGATAGTGTTAGGGTTAGGGTTAGCATCAGCCCTAGGATAGTGTTAGGGTTAGGGTTAGGGTTAGCATCAGGCCCAGGATAGTGTTAGGGTTAGGGTTAGCATCAGCCCAAGGATAGTGTTAGGGTTAGGGTTAGGGTTAGCATCAGCCCTAGGATAGTGTTAGGGTTAGGGTTAGCATCAACCCTAGGATAGTGTTTGTGTTAGGGTTAGGGTTAGCATCAGCCCTAGGATAGTGTTAGGGTTAGGGTTACCCTCAGCCCTAGGAGAGTGTTAGGGTTAGGGACAGGGTTAGCATCAGGCCTAGGATAGTGTTAGGGTTAGGGTTAGGGTTAGCATCAGCCCTAGGATAGTGTTAGGGTTAGGGTTAGCATCAGCCCTAGGATAGTGTCAGGGTTAGGGTTAGGGTTATCATCAGGCCTAGGATAGTGTTAGGGTTAGGGTTAGCATCAGCTCTAGGATAGTGTTAGGGTTATGGTTAGGGTTAGCATCAGCCCTAGGATAGTGTTAAGGTTAGGGTTAGGGTTATCATCAGGCCTAGGATAGTGTGAGGGCTAGGGTTAGCATCAGACTTAGGATAGTGTTAGTGTTAGGGTTAGCGTTAGTCTCAGACCTAGGATAGTGTTAGGGTTAGGTTTAGCATCAGCCCAAGGATAGTGTTAGGGTTAGGGTTAGGGTTATCATCAGGCCTAGGATATTGTTAGGGTTAGGGTTATCATCAGCCCTAGGATAGTGTTAGGGATAGGGTTAGGGTTAGCATCAGCCCTAGGATAGTGTTAGGGTTAGGGTTAGGGTTAGCATCAGCCCTAGGATAGTGTTAGGGTTAGGGTTAGGGATAGCATCAGCCCTAGGACAGTGTTAGGGTTAGGGTTAGCGTTAGCATCAGCCCTAGGATATTATTAGGGTTAGGGTTAGCATCAGCCCTAGAATAGTGTTAGGGTTAGGGTTAGGGTTAGCACCAGGCCTAGGATAGTGTTAGTGTTAGGGTTAGCATCAGCCTTAGGATAGTGTTAGGGTTAGGGTTAGAGTAAGCATCAGCCGTAGGATAGTGTTAGGGTTAGGGTTAGCCTCAGCCCTAGGATAGTGTTAGAGTTAGGGTTAGGGTTAGCATCAGCCCTAGGATAGTGTTAGGGTTAGGGTTAGGGTTAGCATCAGCCCTAGGATAGTATTAGGGTTAGGGTTAGGGTTAGGGTTATGGTTAGCATCAGCTCTAGGATAGTGTTAGGGTTAGGGTTAGGGTTAGCATCAGCCCTAGGATAGTGTTAGGGTTAGGGTTAGGGTTAGCATCAGGCCTAGGATAGTGTTAGGGTTAGGGTTAGCATCAGCCCTAGGATAGTGTTAGGGTTAGGGTTAGGGTTAGCATCAGCCCTAGGATAGTGTTAGGCTTAGGGTTAACATCAGCCCTAGGATGGTGTTAGGGTTAGGGTTAGGGTTATCATCAGGCCTAGGATAGTGTTAGGGTTAGGGTTAGCATCAGCCCTAGGATAGTGTTAGGGTTAGGGTTAGGTTAGCATCAGCCCTAGTATAGTGTTAGGGTTAGGGTTCGCATCAGCCCTACGATAGTGTTAGGGTTAGGCTTAGGGTTAGCATCAGGCCTAGGATAGTATTAGGGTTAGGGTTAGGGTTAGCATCAGCCGTAGGATAGTGTTAGGGTTAGGGTTAGCCTCAGCCCTAAGATAGTGTTAGAGTTAGGGTTAGGGTTAGCATCAGCCCTAGGATAGTGTTAGGGTTAGGGTTAGGGTTAGCATCAGCCCTAGGATAGTGTTAGTGTTAGGGTTAGCATCAGCCCTAGGATAATGTTAGGGTTAGGGTTAGGGTTAGCATCCGCCCTAGGATAGTGTTAGGGTTAGGGTTATGGTTAGCATCAGCCCTAGGATAGTGTTAGGGTTAGGGTTAGGGTTAGCATCAGCCCTAGGATAGTGTTAGGGTTAGGGTTAGCATCAGCCCTAGGATAGTGTTAGGGTTAGGGTTAGGGTTAGCATCAGCCCTAGGATAGTGTTAGGGTTAGGGTTAGCATCAGCCCTAGGATAGTGTTAGGGTTAGGGTTAGAATCAGCCCTAGGATAGTGTTAGGGTTAGGGTTAGGGTTAGCATCAGGCCCAGGATAGTGTTAGGGTTAGGGTTAGCATCAGTCCAAGGATAGTGTTAGGGTTAGGGTTAGGGTTAGCATCAGCCCGAGGATAGTGTTAGGGTTAGGGTTAGCATCAACCCTAGGATACTGTTTGGGTTAGGGTTAGGGTTAGCATCAGCCCTAGGATAGTGTTAGGGTTAGGGTTATTGTTAGCATCTGCCCTAGGATAGTATTAGGGTTAGGGTTAGGGTTAGGGTTATGGTTAGCATCAGCTCTAGGATAGTGTTAGGGTTAGGGATAGGGTTAGCATCAGCCCTAGGATAGTGTTAGGGTTAGGGTTAGGGTTAGCATCAGGCCTAGGATAGTGTTAGGGTTAGGGTTAGCATCAGCCCTAGGATAGTGTTAGGGTTAGGGTTAGGGTTAGCATCAGCCCTAGGATAGTGTTAGGCTTAGGGTTAACATCAGCCCTAGGATGGTGTTAGGGTTAGGGTTAGGGTTATCATCAGGCCTAGGATAGTGTTAGGGTTAGGGTTAGCATCAGCCCTAGGATAGTGTTAGGGTTAGGGTTAGGTTAGCATCAGCCCTAGTATAGTGTTAGGGTTAGGGTTCGCATCAGCCCTACGATAGTGTTAGGGTTAGGCTTAGGGTTAGCATCAGGCCTAGGATAGTATTAGGGTTAGGGTTAGGGTTAGCATCAGCCGTAGGATAGTGTTAGGGTTAGGGTTAGCCTCAGCCCTAAGATAGTGTTAGAGTTAGGGTTAGGGTTAGCATCAGCCCTAGGATAGTGTTAGGGTTAGGGTTAGGGTTAGCATCAGCCCTAGGATAGTGTTAGTGTTAGGGTTAGCATCAGCCCTAGGATAATGTTAGGGTTAGGGTTAGGGTTAGCATTCGCCCTAGGATAGTGTTAGGGTTAGGGTTAGGGTTAGCATCAGCCCTAGGATAGTGTTAGGGTTAGGGTTAGGGTTAGCATCAGCCCTAGGATAGTGTTAGGGTTAGGGTTAGCATCAGCCCTAGGATAGTGTTAGGGTTAGGGTTAGGGTTAGCATCAGCCCTAGGATAGTGTTAGGGTTAGGGTTAGCATCAGCCCTAGGATAGTGTTAGGGTTAGGGTTAGAATCAGCCCTAGGATAGTGTTAGGGTTAGGGTTAGGGTTAGCATCAGGCCCAGGATAGTGTTAGGGTTAGGGTTAGCATCAGTCCAAGGATAGTGTTAGGGTTAGGGTTAGGGTTAGCATCAGCCCGAGGATAGTGTTAGGGTTAGGGTTAGCATCAACCCTAGGATACTGTTTGGGTTAGGGTTAGGGTTAGCATCAGCCCTAGGATAGTGTTAGGGTTAGGGTTATTGTTAGCATCTGCCCTAGGTTAGTATTAGGGTTAGGGTTAGGGTTAGGGTTAGGGTTAGCATCAGCTCTAGGATAGTGTTAGGGTTAGGGATAGGGTTAGCATCAGCCCTAGGATAGTGTTAGGGTTAGGGTTAGGGTTAGCATCAGGCCTAGGATAGTGTTAGGGTTAGGGTTAGCATCAGCCCTAGGATAGTGTTAGGGTTAGGGTTAGGGTTAGCATCAGCCCTAGGATAGTCTTAGGCTTAGGGTTAACATCAGCCCTAGGATGGTGTTAGGGTTAGGGTTAGGGTTATCATCAGGCCTAGGATAGTGTTAGGGTTAGGGTTAGCATCAGCCCTAGGATAGTGTTAGGGTTAGGGTTAGGTTAGCATCAGCCGTAGTATAGTGTTAGGGTTAGGGTTCGCATCAGCCCTACGATAGTGTTAGGGTTAGGCTTAGGGTTAGCATCAGGCCTAGGATAGTGTTAGGGTTAGGGTTAGCATCAGCCCTAGGATAGTCTTAGGGTTAGGGTTAGGGTTAGCATCAGCCGTAGGATAGTGTTAGGGTTAGGGTTAGCCTCAGCCCTAAGATAGTGTTAGAGTTAGGGTTAGGGTTAGCATCAGCCCTAGGATAGTGTTAGGGTTAGGGTTAGGGTTAGCATCAGCCCTAGGATAGTGTTAGTGTTAGGGTTAGCATCAGCCCTAGGATAATGTTAGGGTTAGGGTTAGGGTTAGCATCCGCCCTAGCATAGTGTTAGGGTTAGGGTTAGGGTTAGCATCAGCCCTAGGATAGTGTTAGGGTTAGGGTTAGGGTTAGCATCAGCCCTAGGATAGTGTTAGGGTTAGGGTTAGCATCAGCCCTAGGATAGTGTTAGGGTTAGGGTTAGGGTTAGCATCAGCCCTAGGATAGTGTTAGGGTTAGGGTTAGCATCAGCCCTAGGATAGTGTTAGGGTTAGGGTTAGGGTTAGCATCACCCGTAGGATTGTGTTAGGGTTAGGGTTAGCCTCAGTCCTAAGATAGTTTTAGAGTTAGGGTTAGGGTTAGCATCAGCCCTAGGATAATGTTAGGGTTAGGGTTAGGGTTAGCATCAGCCCTAGGATAGTGTTAGTGTTAGGGTTAGCATCAGGCCTAGGATAGTGTTAGGGTTAGGGTTAGGGTTAGCATCCGCCCTAGGATAGTGTTAGGGTTAGGGTTAGGGTTAGCATCAGCCCTAGGATAGTGTTAGGGTTAGGGTTAACATGAACCCTAGGATA
Organism: Lemur catta; assembly: GCF_020740605.2. Lineage (NCBI taxonomy): Eukaryota > Metazoa > Chordata > Mammalia > Primates > Lemuridae > Lemur > Lemur catta. Next base: position 1,487,754 of record NW_025423857.1, on the reverse strand, counting down.
GTGTTAGGGTTAGGGTTAGGGTTATCATCAGGCCTAGGATAGTGTTAGGGTTAGGGTTAGGGTTAGCATCAGTTCAAGGATAGTGTTAGGGTTAGCGTTAGGGTTAGCATCTGCCCTAGGATATTGTTAGGGTTAGGGTTAGGGTTAGCATCAGCCCAAGGATAGTGTTAGGGTGAGGGTTAGCATCAGCCCTAGGATAGTGTTAGGGTTAGGGTTAGGGTTAGCATCAGGCCCAGGATAGTGTTAGGGTTAGGGTTAGCATCAGCCCAAGGATAGTGTTAGGGTTAGGGTTAGGGTTAGCATCTGCCCTAGAATATTGTTAGGGTTAGGGTTAGGGTTAGCATCAGCCCAAGGATAGTGTTAGGGTTAGGGTTAGCATCAGCCCTAGGATAGTGTTAGGGTTAGCGTTAGGGTTAGCATCAGGCCCAGGATAGTGTTAGGGTTAGGGTTAGCATCAGTCCAAGGATAGTGTTAGGGTTAGGGTTAGGGTTAGCATCAGCCCGAGGATAGTGTCAGGGTTAGTGTTAGGGTTATCATCAGGCCTAGGATAGTGTTAGGGTTAGGGTTAGCATCAGCTCTAGGATAGTGTTAGGGTTAGGGTTAGGGTTAGCATCAGCCCTAGGATAGTGTTAAGGTTAGGGTTATGGTTATCATCAGGCCTAGTATAGTGTGAGGTCTAGGTTAGCATCAGACTTAGGATAGTGTTAGGGTTAGGGTTAGGGTTAGCATCAGCCCTAGGATAGTGTTAGGGTTAGGGTTAGCATCAGCCCTAGGATAGTGTTAGGGTTAGGGTTAGGGTTATCATCAGGCCTAGGATATTGTTAGGGTTAGGGTTAGCATCAGCCCTAGGATAGTGTTAGGGTTAGGGTTAGGGTTAGCATCAGCCCTAGGATACTGTTAGGGTTAGGGTTAGGGTTAGCATCAGGCCTAGGATAGTGTTAGGGTTAGGGTTAGCATCAGCCCTAGGATAGTGTTAGGGTTAGGGTTAGGGTTAGCATCAGCCGTAGGATAGTGTTAGGGTTAGGGTTAGCCTCAGCCCTAAGATAGTGTTAGAGTTAGGGTTAGGGTTAGCATCAGCCCTAGGATAGTGTTAGGGTTAGGGTTAGGGTTAGCATCAGCCCCTGGAGAGTGTTAGGGTTAGGGTTAGGGTTAGCATCAGCCCTAGGATAGTGTTAGTGTTAGGGTTAGCATCAGCCCTAGGATAGTGTTAGGGTTAGGGTTAGCATCAGCCCTACGATAGTGTTAGGGTTAGGGTTAGGTTAGCATCAGCCCTAGTATAGTGTTAGGGTTAGGGTTCGCATCAGCCCTACGATAGTGTTAGGGTTAGGCTTAGGGTTAGCATCAGGCCTAGGATAGTATTAGGGTTAGGGTTAGGGTTAGCATCAGCCGTAGGATAGTGTTAGGGTTAGGGTTAGCCTCAGCCCTAAGATAGTGTTAGAGTTAGGGTTAGGGTTAGCATCAGCCCTAGGATAGTGTTAGGGTTAGGGTTAGGGTTAGCATCAGCCCTAGGATAGTGTTAGTGTTAGGGTTAGCATCAGCCCTAGGATAATGTTAGGGTTAGGGTTAGGGTTAGCATTCGCCCTAGGATAGTGTTAGGGTTAGGGTTAGGGTTAGCATCAGCCCTAGGATAGTGTTAGGGTTAGGGTTAGGGTTAGCATCAGCCCTAGGATAGTGTTAGGGTTAGGGTTAGCATCAGCCCTAGGATAGTGTTAGGGTTAGGGTTAGGGTTAGCATCAGCCCTAGGATAGTGTTAGGGTTAGGGTTAGCATCAGCCCTAGGATAGTGTTAGGGTTAGGGTTAGAATCAGCCCTAGGATAGTGTTAGGGTTAGGGTTAGGGTTAGCATCAGGCCCAGGATAGTGTTAGGGTTAGGGTTAGCATCAGTCCAAGGATAGTGTTAGGGTTAGGGTTAGGGTTAGCATCAGCCCGAGGATAGTGTTAGGGTTAGGGTTAGCATCAACCCTAGGATACTGTTTGGGTTAGGGTTAGGGTTAGCATCAGCCCTAGGATAGTGTTAGGGTTAGGGTTATTGTTAGCATCTGCCCTAGGTTAGTATTAGGGTTAGGGTTAGGGTTAGGGTTAGGGTTAGCATCAGCTCTAGGATAGTGTTAGGGTTAGGGATAGGGTTAGCATCAGCCCTAGGATAGTGTTAGGGTTAGGGTTAGGGTTAGCATCAGGCCTAGGATAGTGTTAGGGTTAGGGTTAGCATCAGCCCTAGGATAGTGTTAGGGTTAGGGTTAGGGTTAGCATCAGCCCTAGGATAGTCTTAGGCTTAGGGTTAACATCAGCCCTAGGATGGTGTTAGGGTTAGGGTTAGGGTTATCATCAGGCCTAGGATAGTGTTAGGGTTAGGGTTAGCATCAGCCCTAGGATAGTGTTAGGGTTAGGGTTAGGTTAGCATCAGCCGTAGTATAGTGTTAGGGTTAGGGTTCGCATCAGCCCTACGATAGTGTTAGGGTTAGGCTTAGGGTTAGCATCAGGCCTAGGATAGTGTTAGGGTTAGGGTTAGCATCAGCCCTAGGATAGTCTTAGGGTTAGGGTTAGGGTTAGCATCAGCCGTAGGATAGTGTTAGGGTTAGGGTTAGCCTCAGCCCTAAGATAGTGTTAGAGTTAGGGTTAGGGTTAGCATCAGCCCTAGGATAGTGTTAGGGTTAGGGTTAGGGTTAGCATCAGCCCTAGGATAGTGTTAGTGTTAGGGTTAGCATCAGCCCTAGGATAATGTTAGGGTTAGGGTTAGGGTTAGCATCCGCCCTAGCATAGTGTTAGGGTTAGGGTTAGGGTTAGCATCAGCCCTAGGATAGTGTTAGGGTTAGGGTTAGGGTTAGCATCAGCCCTAGGATAGTGTTAGGGTTAGGGTTAGCATCAGCCCTAGGATAGTGTTAGGGTTAGGGTTAGGGTTAGCATCAGCCCTAGGATAGTGTTAGGGTTAGGGTTAGCATCAGCCCTAGGATAGTGTTAGGGTTAGGGTTAGGGTTAGCATCACCCGTAGGATTGTGTTAGGGTTAGGGTTAGCCTCAGTCCTAAGATAGTTTTAGAGTTAGGGTTAGGGTTAGCATCAGCCCCAGGATAATGTTAGGGTTAGGGTTAGGGTTAGCATCAGCCCTAGGATAGTGTTAGTGTTAGGGTTAGCATCAGGCCTAGGATAGTGTTAGGGTTAGGGTTAGGGTTAGCATCCGCCCTAGGATAGTGTTAGGGTTAGGGTTAGGGTTAGCATCAGCCCTAGGATAGTGTTAGGGTTAGGGTTAACATGAACCCTAGGATAGTGTTAGGGTTAGGGTTAGGGTTATCATCAGGCCTAGGATAGTGTTAGGGTTAGGGTTAGGGTTAGCATCAGTTCAAGGATAGTGTTAGGGTTAGCGTTAGGGTTAGCATCTGCCCTAGGATATTGTTAGGGTTAGGGTTAGGGTTAGCATCAGCCCAAGGATAGTGTTAGGGTGAGGGTTAGCATCAGCCCTAGGATAGTGTTAGGGTTAGGGTTAGGGTTAGCATCAGGCCCAGGATAGTGTTAGGGTTAGGGTTAGCATCAGCCCAAGGATAGTGTTAGGGTTAGGGTTAGGGTTAGCATCTGCCCTAGAATATTGTTAGGGTTAGGGTTAGGGTTAGCATCAGCCCAAGGATAGTGTTAGGGTTAGGGTTAGCATCAGCCCTAGGATAGTGTTAGGGTTAGCGTTAGGGTTAGCATCAGGCCCAGGATAGTGTTAGGGTTAGGGTTAGCATCAGTCCAAGGATAGTGTTAGGGTTAGGGTTAGGGTTAGCATCAGCCCGAGGATAGTGTCAGGGTTAGTGTTAGGGTTATCATCAGGCCTAGGATAGTGTTAGGGTTAGGGTTAGCATCAGCTCTAGGATAGTGTTAGGGTTAGGGTTAGGGTTAGCATCAGCCCTAGGATAGTGTTAAGGTTAGGGTTATGGTTATCATCAGGCCTAGTATAGTGTGAGGTCTAGGTTAGCATCAGACTTAGGATAGTGTTAGGGTTAGGGTTAGGGTTAGCATCAGCCCTAGGATAGTGTTAGGGTTAGGGTTAGCATCAGCCCTAGGATAGTGTTAGGGTTAGGGTTAGGGTTATCATCAGGCCTAGGATATTGTTAGGGTTAGGGTTAGCATCAGCCCTAGGATAGTGTTAGGGTTAGGGTTAGGGTTAGCATCAGCCCTAGGATACTGTTAGGGTTAGGGTTAGGGTTAGCATCAGGCCTAGGATAGTGTTAGGGTTAGGGTTAGCATCAGCCCTAGGATAGTGTTAGGGTTAGGGTTAGGGTTGTCATCAGCCGTATTATAGTGTTAGGGTTAGGGTTAGCCTCAGCCCTAAGATAGTGTTAGAGTTAGGGTTAGGGTTAGCATCAGCCCTAGGATAGTGTTAGGGTTAGGGTTAGGGTTAGCATCAGCCCCTGGAGAGTGTTAGGGTTAGGGTTAGGGTTAGCATCAGCCCTAGGATAGTGTTAGTGTTAGGGTTAGCATCAGCCCTAGGATAGTGTTAGGGTTAGGGTTAGCATCAGCCCTAGGATAGTGTTAGGGTTAGGGTTAGCATCAGCCCTAGGATAGTCTTAGGGTTAGGGTTAGGGTTAGCATCAGCCGTAGGATAGTGTTAGGGTTAGGGTTAGCCTCAGCCCTAAGATAGTGTTAGAGTTAGGGTTAGGGTTAGCATCAGCCCTAGGATACTGTTAGTGTTAGGGTTAGCATCAGCCCTAGGATAATGTTAGGGTTAGGGTTAGGGTTAGCCTCCGCCCTAGGATAGTGTTAGGGTTAGGGTTAGCATCAACCCTAGGATAGTGTTTGTGTTAGGGTTAGGGTTAGCATCAGCCCTAGGATAGTGTTAGTGTTAGGGTTAGCATCAGCCCTAGGATAGTGTTAGGGTTAGGGTTAGGGTTAGCATCCGCCCTAGGATAGTGTTAGGGTTAGGGTTAGGGTTAGCATCAGCCCTAGGATAGTGTTAGGGTTAGGGTTAACATAAATCCTAGGATAGTGTTAGGGTTAGGGTTAGGGTTATCATCAGGCCTAGGATAGTGTTAGGGTTAGGGTTAGGGTTAGCATCAGTTCAAGGATAGTGTTAGGGTTAGCGTTAGGTTTAGCATCTGCCCTAGGATAGTGTTAGGGTTAGGGTTAGGGTTAGCATCAGCCCAAGGATAGTGTTAGGGTTAGGGTTAGCATCAGCCCTAGGATAGTGTTAGGGTTAGGGTTAGGGTTAGCATCAGGCCCAGGATAGTGTTAGGGTTAGGGTTAGCATCAGCCCAAGGATAGTGTTAGGGTTAGGGTTAGGGTTAGCATCAGCCCTAGGATAGTGTTAGGGTTAGGGTTAGCATCAACCCTAGGATAGTGTTTGTGTTAGGGTTAGGGTTAGCATCAGCCCTAGGATAGTGTTAGGGTTAGGGTTACCCTCAGCCCTAGGAGAGTGTTAGGGTTAGGGACAGGGTTAGCATCAGGCCTAGGATAGTGTTAGGGTTAGGGTTAGGGTTAGCATCAGCCCTAGGATAGTGTTAGGGTTAGGGTTAGCATCAGCCCTAGGATAGTGTCAGTGTTAGGGTTAGGGTTATCATCAGGCCTAGGATAGTGTTAGGGTTAGGGATAGCATCAGCTCTAGGATAGTGTTAGGGTTATGGTTAGGGTTAGCATCAGCCCTAGGATAGTGTTAAGGTTAGGGTTAGGGTTATCATCAGGCCTAGGATAGTGTGAGGGCTAGGGTTAGCATCAGACTTAGGATAGTGTTAGTGTTAGGGTTAGCGTTAGTCTCAGCCCTAGGATAGTGTTAGGGTTAGGTTTAGCATCAGCCCAAGGATAGTGTTAGGGTTAGGGTTAGGGTTATCATCAGGCCTAGGATATTGTTAGGGTTAGGGTTATCATCAGCCCTAGGATAGTGTTAGGGATAGGGTTAGGGTTAGCATCAGCCCTAGGATAGTGTTAGGGTTAGGGTTAGGGTTAGCATCAGCCCTAGGATAGTGTTAGGGTTAGGGTTAGGGATAGCATCAGCCCTAGGATAGTGTTAGGGTTAGGGTTAGGGTTAGCATCAGCCCTAGGATATTATTAGGGTTAGGGTTAGCATCAGCCCTAGAATAGTGTTAGGGTTAGGGTTAGGGTTAGCACCAGGCCTAGGATAGTGTTAGTGTTAGCGTTAGCATCAGCCTTAGGATAGTGTTAGGGTTAGGGTTAGAGTTAGCATCAGCCGTAGGATAGTGTTAGGGTTAGGGTTAGCCTCAGCCCTAGGATAGTGTTAGAGTTAGGGTTAGGGTTAGCATCAGCCCTAGGATAGTGTTAGGGTTAGGGTTAGGGTTAGCATCAGCCCTAGGATAGTATTAGGGTTAGGGTTAGGGTTAGGGTTATGGTTAGCATCAGCTCTAGGATAGTGTTAGGGTTAGGGTTAGGGTTAGCATCAGCCCTAGGATAGTGTTAGGGTTAGGGTTAGGGTTAGCATCAGGCCTAGGATAGTGTTAGGGTTAGGGTTAGCATCAGCCCTAGGATAGTGTTAGGGTTAGGGTTAGGGTTAGCATCAGCCCTAGGATAGTGTTAGGCTTAGGGTTAACATCAGCCCTAGGATGGTGTTAGGGTTAGGGTTAGGGTTATCATCAGGCCTAGGATAGTGTTAGGGTTAGGGTTAGCATCAGCCCTAGGATAGTGTTAGGGTTAGGGTTAGGTTAGCATCAGCCCTAGTATAGTGTTAGGGTTAGGGTTCGCATCAGCCCTACGATAGTGTTAGGGTTAGGCTTAGGGTTAGCATCAGGCCTAGGATAGTATTAGGGTTAGGGTTAGGGTTAGCATCAGCCGTAGGATAGTGTTAGGGTTAGGGTTAGCCTCAGCCCTAAGATAGTGTTAGAGTTAGGGTTAGGGTTAGCATCAGCCCTAGGATAGTGTTAGGGTTAGGGTTAGGGTTAGCATCAGCCCAAGGTAGTGTTAGTGTTAGGGTTAGCATCAGCCCTAGGATAGTGTTAGGGTTAGGGTTACGGTTAGCATACGCCCTAGGATTGTGTTAGGGTTAGGGTTAGGGTTAGCATCAGCCCTAGGATAGTGTTAGGGTTAGGGTTAACATAAATCCTAGGATAGTGTTAGGGTTAGGGTTAGGGTTATCATCCGGCCTAGGATAGTGTTAGGGTTAGGGTTAGGGTTAGCATCAGTTCAAGGATAGTGTTAGGGTTAGCGTTAGGGTTAGCATCTGCCCTAGGATAGTGTTAGGGTTACGGTTAGGGTTAGCATCAGCCCAAGGATAGTGTTAGGGTTAGGGTTAGCATCAGCCCTAGGATAGTGTTAGGGTTAGGGTTAGGGTTAGCATCAGGCCTAGGATAGTGTTAGGGTTAGGGTTAGGGTTAGCATCAGCCCTAGGATAGTGTTAGTGTTAGGGTTAGCATCAGCCCTATGATAATGTTAGGTTTAGGGTTAGGGTTAGCATCCGCCCTAGGATAGTGTTAGGGTTAGGGTTAGGGTTAGCATCAGCCCTAGGATAGTGTTAGGGTTAGGGTTAGGGTTAGCATCAGCCCTAGGATAGTGTTAGGGTTAGGGTTAGCATCAGCCCTAGGATACTGTTAGGGTTAGGGTTAGGGTTAGCATCAGCCCTAGGATAGTGTTAGAGTTAGGGTTAGGATCAGCCCTAGGATAGTGTTAGTGTTAGGGTTAGGGTTAGCATCACCCGTAGGATTGTGTTAGGGTTAGGGTTAGCCTCAGCCCTAAGATAGTGTTAGAGTTAGGGTTAGGGTTAGCATCAGCCCTAGGATAATGTTAGGGTTAGGTTTAGGGTTAGCATCAGCCCTAGGATAGTGTTAGTGTTAGAGTTAGCATCAGCCCTAGGATAGTGTTAGGGTTAGGGTTAGGGTTAGCATCCGCCCTAGGATAGTGTTAGGGTTAGGGTTAGGGTTAGCATCAGCCCTAGGATAGTGTTAGGGTTAGGGTTAACATGAACCCTAGGATAGTGTTAGGGTTAGGGTTAGGGTTATCATCAGGCCTAGGATAGTGTTAGGGTTAGGGTTAGGGTTAGCATCAGTTCAAGGATAGTGTTAGGGTTAGCGTTAGGGTTAGCATCTGCCCTAGGATATTGTTAGGGTTAGGGTTAGGGTTAGCATCAGCCCAAGGATAGCGTTAGGGTTAGGGTTAGCATCAGCCCAAGGATAGTGTTAGGGTTAGGGTTAGGGTTAGCATCTGCCCTAGGATATTGTTAGGGTTAGGGTTAGGGTTAGCATCAGCCCAAGGATAGTGTTAGGGTTAGGGTTAGCATCAACCCTAGGATAGTGTTTGGGTTAGGGTTAGGGTTAGCATCAGCCCTAGGATAGTGTTAGGGTTAGGGTTAGCCTCAGCCCTAGGAGAGTGTTAGGGTTAGGGATAGGGTTAGCATCAGGCCTAGTATAGTGTTAGGGTTAGGGTTAGGGTTAGCATCAGCCCTAGGATAGTGTTAGGGTTAGGGTTAGCATCAGCCGTAGGATAGTGTTTGGGTTAGGGTTAGCATCAGCCGTAGGATAGTGTTAGGGTTAGGGTTAGGGTTAGCATCAGGCCTAGGATAGTGTTAGGGTTAGGGTTAGCATCAGCCCTAGGATAGTGTTAGGGTTAGGGTTAGGGTTAGCATCAGCCGTAGGATAGTGTTAAGGTTAGGGTTAGGGTTAGCATCAGGCCTAGGATAGTGTTAGGGTTAGGGTTAGCATCAGCCCTAGGATAGTGTTAGGGTTAGGGTTAGGGTTAGCATCAGCCGTAGGATAGTGTTAGGGTTAGGGTTAGCCTCAGCCCTAAGATAGTGTTAGAGTTAGGGTTAGGGTTAGCATCAGCCCTAGGATAGTGTTAGGGTTAGGGTTAGGGTTAGCATCAGCCCTTGGAGAGTGTTAGGGTTAGGGTTAGGGTTAGCATCAGCCCTAGGATAGTGTTAGTGTTAGGGTTAGCATCAGCCCTAGGATAGTGTTAGGGTTAGGGTTAGCATCAGCCCTAGGATAGTGTTAGGGTTAGGGTTAGGGTTAGCATCAGCCCGAGGATAGTGTCAGGGTTAGTGTTAGGGTTATCATCAGGCCTAGGATAGTGTTAGGGTTAGGGTTAGCATCAGCTCTAGGATAGTGTTAGGGTTAGGGTTAGGGTTAGCATCAGCCCTAGGATAGTGTTAAGGTTAGGGTTATGGTTATCATCAGGCCTAGTATAGTGTGAGGTCTAGGTTAGCATCAGACTTAGGATAGTGTTAGGGTTAGGGTTAGGGTTAGCATCAGCCCTAGGTTAGTGTTAGGGTTAGGGTTAGCATCAGCCCTAGGATAGTGTTAGGGTTAGGGTTAGGGTTATCATCAGGCCTAGGATATTGTTAGGGTTAGGGTTAGGGTTAGCATCAGCCCTAGGATAGTGTTAGTGTTAGAGTTAGCATCAGCCCTAGGATAGTGTTAGGGTTAGGGTTAGGGTTAGCATCCGCCCTAGGATAGTGTTAGGGTTAGGGTTAGGGTTAGCATCAGCCCTAGGATAGTGTTAGGGTTAGGGTTAACATGAACCCTACGATAGTGTTAGGGTTAGGGTTAGGGTTATCATCAGGCCTAGGATAGTGTTAGGGTTAGGGTTAGGGTTAGCATCAGTTCAAGGATAGTGTTAGGGTTAGCGTTAGGGTTAGCATCTGCCCTAGGATATTGTTAGGGTTAGGGTTAGGGTTAGCATCAGCCCAAGGATAGCGTTAGGGTTAGGGTTAGCATCAGCCCTAGGATAGTGTTAGGGTTAGTGTTAGGGTTAGCATCAGGCCCAGGATAGTATTAGGGTTAGGGTTAGCATCAGCCCAAGGATAGTGTTAGGGTTAGGGTTAGGGTTAGCATCTGCCCTAGGATATTGTTAGGGTTAGGGTTAGGGTTAGCATCAGCCCAAGGATAGTGTTAGGGTTAGGGTTAGCATCAGCCCTAGGATAGTGTTAGGGTTAGGGTTAGGGTTAGCTTCAGGCCCAGGATAGTGTTAGGGTTAGGGTTAGCATCAGTCCAAGGATAGTGTTAGGGTTAGGGTTAGGGTTAGCATCAGCCCGAGGATATTGATAGGGTTAGGGTTAGCATCAACCCTAGCATAGTGTTTGGGTTAGGGTTAGGGTTAGCATCAGCCCTAGGATAGTGTTAGGGTTAGGGTTAGCCTCAGCCCTAGGAGAGTGTTAGGGTTAGGGATAGGGTTAGCATCAGGCCTAGGATAGTGTTAGTGTTAGGGTTAGGGTTAGCATCAGCCCTAGGATAGTGTTAGGGTTAGGGTTAGCATCAGCCCTAGGATAGTGTCAGGGTTAGTGTTAGGGTTATCATCAGGCCTAGGATAGTGTTAGGGTTAGGGTTATCATCAGCTCTAGGATAGTGTTAGGGTTAGGGTTAGGGTTAGCATCCGCCCTAGGATAGTGTTAAGGTTAGGGTTATGGTTATCATGAGGCCTAGTATAGTGTGAGGTCTAGGGTTAGCATCAGACTTAGGATAGTGTTAGGGTTAGGGTTAGGGTTATCATCAGGCCTAGGATAGTGTTAGGGTTAGGGTTAGGGTTAGCATCAGTTCAAGGATAGTGTTAGGGTTAGCGTTAGGGTTAGCATCTGCCCTAGGATAGTGTTAGGGTTAGGGTTAGGGTTAGCATCAGCCCAAGGATAGTGTTAGGGTTAGGGTTAGCATCAGCCCGAGGATAGTGTTAGGGTTAGGGTTAGGGTTAGCATCAGGCCTAGGATAGTGTTAGGGTTAGGGTTAGGGTTAGCATCAGCCCTAGGATAGTGTTAGTGTTAGGGTTAGCATCAGCCCTATGATAATGTTAGGGTTAGGGTTAGGGTTAGCATCCGCCCTAGGATAGTGTTAGGGTTAGGGTTAGGGTTAGCATCAGCCCTAGGATAGTGTTAGGGTTAGGGTTAGGGTTAGCATCAGCCCTAGGATAGTGTTAGGGTTAGGGTTAGCATCAGCCCTAGGATACTGTTAGGGTTAGTGTTAGGGTTAGCATCAGCCCTAGGATAGTGTTAGGGTTAGGGTTAGCATCAGCCCTAGGATAGTGTTATTGTTAGGGTTAGGGTTAGCATCACCCGTAGGATTGTGTTAGGGTTAGGGTTAGCCTCAGCCCTAAGATAGTGTTAGAGTTAGGGTTAGGGTTAGCATCAGCCCTAGGATAATGTTAGGGTTAGGTTTAGGGTTAGCATCAGCAGTAGGATAGTGTTAGTGTTAGAGTTAGCATCAGCCCTAGGATAGTGTTAGGGTTAGGGTTAGGGTTAGCATCCGCCCTAGGATAGTGTTAGGGTTAGGGTTAGGGTTAGCATCAGCCCTAGGATAGTGTTAGGGTTAGGGTTAACATGAACCCTAGGATAGTGTTAGGGTTAGGGTTAGGGTTATCATCAGGCCTAGGATAGTGTTAGGGTTAGGGTTAGGGTTAGCATCAGTTCAAGGATAGTGTTAGGGTTAGCGTTAGGGTTAGCATCTGCCCTAGGATATTGTTAGGGTTAGGGTTAGGGTTAGCATCAGCCCAAGGATAGCGTTAGGGTTAGGGTTAGCATCAGCCGTAGGATAGTGTTAGGGTTAGGGTTAGGGTTAGCATCAGCCCGAGGATAGTGTTAGGGTTAGGGTTAGCATCAGCCGTAGGATAGTGTTAGGGTTAGGGTTAGGGTTATCATCAGGCCTAGGATATTGTTAGGGTTAGGGTTAGCATCAGCCCTAGCATAGTGTTAGGGTTAGGGTTAGGGTTAGCATCAGCCCTAGGATAGTGTTAGGGTTAGGGTTAGGGTTAGCATCAGGCCTAGGATAGTGTTAGGGTTAGGGTTAGCATCAGCCCTAGGATAGTGTTAGGGTTAGGGTTAGGGTTAGCATCAGCCGTAGGATAGTGTTAAGGTTAGGGTTAGCCTCAGCCCTAAGATAGTGTTAGAGTTAGGGTTAGGGTTAGCATCAGCCCTAGGATAGTGTTAGGGTTAGGGTTAGGGTTAGCATCAGCCCTAGGATAGTGTTAGGGTTAGGGTTAGCATCAGCCCTAGGATAGTGTTAGGGTTAGGGTTAGGGTTAGCATCAGGCCTAGGATAGTGTTAGGGTTAGGGTTAGCATCAGCCCTAGGATAGTGTTAGGGTTAGGGTTAGGGTTAGCATCAACCATAGGATAGTGTTAGGGTTAGGGTTAGGGTTAGCATCAGCCCTAGGATAGTGTTAGTGTTAGGGTTAGCATCAGCCCTAGGATAGTGTTAGGGTTAGGGTTAGGGTTAGCATCAGCCCTTGGAGAGTGTTAGGGTTAGGGTTAGGGTTAGCGTCAGCCCTAGGATAGTGTTAGTGTTAGGGTTAGCATCAGCCCTAGGATAGTGTTAGGGTTAGGGTTAGCATCAGCCCTAGGATAGTGTTAGGGTTAGGGTTAGGGTCAGCATCAGGCCTAGGATAGTGTTAGTGTTAGGGTTAGCATCAGCCCTAGGATAGTGTTAGGGTTAGGGTTAGGGTTAGCATCCGCCCTAGGATAATGTTAGGGTTAGGGTTAGGGTTAGCATCAGCCCTAGGATAGTGTTAGTGTTAGGGTTAGCATCAGCCCTAGGATAGTGTTAGGGTTAGGGTTACGGTTAGCATCCGCCCTAGGATAGTGTTAGGGTTAGGGTTAGGGTTAGCATCAGCCCTAGGATAGTGTTAGGGTTAGGGTTAACATAAATCCTAGGATAGTGTTAGGGTTAGGGTTAGGGTTATCATCCGGCCTAGGATAGTGTTAGGGTTAGGGTTAGGGTTAGCATCAGTTCAAGGATAGTGTTAGGGTTAGCGTTAGGGTTAGCATCTGCCCTAGGATAGTGTTAGGGTTACGGTTAGGGTTAGCATCAGCCCAAGGATAGTGTTAGGGTTAGGGTTAGCATCAGCCCTAGGATAGTGTTAGGGTTAGGGTTAGGGTTAGCATCAGGCCTAGGATAGTGTTAGGGTTAGGGTTAGGGTTAGCATCAGCCCTAGGATAGTGTTAGTGTTAGGGTTAGCATCAGCCCTATGATAATGTTAGGGTTAGGGTTAGGGTTAGCATCCGCCCTAGGATAGTGTTAGGGTTAGGGTTAGGGTTAGCATCAGCCCTAGGATAGTGTTAGGGTTAGGGTTAGGGTTAGCATCAGCCCTAGGATAGTGTTAGGGTTAGGGTTAGCATCAGCCCTAGGATACTGTTAGGGTTAGGGTTAGGGTTAGCATCAGCCCTAGGATAGTGTTAGGGTTAGGGTTAGGATCAGCCCTAGGATAGTGTTAGTGTTAGGGTTAGGGTTAGCATCACCCGTAGGATTGTGTTAGGGTTAGGGTTAGCCTCAGCCCTAAGATAGTGTTAGAGTTAGGGTTAGGGTTAGCATCAGCCCTAGGATAATGTTAGGGTTAGGTTTAGGGTTAGCATCAGCCCTAGGATAGTGTTAGTGTTAGAGTTAGCATCAGCCCTAGGATAGTGTTAGGGTTAGGGTTAGGGTTAGCATCCGCCCTAGGATAGTGTTAGGGTTAGGGTTAGGGTTAGCATCAGCCCTAGGATAGTGTTAGGGTTAGGGTTAACATGAACCGTAGGATAGTGTTAGGGTTAGGGTTAGGGTTATCATCAGGCCTAGGATAGTGTTAGGGTTAGGGTTAGGGTTAGCATCAGTTCAAGGATAGTGTTAGGGTTAGCGTTAGGGTTAGCATCTGCCCTAGGATATTGTTAGGGTTAGGCTTAGGGTTAGCATCAGCCCAAGGATAGCGTTAGGGTTAGGGTTAGCATCAGCCCTAGGATAGTGTTAGGGTTAGGGTTAGGGTTAGCATCAGGCCCAGGATAGTGTTAGGGTTAGGGTTAGCATCAGCCCAAGGATAGTGTTAGGGTTAGGGTTAGGGTTAGCATCTGCCCTAGGATATTGTTAGGGTTAGGGTTAGGGTTAGCATCAGCCCAAGGATAGTGTTAGGGTTAGGGTTAGCATCAACCCTAGGATAGTGTTTGGGTTAGGGTTAGGGTTAGCATCAGCCCTAGGATAGTGTTAGGGTTAGGGTTAGCCTCAGCCCTAGGAGAGTGTTAGGGTTAGGGATAGGGTTAGCATCAGGCCTAGGATAGTGTTAGGGTTAGGGTTAGGGTTAGCATCAGCCCTAGGATAGTGTTAGGGTTAGGGTTAGCATCAGCCGTAGGATAGTATTAGGGTTAGGGTTAGCATCAGCCGTAGGATAGTGTTAGGGTTAGGGTTAGGGTTAGCATCAGGCCTAGGATAGTGTTAGGGTTAGGGTTAGCATCAGCCCTAGGATAGTGTTAGGGTTAGGGTTAGGGTTAGCATCAGCCGTAGGATAGTGTTAAGGTTAGGGTTAGGGTTAGCATCAGGCCTAGGATAGTGTTAGGGTTAGGATTAGCATCAGCCCTAGGATAGTGTTAGGGTTAGGGTTAGGGTTAGCATCAGCCGTAGGATAGTGTTAGGGTTAGGGTTAGCCTCAGCCCTAAGATAGTGTTAGAGTTAGGGTTAGGGTTAGCATCAGCCCTAGGATAGTGTTAGGGTTAGGGTTAGGGTTAGCATCAGCCCTTGGAGAGTGTTAGGGTTAGGGTTAGGGTTAGCATCAGCCCTAGGATAGTGTTAGTGTTAGGGTTAGCATCAGCCCTAGGATAGTGTTAGGGTTAGGGTTAGCATCAGCCCTAGGATAGTGTTAGGGTTAGGGTTAGGGTTAGCATCAGCCCGAGGATAGTGTCAGGGTTAGTGTTAGGGTTATCATCAGGCCTAGGATAGTGTTAGGGTTAGGGTTAGCATCAGCTCTAGGATAGTGTTAGGGTTAGGGTTAGGGTTAGCATCAGCCCTAGGATAGTGTTAAGGTTAGGGTTATGGTTATCATCAGGCCTAGTATAGTGTGAGGTCTAGGTTAGCATCAGACTTAGGATAGTGTTAGGGTTAGGGTTAGGGTTAGCATCAGCCCTAGGTTAGTGTTAGGGTTAGGGTTAGCATCAGCCCTAGGATAGTGTTAGGGTTAGGGTTAGGGTTATCATCAGGCCTAGGATATTGTTAGGGTTAGGGTTAGCATCAGCCCTAGGATAGTGTTAGGGTTAGGGTTAGGGTTAGCATCAGGCCTAGGATAGTGTTAGGGTTAGGGTTAGGGTTAGCATCAGGCCTAGGATAGTGTTAGTGTTAGGGTTAGCATCAGCCCTATGATAATGTTAGGTTTAGGGTTAGGGTTAGCATCCGCCCTAGGATAGTGTTAGGGTTAGGGTTAGGGTTAGCATCAGCCCTAGGATAGTGTTAGGGTTAGGGTTAGGGTTAGCATCAGCCCTAGGATAGTGTTAGGGTTAGGGTTAGCATCAGCCCTAGGATACTGTTAGGGTTAGGGTTAGGGTTAGCATCAGCCCTAGGATAGTGTTAGGGTTAGGGTTAGGATCAGCCCTAGGATAGTGTTAGTGTTAGGGTTAGGGTTAGCATCACCCGTAGGATTGTGTTAGGGTTAGGGTTAGCCTCAGCCCTAAGATAGTGTTAGAGTTAGGGTTATGGTTAGCATCAGCCCTAGGATAATGTTAGGGTTAGGTTTAGGGTTAGCATCAGCCCTAGGATAGTGTTAGTGTTAGAGTTAGCATCAGCCCTAGGATAGTGTTAGGGTTAGGGTTAGGGTTAGCATCCGCCCTAGGATAGTGTTAGGGTTAGGGTTAGGGTTAGCATCAGCCCTAGGATAGTGTTAGGGTTAGGGTTAACATGAACCCTAGGATAGTGTTAGGGTTAGGGTTAGGGTTATCATCAGGCCTAGGATAGTGTTAGGGTTAGGGTTAGGGTTAGCATCAGTTCAAGGATAGTGTTAGGGTTAGCGTTAGGGTTAGCATCTGCCCTAGGATATTGTTAGGGTTAGGGTTAGGGTTAGCATCAGCCCAAGGATAGCGTTAGGGTTAGGGTTAGCATCAGCCCTAGGATAGTGTTAGGGTTAGGGTTAGGGTTAGCATCAGGCCCAGGATAGTGTTAGGGTTAGGGTTAGCATCAGCCCAAGGATAGTGTTAGGGTTAGGGTTAGGGTTAGCATCTGCCCTAGGATATTGTTAGGGTTAGGGTTAGGGTTAGCATCAGCCCAAGGATAGTGTTAGGGTTAGGGTTAGCATAAACCCTAGGATAGTGTTTGGGTTAGGGTTAGGGTTAGCATCAGCCCTAGGATAGTGTTAGGGTTAGGGTTAGCCTCAGCCCTAGGAGAGTGTTAGGGTTAGGGAAAAGGTTAGCATCAGGCCTAGTATAGTGTTAGGGTTAGGGTTAGGGTTAGCATCAGCCCTAGGATAGTGTTAGGGTTAGGGTTAGCATCAGCCGTAGGATAGTGTTAGGGTTAGGTTTAGCATCAGCCGTAGGATAGTGTTAGGGTTAGGGTTAGGGTTAGCATCAGGCCTAGGATAGTGTTAGGGTTAGGGTTAGCATCAGCCCTAGGATAGTGTTAGGGTTAGGGTTAGGGTTAGCATCAGCCGTAGGATAGTGTTAAGGTTAGGGTTAGGGTTAGCATCAGGCCTAGGATAGTGTTAGGGTTAGGGTTAGCATCAGCCCTAGGATAGTGTTAGGGTTAGGGTTAGGGTTAGCATCAGCCGTAGGATAGTGTTAGGGTTAGGGTTAGCCTCAGCCCTAAGATAGTGTTAGAGTTAGGGTTAGGGTTAGCATCAGCCCTAGGATAGTGTTAGGGTTAGGGTTAGGGTTAGCATCAGCCCTTGGAGAGTGTTAGGGTTAGGGTTAGGGTTAGCATCAGCCCTAGGATAGTGTTAGTGTTAGGGTTAGCATCAGCCCTAGGATAGTGTTAGGGTTAGGGTTAGCATCAGCCCTAGGATAGTGTTAGGGTTAGGGTTAGCGTTAGCATCAGCCCGAGGATAGTGTCAGGGTTAGTGTTAGGGTTATCATCAGGCCTAGGATAGTGTTAGGGTTA
This sequence comes from Lemur catta, assembly GCF_020740605.2. Lineage (NCBI taxonomy): Eukaryota > Metazoa > Chordata > Mammalia > Primates > Lemuridae > Lemur > Lemur catta. Next base: position 1,471,050 of record NW_025423857.1, on the reverse strand, counting down.
GGGTTAGCATCAGCTCTAGGATAGTGTTAGGGTTAGGGTTAGGGTTAGCATCAGCCCTAGGATAGTGTTAAGGTTAGGGTTATGGTTATCATCAGGCCTAGTATAGTGTGAGGTCTAGGTTAGCATCAGACTTAGGATAGTGTTAGGGTTAGGGTTAGGGTTAGCATCAGCCCTAGGTTAGTGTTAGGGTTAGGGTTAGCATCAGCCCTAGGATAGTGTTAGGGTTAGGGTTAGGGTTATCATCAGGCCTAGGATATTGTTAGGGTTAGGGTTAGGGTTAGCATCAGCCCTAGGATAGTGTTAGTGTTAGAGTTAGCATCAGCCCTAGGATAGTGTTAGGGTTAGGGTTAGGGTTAGCATCCGCCCTAGGATAGTGTTAGGGTTAGGGTTAGGGTTAGCATCAGCCCTAGGATAGTGTTAGGGTTAGGGTTAACATGAACCCTACGATAGTGTTAGGGTTAGGGTTAGGGTTATCATCAGGCCTAGGATAGTGTTAGGATTAGGGTTAGGGTTAGCATCAGTTCAAGGATAGTGTTAGGGTTAGCGTTAGGGTTAGCATCTGCCCTAGGATATTGTTAGGGTTAGGGTTAGGGTTAGCATCAGCCCAAGGATAGCGTTAGGGTTAAGGTTAGCATCAGCCCTAGGATAGTGTTAGGGTTATGGTTAGGGTTAGCATCAGGCCCAGGATAGTATTAGGGTTAGGGTTAGCATCAGCCCAAGGATAGTGTTAGGGTTAGGGTTAGGGTTAGCATCTGCCCTAGGATATTGTTAGGGTTAGGGTTAGGGTTAGCATCAGCCCAAGGATAGTGTTAGGGTTAGGGTTAGCATCAGCCCTAGGATAGTGTTAGGGTTAGGGTTAGGGTTAGCTTCAGGCCCAGGATAGTGTTAGGGTTAGGGTTAGCATCAGTCCAAGGATAGTGTTAGGGTTAGGGTTAGGGTTAGCATCAGCCCGAGGATATTGATAGGGTTAGGGTTAGCATCAACCCTAGCATAGTGTTTGGGTTAGGGTTAGGGTTAGCATCAGCCCTAGGATAGTGTTAGGGTTAGGGTTAGCCTCAGCCCTAGGAGAGTGTTAGGGTTAGGGATAGGGTTAGCATCAGGCCTAGGATAGTGTTAGTGTTAGGGTTAGGGTTAGCATCAGCCCTAGGATAGTGTTAGGGTTAGGGTTAGCATCAGCCCTAGGATAGTGTCAGGGTTAGTGTTAGGGTTATCATCAGGCCTAGGATAGTGTTAGGGTTAGGGTTATCATCAGCTCTAGGATAGTGTTAGGGTTAGGGTTAGGGTTAGCATCCGCCCTAGGATAGTGTTAAGGTTAGGGTTATGGTTATCATGAGGCCTAGTATAGTGTGAGGTCTAGGGTTAGCATCAGACTTAGGATAGTGTTAGGGTTAGTGTTAGGGTTATCATCAGGCCTAGGATAGTGTTAGGGTTAGGGTTAGGGTTAGCATCAGTTCAAGGATAGTGTTAGGGTTAGCGTTAGGGTTAGCATCTGCCCTAGGATAGTGTTAGGGTTAGGGTTAGGGTTAGCATCAGCCCAAGGATAGTGTTAGGGTTAGGGTTAGCATCAGCCCGAGGATAGTGTTAGGGTTAGGGTTAGGGTTAGCATCAGGCCTAGGATAGTGTTAGGGTTAGGGTTAGGGTTAGCATCAGCCCTAGGATAGTGTTAGTGTTAGGGTTAGCATCAGCCCTATGATAATGTTAGGGTTAGGGTTAGGGTTAGCATCCGCCCTAGGATAGTGTTAGGGTTAGGGTTAGGGTTAGCATCAGCCCTAGGATAGTGTTAGGGTTAGGGTTAGGGTTAGCATCAGCCCTAGGATAGTGTTAGGGTTAGGGTTAGCATCAGCCCTAGGATACTGTTAGGGTTTGTGTTAGGGTTAGCATCAGCCCTAGGATAGTGTTAGGGTTAGGGTTAGCATCAGCCCTAGGATAGTGTTAGGGTTAGGGTTAGGGTTAGCATCACCCGTAGGATTGTGTTAGGGTTAGGGTTAGCCTCAGCCCTAAGATAGTGTTAGAGTTAGGGTTAGGGTTAGCATCAGCCCTAGGATAATGTTAGGGTTAGGTTTAGGGTTAGCATCAGCAGTAGGATAGTGTTAGTGTTAGAGTTAGCATCAGCCCTAGGATAGTGTTAGGGTTAGGGTTAGGGTTAGCATCCGCCCTAGGATAGTGTTAGGGTTAGGGTTAGGGTTAGCATCAGCCCTAGGATAGTGTTAGGGTTAGGGTTAACATGAACCCTAGGATAGTGTTAGGGTTAGGGTTAGGGTTATCATCAGGCCTAGGATAGTGTTAGGGTTAGGGTTAGGGTTAGCATCAGTTCAAGGATAGTGTTAGGGTTAGCGTTAGGGTTAGCATCTGCCCTAGGATATTGTTAGGGTTAGGGTTAGGGTTAGCATCAGCCCAAGGATAGCGTTAGGGTTAGGGTTAGCATCAGCCGTAGGATAGTGTTAGGGTTAGGGTTAGGGTTAGCATCAGCCCGAGGATAGTGTTAGGGTTAGGGTTAGCATCAGCCGTAGGATAGTGTTAGGGTTAGGGTTAGGGTTATCATCAGGCCTAGGATATTGTTAGGGTTAGGGTTAGCATCAGCCCTAGCATAGTGTTAGGGTTAGGGTTAGGGTTAGCATCAGCCCTAGGATAGTGTTAGGGTTAGGGTTAGGGTTAGCATCAGGCCTAGGATAGTGTTAGGGTTAGGGTTAGCATCAGCCCTAGGATAGTGTTAGGGTTAGGGTTAGGGTTAGCATCAGCCGTAGGATAGTGTTAAGGTTAGGGTTAGCCTCAGCCCTAAGATAGTGTTAGAGTTAGGGTTAGGGTTAGCATCAGCCCTAGGATAGTGTTAGGGTTAGGGTTAGGGTTAGCATCAGCCCTAGGATAGTGTTAGGGTTAGGGTTAGCATCAGCCCTAGGATAGTGTTAGGGTTAGGGTTAGGGTTAGCATCAGGCCTAGGATAGTGTTAGGGTTAGGGTTAGCATCAGCCCTAGGATAGTGTTAGGGTTAGGGTTAGGGTTAGCATCAACCATAGGATAGTGTTAGGGTTAGGGTTAGGGTTAGCATCAGCCCTAGGATAGTGTTAGTGTTAGGGTTAGCATCAGCCCTAGGATAGTGTTAGGGTTAGGGTTAGGGTTAGCATCAGCCCTTGGAGAGTGTTAGGGTTAGGGTTAGGGTTAGCGTCAGCCCTAGGATAGTGTTAGTGTTAGGGTTAGCATCAGCCCTAGGATAGTGTTAGGGTTAGGGTTAGCATCAGCCCTAGGATAGTGTTAGGGTTAGGGTTAGGGTCAGCATCAGGCCTAGGATAGTGTTAGTGTTAGGGTTAGCATCAGCCCTAGGATAGTGTTAGGGTTAGGGTTAGGGTTAGCATCCGCCCTAGGATAATGTTAGGGTTAGGGTTAGGGTTAGCATCAGCCCTAGGATAGTGTTAGTGTTAGGGTTAGCATCAGCCCTAGGATAGTGTTAGGGTTAGGGTTACGGTTAGCATCCGCCCTAGGATAGTGTTAGGGTTAGGGTTAGGGTTAGCATCAGCCCTAGGATAGTGTTAGGGTTAGGGTTAACATAAATCCTAGGATAGTGTTAGGGTTAGGGTTAGGGTTATCATCCGGCCTAGGATAGTGTTAGGGTTAGGGTTAGGGTTAGCATCAGTTCAAGGATAGTGTTAGGGTTAGCGTTAGGGTTAGCATCTGCCCTAGGATAGTGTTAGGGTTACGGTTAGGGTTAGCATCAGCCCAAGGATAGTGTTAGGGTTAGGGTTAGCATCAGCCCTAGGATAGTGTTAGGGTTAGGGTTAGGGTTAGCATCAGGCCTAGGATAGTGTTAGGGTTAGGGTTAGGGTTAGCATCAGCCCTAGGATAGTGTTAGTGTTAGGGTTAGCATCAGCCCTATGATAATGTTAGGGTTAGGGTTAGGGTTAGCATCCGCCCTAGGATAGTGTTAGGGTTAGGGTTAGGGTTAGCATCAGCCCTAGGATAGTGTTAGGGTTAGGGTTAGGGTTAGCATCAGCCCTAGGATAGTGTTAGGGTTAGGGTTAGCATCAGCCCTCGGATACTGTTAGGGTTAGGGTTAGGGTTAGCATCAGCCCTAGGATAGTGTTAGGGTTAGGGTTAGGATCAGCCCTAGGATAGTGTTAGTGTTAGGGTTAGGGTTAGCATCACCCGTAGGATTGTGTTAGGGTTAGGGTTAGCCTCAGCCCTAAGATAGTGTTAGAGTTAGAGTTAGGGTTAGCATCAGCCCTAGGATAATGTTAGGGTTAGGTTTAGGGTTAGCATCAGCCCTAGGATAGTGTTAGTGTTAGAGTTAGCATCAGCCCTAGGATAGTGTTAGGGTTAGGGTTAGGGTTAGCATCCGCCCTAGGATAGTGTTAGGGTTAGGGTTAGGGTTAGCATCAGGCCCAGGATAGTGTTAGGGTTAGGGTTAGCATCAGCCCAAGGATAGTGTTAGGGTTAGGGTTAGGGTTAGCATCTGCCCTAGGATATTGTTAGGGTTAGGGTTAGGGTTAGCATCAGCCCAAGGATAGTGTTAGGGTTAGGGTTAGCATCAACCCTAGGATAGTGTTTGGGTTAGGGTTAGGGTTAGCATCAGCCCTAGGATAGTGTTAGGGTTAGGGTTAGCCTCAGCCCTAGGAGAGTGTTAGGGTTAGGGATAGGGTTAGCATCAGGCCTAGGATAGTGTTAGGGTTAGGGTTAGGGTTAGCATCAGCCCTAGGATAGTGTTAGGGTTAGGGTTAGCATCAGCCGTAGGATAGTGTTAGGGTTAGGGTTAGCATCAGCCGTAGGATAGTGTTAGGGTTAGGGTTAGGGTTAGCATCAGGCCTAGGATAGTGTTAGGGTTAGGGTTAGCATCAGCCCTAGGATAGTGTTAGGGTTAGGGTTAGGGTTAGCATCAGCCGTAGGATAGTGTTAAGGTTAGGGTTAGGGTTAGCATCAGGCCTATGATAGTGTTAGGGTTAGGGTTAGCATCAGCCCTAGGATAGTGTTAGGGTTAGGGTTAGGGTTAGCATCAGCCGTAGGATAGTGTTAGGGTTAGGGTTAGCCTCAGCCCTAAGATAGTGTTAGAGTTAGGGTTAGGGTTAGCATCAGCCCTAGGATAGTGTTAGGGTTAGGGTTAGGGTTAGCATCAGCCCTTGGAGAGTGTTAGGGTTAGGGTTAGGGTTAGCATCAGCCCTAGGATAGTGTTAGTGTTAGGGTTAGCATCAGCCCTAGGATAGTGTTAGGGTTAGGGTTAGCATCAGCCCTAGGATAGTGTTAGGGTTAGGGTTAGGGTTAGCATCAGCCCGAGGATAGTGTCAGGGTTAGTGTTAGGGTTATCATCAGGCCTAGGATAGTGTTAGGGTTAGGGTTAGCATCAGCTCTAGGATAGTGTTAGGGTTAGGGTTAGGGTTAGCATCAGCCCTAGGATAGTGTTAAGGTTAGGGTTATGGTTATCATCAGGCCTAGTATAGTGTGAGGTCTAGGTTAGCATCAGACTTAGGATAGTGTTAGGGTTAGGGTTAGGGTTAGCATCAGCCCTAGGTTAGTGTTAGGGTTAGGGTTAGCATCAGCCCTAGGATAGTGTTAGGGTTAGGGTTAGGGTTATCATCAGGCCTAGGATATTGTTAGGGTTAGGGTTAGCATCAGCCCTAGGATAGTGTTAGGGTTAGGGTTAGGGTTAGCATCAGCCCTAGGATACTGTTAGGGTTAGGGTTAGGGTTAGCATCAGGCCTAGGATAGTGTTAGGGTTAGCATCAGCCCTAGGATAGTGTTAGGGTTAGGGTTAGGGTTAGCATCAGCCGTAGGATAGTGTTAGGGTTAGGGTTAGCATCAGCCCTATGATAATGTTAGGGTTAGGGTTAGGGTTAGCATCAGCCCTAGGATAGTGTTAGGGTTAGGGTTAGGGTTAGCATCAGCCCCTGGAGAGTGTTAGGGTTAGGGTTAGGGTTAGCATCAGCCCTAGGATAGTGTTAGTGTTAGGGTTAGCATCAGCCCTAGGATAGTGTTAGGGTTAGGGTTAGCATCAGCCCTAGGATAGTGTTAGGGTTAGGGTTAGCACCAGCCCTAGGATAGTCTTAGGGTTAGGGTTAGGGTTAGCATCAGCCGTAGGATAGTGTTAGGGTTAGGGTTAGCCTCAGCCCTAAGATAGTGTTAGAGTTAGGGTTAGGGTTAGCATCAGCCCTAGGATACTGTTAGGGTTAGGGTTAGGGTTAGCATCAGCCCTAGGATAGTGTTAGTGTTAGGGTTAGCATCAGCCCTAGGATAGTGTTAGCGTTAGGGTTACGGTTAGCATCCGCCCTAGGATAGTGTTAGGGTTAGGGTTAGGGTTAGCATCAGCCCTAGGATAGTGTTAGGGTTAGGGTTAACATAAATCCTAGGATAGTGTTAGGGTTAGGGTTAGGGTTATCATCAGGCCTAGGATAGTGTTAGGGTTAGGGTTAGGGTTAGCATCAGTTCAAGGATAGTGTTAGGGTTAGCGTTAGGGTTAGCATCTGCCCTAGGATAGTGTTAGGGTTAGGATTAGGGTTAGCATCAGCCCAAGGATAGTGTTAGGGTTAGGGTTAGCATCAGCCCTAGGATAGTGTTAGGGTTAGGGTTAGGGTTAGCATCAGGCCTAGGATAGTGTTAGGGTTAGTGTTAGGGTTAGCATCAGCCCTAGGATAGTGTTAGTGTTAGGGTTAGCATCAGCCCTATGATAATGTTAGGGTTAGGGTTAGGGTTAGCATCCGCCCTAGGATAGTGTTAGGGTTAGGGTTAGGGTTAGCATCAGCCCTAGGATAGTGTTAGGGTTAGGGTTAGGGTTAGCATCAGTCCTAGGATAGTGTTAGGGTTAGGGTTAGCCTCAGCCCTAGGATAGTGTTAGGGTTAGGGTTAGGATCAGCCCTAGGATAGTGTTAGGGTTAGGGTTAGGGTTAGCATCACCCGTAGGATTGTGTTAGGGTTAGGGTTAGCCTCAGCCCTAAGATAGTGTTAGAGTTAGGGTTAGGGTTAGCATCAGCCCTAGGATAATGTTAGGGTTAGGTTTAGGGTTAGCATCAGCCCTAGGATAGTGTTAGTGTTAGAGTTAGCATCAGCCCTAGGATAGTGTTAGGGTTAGGGTTAGGGATAGCATCCGCCCTAGGATAGTGTTAGGGTTAGGGTTAGGGTTAGCATCAGCCCTAGGATAGTGTTAGGGTTAGGGTTAACATGAACCCTAGGATAGTGTTAGGGTTAGGGTTAGGGTTATCATCAGGCCTAGGATAGTGTTAGGGTTAGGGTTAGGGTTAGCATCAGTTCAAGGATAGTGTTAGGGTTAGCGTTAGGGTTAGCATCTGCCCTAGGATATTGTTAGGGTTAGGGTTAGGGTTAGCATCAGCCCAAGGATAGCGTTAGGGTTAGGGTTAGCAACAGCCCTAGGATAGTGTTAAGGTTAGGGTTAGGGTTAGCATAAGGCCCAGGATAGTATTAGGGTTAGGGTTAGCATCAGCCCAAGGATAGTGTTAGGGTTAGGGTTAGGGTTAGCATCTGCCCTAGGATATTATTAGGGTTAGGGTTAGGGTTAGCATCAGCCCAAGGATAGTGTTAGGGTTAGGGTTAGCATCAGCCCTAGGATAGTGTTAGGGTTAGGGTTAGGGTTAGCTTCAGGCCCAGGATAGTGTTAGGGTTAGGGTTAGCATCAGTCCAAGGATAGTGTTAGGGTTAGGGTTAGGGTTAGCATCAGCCCGAGGATATTGTTAGGGTTAGGGTTAGCATCAACCCTAGCATAGTGTTTGGGTTAGGGTTAGGGTTAGCATCAGCCCTAGGATAGTGTTAGGGTTAGGGTTAGCCTCAGCCCTAGGAGAGTGTTAGGGTTAGGGATAGGGTTAGCATCAGGCCTAGGATAGTGTTAGTGTTAGGGTTAGGGTTAGCATCAGCCCTAGGATAGTGTTAGGGTTAGGGTTAGCATCAGCCCTAGGATAGTGTCAGGGTTAGTGTTAGGGTTATCATCAGGCCTAGGATAGTGTTAGGGTTAGGGTTATCATCAGCTCTAGGATAGTGTTAGGGTTAGGGTTAGGGTTAGCATCCGCCCTAGGATAGTGTTAAGGTTAGGGTTATGGTTATCATCAGGCCTAGTATAGTGTGAGGTCTAGGGTTAGCATCAGACTTAGGATAGTGTTAGGGTTAGGGTTAGGGTTATCATCAGGCCTAGGATAGTGTTAGGGTTAGGGTTAGGGTTAGCATCAGTTCAAGGATAGTGTTAGGGTTAGCGTTAGGGTTAGCATCTGCCCTAGGATAGTGTTAGGGTTAGGGTTAGGGTTAGCATCAGCCCAAGGATAGTGTTAGGGTTAGGGTTAGCATCAGCCCGAGGATAGTGTTAGGGTTAGGGTTAGGGTTAGCATCAGGCCTAGGATAGTGTTAGGGTTAGGGTTAGGGTTAGCATCAGCCCTAGGATAGTGTTAGTGTTAGGGTTAGCATCAGCCCTATGATAATGTTAGGGTTAGGGTTAGGGTTAGCATCTGCCCTAGGATAGTGTTAGGGTTAGGGTTAGGGTTAGCATCAGCCCTAGGATAGTGTTAGGGTTAGGGTTAGGGTTAGCATCAGCCCTAGGATAGTGTTAGGGTTAGGGTTAGCATCAGCCCTAGGATACTGTTAGGGTTAGTGTTAGGGTTAGCATCAGCCCTAGGATAGTGTTAGGGTTAGGGTTAGCATCAGCCCTAGGATAGTGTTAGGGTTAGGGTTAGGGTTAGCATCACCCGTAGGATTGTGTTAGGGTTAGGGTTAGACTCAGCCCTAAGATAGTGTTAGAGTTAGGGTTAGGGTTAGCATCAGCCCTAGGATAATGTTAGGGTTAGGTTTAGGGTTAGCATCAGCAGTAGGATAGTGTTAGTGTTAGAGTTAGCATCAGCCCTAGGATAGTGTTAGGGTTAGGGTTAGGGTTAGCATCCGCCCTAGGATAGTGTTAGGGTTAGGGTTAGGGTTAGCATCAGCCCTAGGATAGTGTTAGGGTTAGGGTTAACATGAACCCTAGGATAGTGTTAGGGTTAGGGTTAAGGTTATCATCAGGCCTAGGATAGTGTTAGGGTTAGGGTTAGGGTTAGCATCAGTTCAAGGATAGTGTTAGGGTTAGCGTTAGGGTTAGCATCTGCCCTAGGATATTGTTAGGGTTAGGGTTAGGGTTAGCATCAGCCCAAGGATAGCGTTAGGGTTAGGGTTAGCATCAGCCGTAGGATAGTGTTAGGGTTAGGGTTAGGGTTAGCATCAGCCCGAGGATAGTGTTAGGGTTAGGGTTAGCATCAGCCGTAGGATAGTGTTAGGGTTAGGGTTAGGGTTATCATCAGGCCTAGGATATTGTTAGGGTTAGGGTTAGCATCAGCCCTAGCATAGTGTTAGGGTTAGGGTTAGGGTTAGCATCAGCCCTAGGATAGTGTTAGGGTTAGGGTTAGGGTTAGCATCAGGCCTAGGATAGTGTTAGGGTTAGGGTTAGCATCAGCCCTATGATAGTGTTAGGGTTAGGGTTAGGGTTAGCATCAGCCGTAGGATAGTGTTAAGGTTAGGGTTAGCCTCAGCCCTAAGATAGTGTTAGAGTTAGGGTTAGGGTTAGCATCAGCCCTAGGATAGTGTTAGGGTTAGGGTTAGGGTTAGCATCAGCCCTAGGATAGTGTTAGGGTTAGGGTTAGCATCAGCCCTAGGATAGTGTTAGGGTTAGGGTTAGGGTTAGCATCAGGCCTAGGATAGTGTTAGGGTTAGGGTTAGCATCAGCCCTAGGATAGTGTTAGGGTTAGGGTTAGGGTTAGCATCAACCATAGGATAGTGTTAGGGTTAGGGTTAGGGTTAGCATCAGCCCTAGGATAGTGTTAGTGTTAGGGTTAGCATCAGCCCTAGGATAGTGTTAGGGTTAGGGTTAGGGTTAGCATCAGCCCTTGGAGAGTGTTAGGGTTAGGGTTAGGGATAGCGTCAGCCCTAGGATAGTGTTAGTGTTAGGGTTAGCATCAGCCCTAGGATAGTGTTAGGGTTAGGGTTAGCATCAGCCCTAGGATAGTGTTAGGGTTAGGGTTAGGGTCAGCATCAGGCCTAGGATAGTGTTAGTGTTAGGGTTAGCATCAGCCCTAGGATAGTGTTAGGGTTAGGGTTAGGGTTAGCATCCGCCCTAGGATAATGTTAGGGTTAGGGTTAGGGTTAGCATCAGCCCTAGGATAGTGTTAGTGTTAGGGTTAGCATCAGCCCTAGGATAGTGTTAGGGTTAGGGTTACGGTTAGCATCCGCCCTAGGATAGTGTTAGGGTTAGGGTTATGGTTAGCATCAGCCCTAGGATAGTGTTAGGGTTAGGGTTAACATAAATCCTAGGATAGTGTTAGGGTTAGGGTTAGGGTTATCATCCGGCCTAGGATAGTGTTAGGGTTAGGGTTAGGGTTAGCATCAGTTCAAGGATAGTGTTAGGGTTAGCGTTAGGGTTAGCATCTGCCCTAGGATAGTGTTAGGGTTACGGTTAGGGTTAGCATCAGCCCAAGGATATTGTTAGGGTTAGGGTTAGCATCAGCCCTAGGATAGTGTTAGGGTTAGGGTTAGGGTTAGCATCAGGCCTAGGATAGTGTTAGGGTTAGGGTTAGGGTTAGCATCAGCCCTAGGATAGTGTTAGTGTTAGGGTTAGCATCAGCCCTATGATAATGTTAGGGTTAGGGTTAGGGTTAGCATCCGCCCTAGGATAGTGTTAGGGTTAGGGTTAGGGTTAGCATCAGCCCTAGGATAGTGTTAGGGTTAGGGTTAGGGTTAGCATCAGCCCTAGGATAGTGTTAGGGTTAGGGTTAGCATCAGCCCTAGGATACTGTTAGGGTTAGGGTTAGGGTTAGCATCAGCCCTAGGATAGTGTTAGGGTTAGGGTTAGGATCAGCCCTAGGATAGTGTTAGTGTTAGGGTTAGGGTTAGCATCACCCGTAGGATTGTGTTAGGGTTAGGGTTAGCCTCAGCCCTAAGATAGTGTTAGAGTTAGGGTTAGGGTTAGCATCAGCCCTAGGATAATGTTAGGGTTAGGTTTAGGGTTAGCATCAGCCCTAGGATAGTGTTAGTGTTAGAGTTAGCATCAGCCCTAGGATAGTGTTAGGGTTAGGGTTAGGGTTAGCATCCGCCCTAGGATAGTGTTAGGGTTAGGGTTAGGGTTAGCATCAGCCCTAGGATAGTGTTAGGGTTAGGGTTAACATGAACCCTAGGATAGTGTTAGGGTTAGGGTTAGGGTTATCATCAGGCCTAGGATAGTGTTAGGGTTAGGGTTAGGGTTAGCATCAGTTCAAGGATAGTGTTAGGGTTAGCGTTAGGGTTAGCATCTGCCCTAGGATATTGTTAGGGTTAGGGTTAGGGTTAGCATCAGCCCAAGGATAGCGTAAGGGTTAGGGTTAGCATCAGCCCTAGGATAGTGTTAGGGTTAGGGTTAGGGTTAGCATCAGGCCCAGGATAGTGTTAGGGTTAGGGTTAGCATCAGCCCAAGGATAGTGTTAGGGTTAGGGTTAGGGTTAGCATCTGCCCTAGGATATTGCTAGGGTTAGGGTTAGGGTTAGCATCAGCCCAAGGATAGTGTTAGGGTTAGGGTTAGCATCAACCCTAGGATAGTGTTTGGGTTAGGGTTAGGGTTAGCATCAGCCCTAGGATAGTGTTAGGGTTAGGGTTAGTCTCAGCCCTAGGAGAGTGTTAGGGTTAGGGATAGGGTTAGCATCAGGCCTAGGATAGTGTTAGGGTTAGGGTTAGGGTTAGCATCAGCCCTAGGATAGTGTTAGGGTTAGGGTTAGCATCAGCCGTAGGATAGTGTTAGGGTTAGGGTTAGCATCAGCCGTAGGATAGTGTTAGGGTTAGGGTTAGGGTTAGCATCAGGCCTAGGATAGTGTTAGGGTTAGGGTTAGCATCAGCCCTAGGATAGTGTTAGGGTTAGGGTTAGGGTTAGCATCAGCCGTAGGATAGTGTTAAGGTTAGGGTTAGCCTCAGCCCTAAGATAGTGTTAGAGTTAGGGTTAGGGTTAGCCTCAGCCCTAGGAGAGTGTTAGGGTTAGGGATAGGGTTAGCATCAGGCCTAGGATAGTGTTAGTGTTAGGGTTAGGGTTAGCATCAGCCCTAGGATAGTGTTAGGGTTAGGGTTAGCATCAGCCCTAGGATAGTGTCAGGGTTAGTGTTAGGGTTATCATCAGGCCTAGGATAGTGTTAGGGTTAGGGTTATCATCAGCTCTAGGATAGTGTTAGGGTTAGGGTTAGGGTTAGCATCCGCCCTAGGATAGTGTTAAGGTTAGGGTTATGGTTATCATCAGGCCTAGTATAGTGTGAGGTCTAGGGTTAGCATCAGACTTAGGATAGTGTTAGGGTTAGGGTTAGGGTTATCATCAGGCCTAGGATAGTGTTAGGGTTAGGGTTAGGGTTAGCATCAGTTCAAGGATAGTGTTAGGGTTAGCGTTAGGGTTAGCATCTGCCCTAGGATAGTGTTAGGGTTAGGGTTAGGGTTAGCATCAGCCCAAGGATAGTGTTAGGGTTAGGGTTAGCATCAGCCCGAGGATACTGTTAGGGTTAGGGTTAGGGTTAGCATCAGGCCTAGGATAGTGTTAGGGTTAGGGTTAGGGTTAGCATCAGCCCTAGGATAGTGTTAGTGTTAGGGTTAGCATCAGCCCTATGATAATGTTAGGGTTAGGGTTAGGGTTAGCATCCGCCCTAGGATAGTGTTAGCGTTAGGGTTAGGGTTAGCATCAGCCCTAGGATAGTGTTAGGGTTAGGGTTAGGGTTAGCATCAGCCCTAGGATAGTGTTAGGGTTAGGGTTAGCATCAGCCCTAGGATACTGTTAGGGTTAGTGTTAGGGTTAGCATCAGCCCTAGGATAGTGTTAGGGTTAGGGTTAGCATCAGCCCTAGGATAGTGTTAGGGTTAGGGTTAGGGTTAGCATCACCCGTAGGATTGTGTTAGGGTTAGGGTTAGCCTCAGCCCTAAGATAGTGTTAGAGTTAGGGTTAGGGTTAGCATCAGCCCTAGGATAATGTTAGGGTTAGGTTTAGGGTTAGCATCAGCAGTAGGATAGTGTTAGTGTTAGAGTTAGCATCAGCCCTAGGATAGTGTTAGGGTTAGGGTTAGGGTTAGCATCCGCCCTAGGATAGTGTTAGGGTTAGGGTTAGGGTTAGCATCAGCCCTAGGATAGTGTTAGGGTTAGGGTTAACATGAACCCTAGGATAGTGTTAGGGTTAGGGTTAGGGTTATCATCAGGCCTAGGATAGTGTTAGGGTTAGGGTTAGGGTTAACATCAGTTCAAGGATAGTGTTAGGGTTAGCGTTAGGGTTAGCATCTGCCCTAGGATATTGTTAGGGTTAGGGTTAGGGTTAGCATCAGCCCAAGGATAGCGTTAGGGTTAGGGTTAGCATCAGCCGTAGGATAGTGTTAGGGTTAGGGTTAGGGTTAGCATCAGCCCGAGGATAGTGTTAGGGTTAGGGTTAGCATCAGCCGTAGGATAGTGTTAGGGTTAGGGTTAGGGTTATCATCAGGCCTAGGATATTGTTAGGGTTAGGGTTAGCATCAGCCCTAGCATAGTGTTAGGGTTAGGGTTAGGGTTAGCATCAGCCCTAGGATAGTGTTAGGGTTAGGGTTAGGGTTAGCATCAGGCCTAGGATAGTGTTAGGGTTAGGGTTAGCATCAGCCCTATGATAGTGTTAGGGTTAGGGTTAGGGTTAGCATCAGCCGTAGGATAGTGTTAAGGTTAGGGTTAGCCTCAGCCCTAATATAGTGTTAGAGTTAGGGTTAGGGTTAGCATCAGCCCTAGGATAGTGTTAGGGTTAGGGTTAGGGTTAGCATCAGCCCTAGGATAGTGTTAGGGTTAGGGTTAGGGTTAGCATCAGGCCTAGGATAGTGTTAGGGTTAGGGTTAACATCAGCCCTAGGATAGTGTTAGGGTTAGGGTTAGGGTTAGCATCAACCATAGGATAGTGTTAGGGTTAGGGTTAGGGTTAGCATCAGCCCTAGGATAGTGTTAGTGTTAGGGTTAGCATCAGCCCTAGGATAGTGTTAGGGTTAGGGTTAGGGTTAGCATCAGCCCTTGGAGAGTGTTAGGGTTAGGGTTAGGGTTAGCGTCAGCCCTAGGATAGTGTTAGTGTTAGGGTTAGCATCAGCCCTAGGATAGTGTTAGGGTTAGGGTTAGCATCAGCCCTAGGATAGTGTTAGGGTTAGGGTTAGGGTCAGCATCAGGCCTAGGATAGTGTTAGTGTTAGGGTTAGCATCAGCCCTAGGATAGTGTTAGGGTTAGGATTAGGGTTAGCATCCGCCCTAGGATAGTGTTAGGGTTAGGGTTAGGGTTAGCATCAGTTCAAGGATAGTGTTAGGGTTAGCGTTAGGGTTAGCATCTGCCCTAGGATAGTGTTAGGGTTACGGTTAGGGTTAGCATCAGCCCAAGGATAGTGTTAGGGTTAGGGTTAGCATCAGCCCTAGGATAGTGTTAGGGTTAGGGTTAGGGTTAGCATCAGGCCTAGGATAGTGTTAGGGTTAGGGTTAGGGTTAGCATCAGCCCTAGGATAGTGTTAGGGTTAGGGTTAGGGTTAGCATCAGCCCTAGGATAGTGTTAGGGTTAGGGTTAGCATCAGCCCTAGGATACTGTTAGGGTTAGGGTTAGGGTTAGCATCAGCCCTAGGATAGTGTTAGGGTTAGGGTTAGGATCAGCCCTAGGATAGTGTTAGTGTTAGGGTTAGGGTTAGCATCACCCGTAGGATTGTGTTAGGGTTAGGGTTAGCCTCAGCCCTAAGATAGTGTTAGAGTTAGGGTTAGGGTTAGCATCAGCCCTAGGATAATGTTAGGGTTAGGTTTAGGGTTAGCATGAGCCCTAGGATAGTGTTAGTGTTAGAGTTAGCATCAGCCCTAGGATAGTGTTAGGGTTAGGGTTAGGGTTAGCATCCGCCCTAGGATAGTGTTAGGGTTAGGGTTAGGGTTAGCATCAGCCCTAGGATAGTGTTAGGGTTAGGGTTAACATGAACCCTAGGATAGTGTTAGGGTTAGGGTTAGGGTTATCATCAGGCCTAGGATAGTGTTAGGGTTAGGGTTAGGGTTAGCATCAGTTCAAGGATAGTGTTAGGGTTAGCGTTAGGGTTAGCATCTGCCCTAGGATATTGTTAGGGTTAGGGTTAGGGTTAGCATCAGCCCAAGGATAGCGTTAGGGTTAGGGTTAGCATCAGCCCTAGGATAGTGTTAGGGTTAGGGTTAGGGTTAGCATCAGGCCCAGGATAGTGTTAGGGTTAGGGTTAGCATCAGCCCAAGGATAGTGTTAGGGTTAGGGTTAGGGTTAGCATCTGCCCTAGGATATTGTTAGGGTTAGGGTTAGGGTTAGCATCAGCCCAAGGATAGTGTTAGGGTTAGGGTTAGCATCAACCCTAGGATAGTGTTTGGGTTAGGGTTAGGGTTAGCATCAGCCCTAGGATAGTGTGAGGGTTAGGGTTAGCCTCAGCCCTAGGAGAGTGTTAGGGTTAGGGATAGGGTTAGCATCAGGCCTAGGATAGTGTTAGGGTTAGGGTTAGGGTTAGCATCAGCCCTAGGATAGTGTTAGGGTTAGGGTTAGCATCAGCCGTAGGATAGTGTTAGGGTTAGGGTTAGCATCAGCCGTAGGATAGTGTTAGGGTTAGGGTTAGGGTTAGCATCAGGCCTAGGATAGTGTTAGGGTTAGGGTTAGCATCAGCCCTAGGATAGTGTTAGGGTTAGGGTTAGGGTTATCATCAGCCGTAGGATAGTGTTAAGGTTAGGGTTAGCCTCAGCCCTAAGATAGTGTTAGAGTTAGGGTTAGGGTTAGCATCAGCCCAAGGATAGTGTTAGGGTTAGGGTTAGGGTTAGCATCAGCCCTAGGATAGTGTTAGGGTTAGGGTTAGCATCAGCCCTAGGATAGTGTTAGGGTTAGTGTTAGGGTTAGCATCAGGCCTAGGATAGTGTTAGGGTTAGGGTTAGCATCAGCCCGAGGATAGTGTTAGGGTTAGGGTTAGGGTTAGCATCAACCATAGGATAGTGTTAGGGTTAGGGTTAGGGTTAGCATCAGCCCTAGGATAGTGTTAGTGTTAGGGTTAGCATCAGCCCTAGGATAGTGTTAGGGTTAGGGTTAGGGTTAGCATCAGCCCTTGGAGAGTGTTAGGTTTAGGGTTAGGGTTAGCATCAGCCCTAGGATAGTGTTAGTGTTAGGGTTAGCATCAGCCCTAGGATAGTGTTAGGGTTAGGGTTAGCATCAGCCCTAGGATAGTGTTAGGGTTAGGGTTAGGGTTAGCATCAGGCCTAGGATAGTGTTAGTGTTAGGGTTAGCATCAGCCCTAGGATAGTGTTAGGGTTAGGGTTAGGTTTAGCATCCGCCCTAGGATAATGTTAGGGTTAGGGTTAGGGTTAGCATCAGCCCTAGGATAGTGTTAGTGTTAGGGTTAGCATCAGCCCTAGGATAGTGTTAGGGTTAGGGTTACGGTTAGCATCCGCCCTAGGATAGTGTTAGGGTTAGGGTTAGGGTTAGCATCAGCCCTAGGATAGTGTTAGGGTTAGGGTTAACATAAATCCTAGGATAGTGTTAGGGTTAGGGTTAGGGTTATCATCCGGCCTAGGATAGTGTTAGGGTTAGGGTTAGGGTTAGCATCAGTTCAAGGATAGTGTTAGGGTTAGCGTTAGGGTTAGCATCTGCCCTAGGATAGTGTTAGGGTTAGGGTTAGGGTTAGCATCAGCCCAAGGATAGTGTTAGGGTTAGGGTTAGCATCAGCCCTAGGATAGTGTTAGGGTTAGGGTTACGGTTAGCATCAGGCCTAGGATAGTGTTAGGGTTAGGGTTAGGGTTAGCATCAGCCCTAGGATAGTGTTAGTCTTAGGGTTAGCATCAGCCCTATGATAATGTTAGGGTTAGGGTTATGGTTAGCATCCGCCCTAGGATAGTGTTAGGGTTAGGGTTAGGGTTAGCATCAGCCCTAGGATAGTGTTAGGGTTAGGGTTAGGGTTAGCATCAGCCCTAGGATAGTGTTAGGGTTAGGGTTAGCATCAGCCCTAGGATACTGTTAGGGTTAGGGTTAGGGTTAGCATCAGCCCTAGGATAGTGTTAGGGTTAGGGTTAGGATCAGCCCTAGGATAGTGTTAGGGTTAGGGTTAGGGTTAGCATCACCCGTAGGATTGTGTTAGGGTTAGGGTTAGCCTCAGCCCTAAGATAGTGTTAGAGTTAGGGTTAGGGTTAGCATCAGCCCTAGGATAATGTTAGGGTTAGGTTTAGGGTTAGCATCAGCCCTAGGATAGTGTTAGTGTTAGAGTTAGCATCAGCCCTAGGATAGTGTTAGGGTTAGGGTTAGGGTTAGCATCCGCCCTAGGATAGTGTTAGGGTTAGGGTTAGGGTTAGCATCAGCCCTAGGATAGTGTTAGGGTTAGGGTTAACATGAACCCTAGGATAGTGTTAGGGTTAGGGTTAGGGTTATCATCAGGCCTAGGATAGTGTTAGGGTTAGGGTTAGGGTTAGCATCAGTTCAAGGATAGTGTTAGGGTTAGCGTTAGGGTTAGCATCTGCCCTAGGATATTGTTAGGGTTAGGGTTAGGGTTAGCATCAGCCCAAGGATAGCGTTAGGGTTAGGGTTAGCATCAGCCCTAGGATAGTGTTAGGGTTAGGGTTAGGGTTAGCATCAGGCCCAGGATAGTGTTAGGGTTAGGGTTAGCATCAGCCCAAGGATAGTGTTAGGGTTAGGGTTAGGGTTAGCATCTGCCCTAGGATATTGTTAGGGTTAGGGTTAGGGTTAGCATCAGCCCAAGGATAGTGTTAGGGTTAGGGTTAGCATCAACCCTAGGATAGTGTTTGGGTTAGGGTTAGGGTTAGCATCAGCCCTAGGATAGTGTTAGGGTTAGGGTTAGCCTCAGCCCTAGGAGAGTGTTAGTGTTAGGGATAGGGTTAGCATCAGGCCTAGGATAGTGTTAGGGTTAGGGTTAGGGTTAGCATCAGCCCTAGGATAGTGTTAGGGTTAGGGTTAGGGTTAGCATCAGGCCTAGGATAGTGTTAGGGTTAGGGTTAACATCAGCCCTAGGATAGTGTTAGGGTTAGGGTTAGGGTTAGCATCAACCATAGGATAGTGTTAGGGTTAGGGTTAGGGTTAGCATCAGCCCTAGGATAGTGTTAGTGTTAGGGTTAGCATCAGCCCTAGGATAGTGTTAGGGTTAGGGTTAGGGTTAGCATCAGCCCTTGGAGAGTGTTAGGGTTAGGGTTAGGGTTAGCGTCAGCCCTAGGATAGTGTTAGTGTTAGGGTTAGCATCAGCCCTAGGATAGTGTTAGGGTTAGGGTTAGCATCAGCCCTAGGATAGTGTTAGGGTTAGGGTTAGGGTCAGCATCAGGCCTAGGATAGTGTTAGTGTTAGGGTTAGCATCAGCCCTAGGATAGTGTTAGGGTTAGGATTAGGGTTAGCATCCGCCCTAGGATAGTGTTAGGGTTAGGGTTAGGGTTAGCATCAGTTCAAGGATAGTGTTAGGGTTAGCGTTAGGGTTAGCATCTGCCCTAGGATAGTGTTAGGGTTACGGTTAGGGTTAGCATCAGCCCAAGGATAGTGTTAGGGTTAGGGTTAGCATCAGCCCTAGGATAGTGTTAGGGTTAGGGTTAGGGTTAGCATCAGGCCTAGGATAGTGTTAGGGTTAGGGTTAGGGTTAGCATCAGCCCTAGGATAGTGTTAGGGTTAGGGTTAGGGTTAGCATCAGCCCTAGGATAGTGTTAGGGTTAGGGTTAGCATCAGCCCTAGGATACTGTTAGGGTTAGGGTTAGGGTTAGCATCAGCCCTAGGATAGTGTTAGGGTTAGGGTTAGGATCAGCCCTAGGATAGTGTTAGTGTTAGGGTTAGGGTTAGCATCACCCGTAGGATTGTGTTAGGGTTAGGGTTAGCCTCAGCCCTAAGATAGTGTTAGAGTTAGGGTTAGGGTTAGCATCAGCCCTAGGATAATGTTAGGGTTAGGTTTAGGGTTAGCATGAGCCCTAGGATAGTGTTAGTGTTAGAGTTAGCATCAGCCCTAGGATAGTGTTAGGGTTAGGGTTAGGGTTAGCATCCGCCCTAGGATAGTGTTAGGGTTAGGGTTAGGGTTAGCATCAGCCCTAGGATAGTGTTAGGGTTAGGGTTAACATGAACCCTAGGATAGTGTTAGGGTTAGGGTTAGGGTTATCATCAGGCCTAGGATAGTGTTAGGGTTAGGGTTAGGGTTAGCATCAGTTCAAGGATAGTGTTAGGGTTAGCGTTAGGGTTAGCATCTGCCCTAGGATATTGTTAGGGTTAGGGTTAGGGTTAGCATCAGCCCAAGGATAGCGTTAGGGTTAGGGTTAGCATCAGCCCTAGGATAGTGTTAGGGTTAGGGTTAGGGTTAGCATCAGGCCCAGGATAGTGTTAGGGTTAGGGTTAGCATCAGCCCAAGGATAGTGTTAGGGTTAGGGTTAGGGTTAGCATCTGCCCTAGGATATTGTTAGGGTTAGGGTTAGGGTTAGCATCAGCCCAAGGATAGTGTTAGGGTTAGGGTTAGCATCAACCCTAGGATAGTGTTTGGGTTAGGGTTAGGGTTAGCATCAGCCCTAGGATAGTGTGAGGGTTAGGGTTAGCCTCAGCCCTAGGAGAGTGTTAGGGTTAGGGATAGGGTTAGCATCAGGCCTAGGATAGTGTTAGGGTTAGGGTTAGGGTTAGCATCAGCCCTAGGATAGTGTTAGGGTTAGGGTTAGCATCAGCCGTAGGATAGTGTTAGGGTTAGGGTTAGCATCAGCCGTAGGATAGTGTTAGGGTTAGGGTTAGGGTTAGCATCAGGCCTAGGATAGTGTTAGGGTTAGGGTTAGCATCAGCCCTAGGATAGTGTTAGGGTTAGGGTTAGGGTTATCATCAGCCGTAGGATAGTGTTAAGGTTAGGGTTAGCCTCAGCCCTAAGATAGTGTTAGAGTTAGGGTTAGGGTTAGCATCAGCCCAAGGATAGTGTTAGGGTTAGGGTTAGGGTTAGCATCAGCCCTAGGATAGTGTTAGGGTTAGGGTTAGCATCAGCCCTAGGATAGTGTTAGGGTTAGTGTTAGGGTTAGCATCAGGCCTAGGATAGTGTTAGGGTTAGGGTTAGCATCAGCCCGAGGATAGTGTTAGGGTTAGGGTTAGGGTTAGCATCAACCATAGGATAGTGTTAGGGTTAGGGTTAGGGTTAGCATCAGCCCTAGGATAGTGTTAGTGTTAGGGTTAGCATCAGCCCTAGGATAGTGTTAGGGTTAGGGTTAGGGTTAGCATCAGCCCTTGGAGAGTGTTAGGTTTAGGGTTAGGGTTAGCATCAGCCCTAGGATAGTGTTAGTGTTAGGGTTAGCATCAGCCCTAGGATAGTGTTAGGGTTAGGGTTAGCATCAGCCCTAGGATAGTGTTAGGGTTAGGGTTAGGGTTAGCATCAGGCCTAGGATAGTGTTAGTGTTAGGGTTAGCATCAGCCCTAGGATAGTGTTAGGGTTAGGGTTAGGTTTAGCATCCGCCCTAGGATAATGTTAGGGTTAGGGTTAGGGTTAGCATCAGCCCTAGGATAGTGTTAGTGTTAGGGTTAGCATCAGCCCTAGGATAGTGTTAGGGTTAGGGTTACGGTTAGCATCCGCCCTAGGATAGTGTTAGGGTTAGGGTTAGGGTTAGCATCAGCCCTAGGATAGTGTTAGGGTTAGGGTTAACATAAATCCTAGGATAGTGTTAGGGTTAGGGTTAGGGTTATCATCCGGCCTAGGATAGTGTTAGGGTTAGGGTTAGGGTTAGCATCAGTTCAAGGATAGTGTTAGGGTTAGCGTTAGGGTTAGCATCTGCCCTAGGATAGTGTTAGGGTTAGGGTTAGGGTTAGCATCAGCCCAAGGATAGTGTTAGGGTTAGGGTTAGCATCAGCCCTAGGATAGTGTTAGGGTTAGGGTTACGGTTAGCATCAGGCCTAGGATAGTGTTAGGGTTAGGGTTAGGGTTAGCATCAGCCCTAGGATAGTGTTAGTCTTAGGGTTAGCATCAGCCCTATGATAATGTTAGGGTTAGGGTTATGGTTAGCATCCGCCCTAGGATAGTGTTAGGGTTAGGGTTAGGGTTAGCATCAGCCCTAGGATAGTGTTAGGGTTAGGGTTAGGGTTAGCATCAGCCCTAGGATAGTGTTAGGGTTAGGGTTAGCATCAGCCCTAGGATACTGTTAGGGTTAGGGTTAGGGTTAGCATCAGCCCTAGGATAGTGTTAGGGTTAGGGTTAGGATCAGCCCTAGGATAGTGTTAGGGTTAGGGTTAGGGTTAGCATCACCCGTAGGATTGTGTTAGGGTTAGGGTTAGCCTCAGCCCTAAGATAGTGTTAGAGTTAGGGTTAGGGTTAGCATCAGCCCTAGGATAATGTTAGGGTTAGTTTTAGGGTTAGCATCAGCCCTAGGATAGTGTTAGTGTTAGAGTTAGCATCAGCCCTAGGATAGTGTTAGGGTTAGGGTTAGGGTTAGCATCCGCCCTAGGATAGTGTTAGGGTTAGGGTTAGGGTTAGCATCAGCCCTAGGATAGTGTTAGGGTTAGGGTTAACATGAACCCTAGGATAGTGTTAGGGTTAGGGTTAGGGTTATCATCAGGCCTAGGATAGTGTTAGGGTTAGGGTTAGGGTTAGCATCAGTTCAAGGATAGTGTTAGGGTTAGCGTTAGGGTTAGCATCTGCCCTAGGATATTGTTAGGGTTAGGGTTAGGGTTAGCATCAGCCCAAGGATAGCGTTAGGGTTAGGGTTAGCATCAGCCCTAGGATAGTGTTAGGGTTAGGGTTAGGGTTAGCATCAGGCCCAGGATAGTGTTAGGGTTAGGGTTAGCATCAGCCCAAGGATAGTGTTAGGGTTAGGGTTAGGGTTAGCATCTGCCCTAGGATATTGTTAGGGTTAGGGTTAGGGTTAGCATCAGCCCAAGGATAGTGTTAGGGTTAGGGTTAGCATCAACCCTAGGATAGTGTTTGGGTTAGGGTTAGGGTTAGCATCAGCCCTAGGATAGTGTTAGGGTTAGGGTTAGCCTCAGCCCTAGGAGAGTGTTAGTGTTAGGGATAGGGTTAGCATCAGGCCTAGGATAGTGTTAGGGTTAGGGTTAGGGTTAGCATCAGCCCTAGGATAGTGTTAGGGTTAGGGTTAGCATCAGCCCTAGGATAGTGTCAGGGTTAGTGTTAGGGTTATCATCAGGCCTAGGATAGTGTTAGGGTTAGGGTTAGCATCAGCTCTAGGATAGTGTTAGGGTTAGGGTTAGGGTTAGCATCAGCCCTAGGATAGTGTTAAGGTTAGGGTTATGGTTATCATCAGGCCTAGTATAGTGTGAGGTCTAGGGTTAGCATCAGACTTAGGATAGTGTTAGGGTTAGGGTTAGGGTTAGCATCAGCCCGAGGATAGTGTTAGGGTTAGGGTTAGCATCAGCCCTAGGATAGTGTTAGGGTTAGGGTTACGGTTAGCATCAGGCCTAGGATAGTGTTAGGGTTAGGGTTAGGGTTAGCATCAGCCCTAGGATAGTGTTAGTCTTAGGGTTAGCATCAGCCCTATGATAATGTTAGGGTTAGGGTTATGGTTAGCATCCGCCCTAGGATAGTGTTAGGGTTAGGGTTAGGGTTAGCATCAGCCCTAGGATAGTGTTAGGGTTAGGGTTAGGGTTAGCATCAGCCCTAGGATAGTGTTAGGGTTAGGGTTAGCATCAGCCCTAGGATACTGTTAGGGTTAGGGTTAGGGTTAGCATCAGCCCTAGGATAGTGTTAGGGTTAGGGTTAGGATCAGCCCTAGGATAGTGTTAGGGTTAGGGTTAGGGTTAGCATCACCCGT
Organism: Lemur catta; assembly: GCF_020740605.2. NCBI lineage: Eukaryota > Metazoa > Chordata > Mammalia > Primates > Lemuridae > Lemur > Lemur catta. Next base: position 1,448,398 of record NW_025423857.1, on the reverse strand, counting down.
AGGATTGTGTTAGGGTTAGGGTTAGCCTCAGCCCTAAGATAGTGTTAGAGTTAGGGTTAGGGTTAGCATCAGCCCTAGGATAATGTTAGGGTTAGGTTTAGGGTTAGCATCAGCCCTAGGATAGTGTTAGTGTTAGAGTTAGCATCAGCCCTAGGATAGTGTTAGGGTTAGGGTTAGGGTTAGCATCCGCCCTAGGATAGTGTTAGGGTTAGGGTTAGGGTTAGCATCAGCCCTAGGATAGTGTTAGGGTTAGGGTTAACATGAACCCTAGGATAGTGTTAGGGTTAGGGTTAGGGTTATCATCAGGCCTAGGATAGTGTTAGGGTTAGGGTTAGGGTTGGCATCAGTTCAAGGATAGTGTTAGGGTTAGCGTTAGGGTTAGCATCTGCCCTAGGATATTGTTAGGGTTAGGGTTAGGGTTAGCATCAGCCCAAGGATAGCGTTAGGGTTAGGGTTAGCATCAGCCCTAGGATAGTGTTAGGGTTAGGGTTAGGGTTAGCATCAGGCCCAGGATAGTGTTAGGGTTAGGGTTAGCATCAGCCCAAGGATAGTGTTAGGGTTAGGGTTAGGGTTAGCATCTGCCCTAGGATATTGTTAGGGTTAGGGTTAGGGTTAGCATCAGCCCAAGGATAGTGTTAGGGTTAGGGTTAGCATCAACCCTAGGATAGTGTTTGGGTTAGGGTTAGGGTTAGCATCAGCCCTAGGATAGTGTTAGGGTTAGGGTTAGCCTCAGTCCTAGGAGAGTGTTAGTGTTAGGGATAGGGTTAGCATCAGGCCTAGGATAGTGTTAGGGTTAGGGTTAGGGTTAGCATCAGCCCTAGGATAGTGTTAGGGTTAGGGTTAGCATCAGCCCTAGGATAGTGTCAGGGTTAGTGTTAGGGTTATCATCAGGCCTAGGATAGTGTTAGGGTTAGGGTTAGCATCAGCTCTAGGATAGTGTTAGGGTTAGGGTTAGGGTTAGCATCAGCCCTAGGATAGTGTTAAGGTTAGGGTTATGGTTATCATCAGGCCTAGTATAGTGTGAGGTCTAGGGTTAGCATCAGACTTAGGATAGTGTTAGGGTTAGGGTTAGGGTTAGCATCAGCCCGAGGATAGTGTTAGGGTTAGGGTTAGCATCAGCCGTAGGATAGTGTTAGGGTTAGGGTTAGGGTTATCATCAGCCCTAGGATATTGTTAGGGTTAGGGTTAGCATCAGCCCTAGCATAGTGTTAGGGTTAGGGTTAGGGTTAGCATCAGCCCTAGGATAGTGTTAGGGTCAGGGTTAGGGTTAGCATCAGGCCTAGGATAGTGTTAGGGTTAGGGTTAGCATCAGCCCTAGGATAGTGTTAGGGTTAGGGTTAGGGTTAGCATCAGCCGTAGGATAGTGTTAAGGTTAGGGTTAGCCTCAGCCCTAAGATAGTGTTAGAGTTAGGGTTAGGGTTAGCATCAGCCCTAGGATAGTGTTAGTGTTAGGGTTAGGGTTAGCATCAGCCCTAGGATAGTGTTAGGGTTAGGGTTAGCATCAGCCCTAGGATAGTGTTAGGGTTAGGGTTAGGGTTAGCATCAGGCCTAGGATAGTGTTAGGGTTAGGGTTAGCATCAGCCCTAGGATAGTGTTAGGGTTAGGGTTAGGGTTAGCATCAACCATAGGATAGTGTTAGGGTTAGGGTTAGGGTTAGCATCAGCCCTAGGATAGTGTTAGTGTTAGGGTTAGCATCAGCCCTAGGATAGTGTTAGGGTTAGGGTTAGGGTTAGCATCAGCCCTTGGAGAGTGTTAGGGTTAGGGTTAGGGTTAGCATCAGCCCTAGGATAGTGTTAGTGTTAGGGTTAGCATCAGCCCTAGGATAGTGTTAGGGTTAGGGTTAGCATCAGCCCTAGGATAGTGTTAGGGTTAGGGTTAGGGTTAGCATCAGGCCTAGGATAGTGTTAGTGTTAGGGTTAGCATCAGCCCTAGGATAGTGTTAGGGTTAGGGTTAGGGTTAGCATCCGCCCTAGGATAATGTTAGGGTTAGGGTTAGGGTTAGCATCAGCCCTAGGATAGTGTTAGGGTTAGGGTTAACATAAATCCTAGGATAGTGTTAAGGTTAGGGTTAGGGTTATCATCAGGCCTAGGATAGTGTTAGGGTTAGGGTTAGGGTTAGCATCAGTTCAAGGATAGTGTTAGGGTTAGCGTTAGGGTTAGCATCTGCCCTAGGATAGTGTTAGGGTTAGGGTTAGGGTTAGCATCAGCCCAAGGATAGTGTTAGGGTTAGGGTTAGCATCAGCACTAGGATAGTGTTAGGGTTAGGGTTAGGGTTAGCATCAGGCCTAGGATAGTGTTAGGGTTAGGGTTAGGGTTAGCATCAGCCCTAGGATAGTTTTAGTGTTAGGGTTAGCATCAGCCCTATGATAATGTTAGGGTTAGGGTTAGGGTTAGCATCCGCCCTAGGATAGTGTTAGGGTTAGGGTTAGGGTTAGCACCAGCCCTAGGATAGTGTTAGGGTTAGGGTTAGGGTTAGCATCAGCCCTAGGATAGTGTTAGGGTTAGGGTTAGCATCAGCCCTAGGATACTGTTAGGGTTAGGGTTAGGGTTAGCATCAGCCCTAGGATAGTGTTAGGGTTAGGGTTAGGATCAGCCCTAGGATAGTGTTAGGGTTAGGGTTAGGGTTATCATCAGGCCTAGGATAGTGTTAGGGTTAGGGTTAGGGTTAGCATCAGTTCAAGGATAGTGTTAGGGTTAGCGTTAGGGTTAGCATCTGCCCTAGGATATTGTTAGGGTTAGGGTTAGGGTTAGCATCAGCCCAAGGATAGCGTTAGGGTTAGGGTTAGCATCAGCCCTAGGATAGTGTTAGGGTTAGGGTTAGGGTTAGCATCAGGCCCAGGATAGTGTTAGGGTTAGGGTTAGCATCAGCCCAAGGATAGTGTTAGGGTTAGGGTTAGGGTTAGCATCTGCCCTAGGATATTGTTAGGGTTAGGGTTAGGGTTAGCATCAGCCCTAGGATAGTGTTAGTGTTAGGGTTAGCATCAGCCCTAGGATAGTGTTAGGGTTAGGGTTAGCATCAGCCCTAGGATAGTGTTAGGGTTAGGGTTAGGGTTAGCATCAGGCCTAGGATAGTGTTAGTGTTAGGGTTAGCATCAGCCCTAGGATAGTGTTAGGGTTAGGGTTAGGTTTAGCATCCGCCCTAGGATAATGTTAGGGTTAGGGTTAGGGTTAGCATCAGCCCTAGGATAGTGTTAGTGTTAGGGTTAGCATCAGCCCTAGGATAGTGTTAGGGTTAGGGTTACGGTTAGCATCCGCCCTAGGATAGTGTTAGGGTTAGGGTTAGGGTTAGCATCAGCCCTAGGATAGTGTTAGGGTTAGGGTTAACATAAATCCTAGGATAGTGTTAGGGTTAGGGTTAGGGTTATCATCAGGCCTAGGATAGTGTTAGGGTTAGGGTTAGGGTTAGCATCAGTTCAAGGATAGTGTTAGGGTTATCGTTAGATTTGGCATCTGCCCTAGGATAGTGTTAGGGTTAGGGTTAGGGTTAGCATCACCCCAAGGATAGTGTTAGGGTTAGGGTTAGCATCAGCCCTAGGATAGTGTTAGGGTTAGGGTTAGGGTTAGCATCAGGCCTAGGATAGTGTTAGGGTTAGGGTTAGGGTTAGCATCAGCCCTAGGATAGTGTTAGTGTTAGGGTTAGCATCAGCCCTATGATAATGTTAGGGTTAGGGTTAGGGTTAGCATCCGCCCTAGGATAGTGTTAGGGTTAGGGTTAGGGTTAGCATCAGCCCTAGGATAGTGTTAGGGTTAGGGTTAGGGTTAGCATCAGCCCTAGGATAGTGTTAGGGTTAGGGTTAGCATCAGCCCTAGGATACTGTTAGGGTTAGGGTTAGGGTTAGCATCAGCCCTAGGATAGTGTTAGGGTTAGGGTTAGGATCAGCCCTAGGATAGTGTTAGGGTTAGGGTTAGGGTTAGCATCACCCGTAGGATTGTGTTAGGGTTAGGGTTAGCCTCAGCCCTAAGATAGTGTTAGAGTTAGGGTTAGGGTTAGCATCAGCCCTAGGATAATGTTAGGGTTAGGTTTAGGGTTAGCATCAGCCCTAGGATAGTGTTAGTGTTAGAGTTAGCATCAGCCCTAGGATAGTGTTAGGGTTAGGGTTAGGGTTAGCATCAGGCCTAGGATAGTGTTAGTGTTAGGGTTAGCATCAGCCCTAGGATAGTGTTAGGGTTAGGGTTAGGGTTAGCATCCGCCCTAGGATAATGTTAGGGTTAGGGTTATGGTTAGCATCAGCCCTAGGATAGTGTTAGTGTTAGGGTTAGCATCAGCCCTAGGATAGTGTTAGGGTTAGGGTTACGGTTAGCATCCGCCCTAGGATAGTGTTAGGGTTAGGGTTAGGGTTAGCATCAGCCCTAGGATAGTGTTAGGGTTAGGGTTAACATAAATCCTAGGATAGTGTTAGGGTTAGGGTTAGGGTTATCATCCGGCCTAGGATAGTGTTAGGGTTAGGGTTAGGGTTAGCATCAGTTCAAGGATAGTGTTAGGGTTAGCGTTAGGGTTAGCATCTGCCCTAGGATAGTGTTAGGGTTAGGGTTAGGGTTAGCATCAGCCCAAGGATAGTGTTAGGGTTAGGGTTAGCATCAGCCCTAGGATAGTGTTAGGGTTAGGGTTACGGTTAGCATCAGGCCTAGGATAGTGTTAGGGTTAGGGTTAGGGTTAGCATCAGCCCTAGGATAGTGTTAGTCTTAGGGTTAGCATCAGCCCTATGATAATGTTAGGGTTAGGGTTATGGTTAGCATCCGCCCTAGGATAGTGTTAGGGTTAGGGTTAGGGTTAGCATCAGCCCTAGGATAGTGTTAGGGTTAGGGTTAGGGTTAGCATCAGCCCTAGGATAGTGTTAGGGTTAGGGTTAGCATCAGCCCTAGGATACTGTTAGGGTTAGGGTTAGGGTTAGCATCAGCCCTAGGATAGTGTTAGGGTTAGGGTTAGGATCAGCCCTAGGATAGTGTTAGGGTTAGGGTTAGGGTTAGCATCACCCGTAGGATTGTGTTAGGGTTAGGGTTAGCCTCAGCCCTAAGATAGTGTTAGAGTTAGGGTTAGGGTTAGCATCAGCCCTAGGATAATGTTAGGGTTAGGTTTAGGGTTAGCATCAGCCCTAGGATAGTGTTAGTGTTAGAGTTAGCATCAGCCCTAGGATAGTGTTAGGGTTAGGGTTAGGGTTAGCATCCGCCCTAGGATAGTGTTAGGGTTAGGGTTAGGGTTAGCATCAGCCCTAGGATAGTGTTAGGGTTAGGGTTAACATGAACCCTAGGATAGTGTTAGGGTTAGGGTTAGGGTTATCATCAGGCCTAGGATAGTGTTAGGGTTAGGGTTAGGGTTAGCATCAGTTCAAGGATAGTGTTAGGGTTAGCGTTAGGGTTAGCATCTGCCCTAGGATATTGTTAGGGTTAGGGTTAGGGTTAGCATCAGCCCAAGGATAGCGTTAGGGTTAGGGTTAGCATCAGCCCTAGGATAGTGTTAGGGTTAGGGTTAGGGTTAGCATCAGGCCCAGGATAGTGTTAGGGTTAGGGTTAGCATCAGCCCAAGGATAGTGTTAGGGTTAGGGTTAGGGTTAGCATCTGCCCTAGGATATTGTTAGGGTTAGGGTTAGGGTTAGCATCAGCCCAAGGATAGTGTTAGGGTTAGGGTTAGCATCAACCCTAGGATAGTGTTTGGGTTAGGGTTAGGGTTAGCATCAGCCCTAGGATAGTGTTAGGGTTAGGGTTAGCCTCAGCCCTAGGAGAGTGTTAGTGTTAGGGATAGGGTTAGCATCAGGCCTAGGATAGTGTTAGGGTTAGGGTTAGGGTTAGCATCAGCCCTAGGATAGTGTTAGGGTTAGGGTTAGCATCAGCCCTAGGATAGTGTCAGGGTTAGTGTTAGGGTTATCATCAGGCCTAGGATAGTGTTAGGGTTAGGGTTAGCATCAGCTCTAGGATAGTGTTAGGGTTAGGGTTAGGGTTAGCATCAGCCCTAGGATAGTGTTAAGGTTAGGGTTATGGTTATCATCAGGCCTAGTATAGTGTGAGGTCTAGGGTTAGCATCAGACTTAGGATAGTGTTAGGGTTAGGGTTAGGGTTAGCATCAGCCCGAGGATAGTGTTAGGGTTAGGGTTAGCATCAGCCCTAGGATAGTGTTAGGGTTAGGGTTACGGTTAGCATCAGGCCTAGGATAGTGTTAGGGTTAGGGTTAGGGTTAGCATCAGCCCTAGGATAGTGTTAGTCTTAGGGTTAGCATCAGCCCTATGATAATGTTAGGGTTAGGGTTATGGTTAGCATCCGCCCTAGGATAGTGTTAGGGTTAGGGTTAGGGTTAGCATCAGCCCTAGGATAGTGTTAGGGTTAGGGTTAGGGTTAGCATCAGCCCTAGGATAGTGTTAGGGTTAGGGTTAGCATCAGCCCTAGGATACTGTTAGGGTTAGGGTTAGGGTTAGCATCAGCCCTAGGATAGTGTTAGGGTTAGGGTTAGGATCAGCCCTAGGATAGTGTTAGGGTTAGGGTTAGGGTTAGCATCACACGTAGGATTGTGTTAGGGTTAGGGTTAGCCTCAGCCCTAAGATAGTGTTAGAGTTAGGGTTAGGGTTAGCATCAGCCCTAGGATAATGTTAGGGTTAGGTTTAGGGTTAGCATCAGCCCTAGGATAGTGTTAGTGTTAGAGTTAGCATCAGCCCTAGGATAGTGTTAGGGTTAGGGTTAGGGTTAGCATCCGCCCTAGGATAGTGTTAGGGTTAGGGTTAGGGTTAGCATCAGCCCTAGGATAGTGTTAGGGTTAGGGTTAACATGAACCCTAGGATAGTGTTAGGGTTAGGGTTAGGGTTATCATCAGGCCTAGGATAGTGTTAGGGTTAGGGTTAGGGTTGGCATCAGTTCAAGGATAGTGTTAGGGTTAGCGTTAGGGTTAGCATCTGCCCTAGGATATTGTTAGGGTTAGGGTTAGGGTTAGCATCAGCCCAAGGATAGCGTTAGGGTTAGGGTTAGCATCAGCCCTAGGATAGTGTTAGGGTTAGGGTTAGGGTTAGCATCAGGCCCAGGATAGTGTTAGGGTTAGGGTTAGCATCAGCCCAAGGATAGTGTTAGGGTTAGGGTTAGGGTTAGCATCTGCCCTAGGATATTGTTAGGGTTAGGGTTAGGGTTAGCATCAGCCCAAGGATAGTGTTAGGGTTAGGGTTAGCATCAACCCTAGGATAGTGTTTGGGTTAGGGTTAGGGTTAGCATCAGCCCTAGGATAGTGTTAGGGTTAGGGTTAGCCTCAGTCCTAGGAGAGTGTTAGTGTTAGGGATAGGGTTAGCATCAGGCCTAGGATAGTGTTAGGGTTAGGGTTAGGGTTAGCATCAGCCCTAGGATAGTGTTAGGGTTAGGGTTAGCATCAGCCCTAGGATAGTGTCAGGGTTAGTGTTAGGGTTATCATCAGGCCTAGGATAGTGTTAGGGTTAGGGTTAGCATCAGCTCTAGGATAGTGTTAGGGTTAGGGTTAGGGTTAGCATCAGCCCTAGGATAGTGTTAAGGTTAGGGTTATGGTTATCATCAGGCCTAGTATAGTGTGAGGTCTAGGGTTAGCATCAGACTTAGGATAGTGTTAGGGTTAGGGTTAGGGTTAGCATCAGCCCGAGGATAGTGTTAGGGTTAGGGTTAGCATCAGCCGTAGGATAGTGTTAGGGTTAGGGTTAGGGTTATCATCAGGCCTAGGATATTGTTAGGGTTAGGGTTAGCATCAGCCCTAGCATAGTGTTAGGGTTAGGGTTAGGGTTAGCATCAGCCCTAGGATAGTGTTAGGGTCAGGGTTAGGGTTAGCATCAGGCCTAGGATAGTGTTAGGGTTAGGGTTAGCATCAGCCCTAGGATAGTGTTAGGGTTAGGGTTAGGGTTAGCATCAGCCGTAGGATAGTGTTAAGGTTAGGGTTAGCCTCAGCCCTAAGATAGTGTTAGAGTTAGGGTTAGGGTTAGCATCAGCCCTAGGATAGTGTTAGTGTTAGGGTTAGGGTTAGCATCAGCCCTAGGATAGTGTTAGGGTTAGGGTTAGCATCAGCCCTAGGATAGTGTTAGGGTTAGGGTTAGGGTTAGCATCAGGCCTAGGATAGTGTTAGGGTTAGGGTTAGCATCAGCCCTAGGATAGTGTTAGGGTTAGGGTTAGGGTTAGCATCAACCATAGGATAGTGTTAGGGTTAGGGTTAGGGTTAGCATCAGCCCTAGGATAGTGTTAGTGTTAGGGTTAGCATCAGCCCTAGGATAGTGTTAGGGTTAGGGTTAGGGTTAGCATCAGCCCTTGGAGAGTGTTAGGGTTAGGGTTAGGGTTAGCATCAGCCCTAGGATAGTGTTAGTGTTAGGGTTAGCATCAGCCCTAGGATAGTGTTAGGGTTAGGGTTAGCATCAGCCCTAGGATAGTGTTAGGGTTAGGGTTAGGGTTAGCATCAGGCCTAGGATAGTGTTAGTGTTAGGGTTAGCATCAGCCCTAGGATAGTGTTAGGGTTAGGGTTAGGGTTAGCATCCGCCCTAGGATAATGTTAGGGTTAGGGTTAGGGTTAGCATCAGCCCTAGGATAGTGTTAGGGTTAGGGTTAACATAAATCCTAGGATAGTGTTAAGGTTAGGGTTAGGGTTATCATCAGGCCTAGGATAGTGTTAGGGTTAGGGTTAGGGTTAGCATCAGTTCAAGGATAGTGTTAGGGTTAGCGTTAGGGTTAGCATCTGCCCTAGGATAGTGTTAGGGTTAGGGTTAGGGTTAGCATCAGCCCAAGGATAGTGTTAGGGTTAGGGTTAGCATCAGCACTAGGATAGTGTTAGGGTTAGGGTTAGGGTTAGCATCAGGCCTAGGATAGTGTTAGGGTTAGGGTTAGGGTTAGCATCAGCCCTAGGATAGTTTTAGTGTTAGGGTTAGCATCAGCCCTATGATAATGTTAGGGTTAGGGTTAGGGTTAGCATCCGCCCTAGGATAGTGTTAGGGTTAGGGTTAGGGTTAGCACCAGCCCTAGGATAGTGTTAGGGTTAGGGTTAGGGTTAGCATCAGCCCTAGGATAGTGTTAGGGTTAGGGTTAGCATCAGCCCTAGGATACTGTTAGGGTTAGGGTTAGGGTTAGCATCAGCCCTAGGATAGTGTTAGGGTTAGGGTTAGGATCAGCCCTAGGATAGTGTTAGGGTTAGGGTTAGGGTTATCATCAGGCCTAGGATAGTGTTAGGGTTAGGGTTAGGGTTAGCATCAGTTCAAGGATAGTGTTAGGGTTAGCGTTAGGGTTAGCATCTGCCCTAGGATATTGTTAGGGTTAGGGTTAGGGTTAGCATCAGCCCAAGGATAGCGTTAGGGTTAGGGTTAGCATCAGCCCTAGGATAGTGTTAGGGTTAGGGTTAGGGTTAGCATCAGGCCCAGGATAGTGTTAGGGTTAGGGTTAGCATCAGCCCAAGGATAGTGTTAGGGTTAGGGTTAGGGTTAGCATCTGCCCTAGGATATTGTTAGGGTTAGGGTTAGGGTTAGCATCAGCCCAAGGATAGTGTTAGGGTTAGGGTTAGCATCAGCCCTAGGATAGTGTTAGGGTTAGGGTTAGGGTTAGCTTCAGGCCCAGGATAGTGTTAGGGTTAGGGTTAGCATCAGTCTAAGGATAGTGTTAGGGTTAGGGTTAGGGTTAGCATCAGCCCGAGGATAGTGTTAGGGTTAGGGTTAGCATCAACCCTAGCATAGTGTTTGGGTTAAGGTTAGGGTTAGCATCAGCCCTAGGATAGTGTTAGGGTTAGGGTTAGCCTCAGCCCTAGGAGTGTGTTAGGGTTAGGGATAGGGTTAGCATCAGGCCTAGGATAGTGTTAGTGTTAGGGTTAGGGTTAGCATCAGCCCTAGGATAGTGTTAGGGTTAGGGTTAGCATCAGCCCTAGGATAGTGTCAGGGTTAGTGTTTGGGTTATCATCAGGCCTAGGATAGTGTTAGGGTTAGGGTTAGCATCAGCTCTAGGATAGTGTTAGGGTTAGGGTTAGGGTTAGCATTAGCCCTAGGATAGTGTTAAGGTTAGGGTTATGCTTATCATCAGGCCTAGTATAGTGTGAGGTCTAGGGTTAGCATCCGACTTAGGATAGTGTTAGGGTTAGGGTTAGGGTTATCATCAGGCCTAGGATAGTGTTAGGGTTAGGGTTAGGGTTAGCATCAGTTCAAGGATAGTGTTAGGGTTAGCGTTAGGGTTAGCATCTGCCCTAGGATAGTGTTAGGGTTAGGGTTAGGGTTAGCATCAGCCCAAGGATAGTGTTAGGGTTAGGGTTAGCATCAGCCCGAGGATAGTGTTAGGGTTAGGGTTAGGGTTAGCATCAGGCCTAGGATAGTGTTAGGGTTAGGGTTATGGTTAGCATCAGCCCTAGGATAGTGTTAGTGTTAGGGTTAGCATCAGCCCTATGATAATGTTAGGGTTAGGGTTAGGGTTAGCATCCGCCCTAGGATAGTGATAGGGTTAGGGTTAGGGTTAGCATCAGCCCTAGGATAGTGTTAGGGTTAGGGTTAGGGTTAGCATCAGCCCTAGGATAGTGTTAGGGTTAGGGTTAGCATCAGCCCTAGGATACTGTTAGGGTTAGGGTTAGGGTTAGCATCAGCCCTAGGATAGTGTTAGGGTTAGGGTTAGCATCAGCCCTAGGATAGTGTTAGGGTTAGGGTTAGGGTTAGCATCACCCGTAGGTTTGTGTTAGGGTTAGGGTTAGCCTCAGCCCTAAGATAGTGTTAGAGTTAGGGTTAGGGTTAGCATCAGCCCTAGGATAATGTTAGGGTTAGGTTTAGGGTTAGCATCAGCCCTAGGATAGTGTTAGTGTTAGAGTTAGCATCAGCCCTAGGATAGTGTTAGGGTTAGGGTTAGGGTTAGCATCAGCCCTAGGATAGTGTTAGGGTTAGGGTTAACATGAACCCTAGGATAGTGTTAGGGTTAGGTTTAGGGTTATCATCAGGCCTAGGTTAGTGTTAGGGTTAGGGTTAGGGTTAGCATCAGTTCAAGGATAGTGTTAGGGTTAGCGTTAGGGTTAGGATCTGCCCTAGGATATTGTTAGGGTTAGGGTTAGGGTTAGCATCAGCCCAAGGATAGCGTTAGGGTTAGGGTTAGCATCAGCCCTAGGATAGTGTTAGGGTTAGGGTTAGGGTTAGCATCAGGCCCAGGATAGTGTTAGGGTTAGGGTTAGCATCAGCCCAAGGATAGTGTTAGGGTTAGGGTTAGGGTTAGCATCTGCCCTAGGATATTGTTAGGGTTAGGGTTAGGGTTAGCATCAGCCCAAGGATAGTGTTAGGGTTAGGGTTAGCATCAGCCCTAGGATAGTGTTAGGGTTAGGGTTAGGGTTAGCTTCAGGCCCAGGATAGTGTTAGGGTTAGGGTTAGCATCAGTCCAAGGATAGTGTTAGGGTTAGGGTTAGGGTTAGCATCAGCCCGAGGATAGTGTTAGGGTTAGGGTTAGCATCAACCCTAGCATAGTGTTTGGGTTAGGGTTAGGGTTAGCATCAGCCCTAGGATAGTGTTAGGGTTAGGGTTAGCCTCAGCCCTAGGAGAGTGTTAGGGTTAGGGATAGGGTTAGCATCAGGCCTAGGATAGTGTTAGTGTTAGGGTTAGGGTTAGCATCAGCCCTAGGATAGTGTTAGGGTTAGGGTTAGCATCAGCCCTAGGATAGTGTCAGGGTTAGTGTTAGGGTTATCATCAGGCCTGGGATAGTGTTAGGGTTAGGGTTAGCATCAGCTCTAGGATAGTGTTAGGGTTAGGGTTAGGGTTAGCATCAGCCCTAGGATAGTGTTAGGGTTAGGGTTAGCCTCAGCCCTAGGAGAGTGTTAGGGTTAGGGTTAGGGTTAGCATCAGCCGTAGGATAGTGTTAGGGTTAGGGTTAGGGTTATCATCAGGCCTAGGATATTGTTAGGGTTAGGGTTAGCATCAGCCCTAGCATAGTGTTAGGGTTAGGGTTAGCATCAGCCCTAGGATAGTGTCAGGGTTAGTGTTTGGGTTATCATCAGGCCTAGGATAGTGTTAGGGTTAGGGTTAGCATCAGCTCTAGGATAGTGTTAGGGTTAGGGTTAGGGTTAGCATTAGCCCTAGGATAGTGTTAAGGTTAGGGTTATGCTTATCATCAGGCCTAGTATAGTGTGAGGTCTAGGGTTAGCATCCGACTTAGGATAGTGTTAGGGTTAGGGTTAGGGTTATCATCAGGCCTAGGATAGTGTTAGGGTTAGGGTTAGGGTTAGCATCAGTTCAAGGATAGTGTTAGGGTTAGCGTTAGGGTTAGCATCTGCCCTAGGATAGTGTTAGGGTTAGGGTTAGGGTTAGCATCAGCCCAAGGATAGTGTTAGGGTTAGAGTTAGCATCAGCCCGAGGATAGTGTTAGGGTTAGGGTTAGGGTTAGCATCAGGCCTAGGATAGTGTTAGGGTTAGGGTTATGGTTAGCATCAGCCCTAGGATAGTGTTAGTGTTAGGGTTAGCATCAGCCCTATGATAATGTTAGGGTTAGGGTTAGGGTTAGCATCCGCCCTAGGATAGTGATAGGGTTAGGGTTAGGGTTAGCATCAGCCCTAGGATAGTGTTAGGGTTAGGGTTAGGGTTAGCATCAGCCCTAGGATAGTGTTAGGGTTAGGGTTAGCATCAGCCCTAGGATACTGTTAGGGTTAGGGTTAGGGTTAGCATCAGCCCTAGGATAGTGTTAGGGTTAGGGTTAGCATCAGCCCTAGGATAGTGTTAGGGTTAGGGTTAGGGTTAGCATCACCCGTAGGTTTGTGTTAGGGTTAGGGTTAGCCTCAGCCCTAAGATAGTGTTAGAGTTAGGGTTAGGGTTAGCATCAGCCCTAGGATAATGTTAGGGTTAGGTTTAGGGTTAGCATCAGCCCTAGGATAGTGTTAGTGTTAGAGTTAGCATCAGCCCTAGGATAGTGTTAGGGTTAGGGTTAGGGTTAGCATCAGCCCTAGGATAGTGTTAGGGTTAAGGTTAACATGAACCCTAGGATAGTGTTAGGGTTAGGTTTAGGGTTATCATCAGGCCTAGGATAGTGTTAGGGTTAGGGTTAGGGTTAGCATCAGTTCAAGGATAGTGTTAGGGTTAGCGTTAGGGTTAGCATCTGCCCTAGGATATTGTTAGGGTTAGGGTTAGGGTTAGCATCAGCCCAAGGATAGCGTTAGGGTTAGGGTTAGCATCAGCCCTAGGATAGTGTTAGGGTTAGGGTTAGGGTTAGCATCAGGCCCAGGATAGTGTTAGGGTTAGGGTTAGCATCAGCCCAAGGATAGTGTTAGGGTTAGGGTTAGGGTTAGCATCTGCCCTAGGATATTGTTAGGGTTAGGGTTAGGGTTAGCATCAGCCCAAGGATAGTGTTAGGGTTAGGGTTAGCATCAGCCCTAGGATAGTGTTAGGGTTAGGGTTAGGGTTAGCTTCAGGCCCAGGATAGTGTTAGGGTTAGGGTTAGCATCAGTCCAAGGATAGTGTTAGGGTTAGGGTTAGGGTTAGCATCAGCCCGAGGATAGTGTTAGGGTTAGGGTTAGCATCAACCCTAGCATAGTGTTTGGGTTAGGGTTAGGGTTAGCATCAGCCCTAGGATAGTGTTAGGGTTAGGGTTAGCCTCAGCCCTAGGAGAGTGTTAGGGTTAGGGATAGGGTTAGCATCAGGCCTAGGATAGTGTTAGTGTTAGGGTTAGGGTTAGCATCAGCCCTAGGATAGTGTTAGGGTTAGGGTTAGCATCAGCCCTAGGATAGTGTCAGGGTTAGTGTTAGGGTTATCATCAGGCCTGGGATAGTGTTAGGGTTAGGGTTAGCATCAGCTCTAGGATAGTGTTAGGGTTAGGGTTAGGGTTAGCATCAGCCCTAGGATAGTGTTAGGGTTAGGGTTAGCCTCAGCCCTAGGAGAGTGTTAGGGTTAGGGTTAGGGTTAGCATCAGCCGTAGGATAGTGTTAGGGTTAGGGTTAGGGTTATCATCAGGCCTAGGATATTGTTAGGGTTAGGGTTAGCATCAGCCCTAGCATAGTGTTAGGGTTAGGGTTAGGGTTAGCATCAGTCCTAGGATAGTGTTAGGGTTAGGGTTAGGGTTAGCATCAGGCCTAGGATAGTGTTAGGGTTAGGGTTAGCATCAGCCCTAGGATAGTGTTAGGGTTAGGGTTAGGGTTAGCATCAGCCGTAGGATAGTGTTAGGGTTAGGGTTAGCCTCAGCCCTAAGATAGTGTTAGAGTTAGGGTTAGGGTTAGCATCAGCCCTAGGATAGTGTTAGGGTTAGGGTTAGGGTTAGCATCAGCCCTAGGATAGTGTTAGGGTTATGGTTAGCATCAGCCCTAGGATAGTGTTAGGGTTAGGGTTAGGGTTAGCATCAGGCCTAGGATAGTGTTAGGGTTAGGGTTAGCATCAGCCCTAGGATAGTGTTAGGGTAAGGGTTAGGGTTAGCATCAACCATAGGATAGTGTTAGGGTTAGGGTTAGGGTTAGCATCAGCCCTAGGATAGTGTTAGTGTTAGGGTTAGCATCAGCCCTAGGATAGTGTTAGGGTTAGGGTTAGGGTTAGCATCAGCCCTTGGAGAGTGTTAGGGTTAGGGTTAGGGTTAGCATCAGCCCTAGGATAGTGTTAGTGTTAGGGTGAGCATCAGCCCTAGGATAGTGTTAGGGTTAGGGTTAGCATCAGCCCTAGGATAGTGTTAGGGTTAGGGTTAGGGTTAGCGTCAGCCCTCGGATAGTGTTAATGTTAGGGTTAGCATCAGCCCTAGGATAGTGTTAGGGTTAGGGTTAGGGTTAGCATCCGCCCTAGGATAATGTTAGGGTTAGGGTTAGGGTTAGCATCAGCCCTAGGATAGTGTTAGTGTTAGGGTTAGCATCAGCCCTAGGATAGTGTTAGGGTTAGGGTTACGGTTAGCATCCGCCCTAGGATAGTGTTAGGGTTAGGGTTAGGGTTAGCATCCGCCCTAGGATAATGTTAGGGTTAGGGTTAGGGTTAGCATCAGCCCTAGGATAGTGTTAGTGTTAGGGTTAGCATCAGCCCTAGGATAGTGTTAGGGTTAGGGTTACGGTTAGCATCCGCCCTAGGATAGTGTTAGGGTTAGGGTTAGGGTTAGCATCAGCCCTAGGATAGTGTTAGGTTTAGGGTTAACATAAATCCTAGGATAGTGTTAGGGTTAGGGTTAGGGTTAGCATCAGCCCGAGGATAGTGTTAGGGTTAGGGTTAGCATCAGCCGTAGGATAGTGTTAGGGTTAGGGTTAGGGTTATCATCAGGCCTAGGATATTGTTAGGGTTAGGGTTAGCATCAGCCCTAGCATAGTGTTAGGGTTAGGGTTAGGGTTAGCATCAGCCCTAGGATAGTGTTAGGGTCAGGGTTAGGGTTAGCATCAGGCCTAGGATAGTGTTAGGGTTAGGGTTAGCATCAGCCCTAGGATAGTGTTAGGGTTAGGGTTAGGGTTAGCATCAGCCGTAGGATAGTGTTAAGGTTAGGGTTAGCCTCAGCCCTAAGATAGTGTTAGAGTTAGGGTTAGGGTTAGCATCAGCCCTAGGATAGTGTTAGTGTTAGGGTTAGGGTTAGCATCAGCCCTAGGATAGTGTTAGGGTTAGGGTTAGCATCAGCCCTAGGATAGTGTTAGGGTTAGGGTTAGGGTTAGCATCAGGCCTAGGATAGTGTTAGGGTTAGGGTTAGCATCAGCCCTAGGATAGTGTTAGGGTTAGGGTTAGGGTTAGCATCAACCATAGGATAGTGTTAGGGTTAGGGTTAGGGTTAGCATCAGCCCTAGGATAGTGTTAGTGTTAGGGTTAGCATCAGCCCTAGGATAGTGTTAGGGTTAGGGTTAGGGTTAGCATCAGCCCTTGGAGAGTGTTAGGGTTAGGGTTAGGGTTAGCATCAGCCCTAGGATAGTGTTAGTGTTAGGGTTAGCATCAGCCCTAGGATAGTGTTAGGGTTAGGGTTAGCATCAGCCCTAGGATAGTGTTAGGGTTAGGGTTAGGGTTAGCATCAGGCCTAGGATAGTGTTAGTGTTAGGGTTAGCATCAGCCCTAGGATAGTGTTAGGGTTAGGGTTAGGGTTAGCATCCGCCCTAGGATAATGTTAGGGTTAGGGTTAGGGTTAGCATCAGCCCTAGGATAGTGTTAGGGTTAGGGTTAACATAAATCCTAGGATAGTGTTAAGGTTAGGGTTAGGGTTATCATCAGGCCTAGGATAGTGTTAGGGTTAGGGTTAGGGTTAGCATCAGTTCAAGGATAGTGTTAGGGTTAGCGTTAGGGTTAGCATCTGCCCTAGGATAGTGTTAGGGTTAGGGTTAGGGTTAGCATCAGCCCAAGGATAGTGTTAGGGTTAGGGTTAGCATCAGCACTAGGATAGTGTTAGGGTTAGGGTTAGGGTTAGCATCAGGCCTAGGATAGTGTTAGGGTTAGGGTTAGGGTTAGCATCAGCCCTAGGATAGTTTTAGTGTTAGGGTTAGCATCAGCCCTATGATAATGTTAGGGTTAGGGTTAGGGTTAGCATCCGCCCTAGGATAGTGTTAGGGTTAGGGTTAGGGTTAGCACCAGCCCTAGGATAGTGTTAGGGTTAGGGTTAGGGTTAGCATCAGCCCTAGGATAGTGTTAGGGTTAGGGTTAGCATCAGCCCTAGGATACTGTTAGGGTTAGGGTTAGGGTTAGCATCAGCCCTAGGATAGTGTTAGGGTTAGGGTTAGGATCAGCCCTAGGATAGTGTTAGGGTTAGGGTTAGGGTTATCATCAGGCCTAGGATAGTGTTAGGGTTAGGGTTAGGGTTAGCATCAGTTCAAGGATAGTGTTAGGGTTAGCGTTAGGGTTAGCATCTGCCCTAGGATATTGTTAGGGTTAGGGTTAGGGTTAGCATCAGCCCAAGGATAGCGTTAGGGTTAGGGTTAGCATCAGCCCTAGGATAGTGTTAGGGTTAGGGTTAGGGTTAGCATCAGGCCCAGGATAGTGTTAGGGTTAGGGTTAGCATCAGCCCAAGGATAGTGTTAGGGTTAGGGTTAGGGTTAGCATCTGCGCTAGGATATTGTTAGGGTTAGGGTTAGGGTTAGCATCAGCCCAAGGATAGTGTTAGGGTTAGGGTTAGCATCAGCCCTAGGATAGTGTTAGGGTTAGGGTTAGGGTTAGCTTCAGGCCCAGGATAGTGTTAGGGTTAGGGGTAGCATCAGTCTAAGGATAGTGTTAGGGTTAGGGTTAGGGTTAGCATCAGCCCGAGGATAGTGTTAGGGTTAGGGTTAGCATCAACCCTAGCATAGTGTTTGGGTTAAGGTTAGGGTTAGCATCAGCCCTAGGATAGTGTTAGGGTTAGGGTTAGCCTCAGCCCTAGGAGTGTGTTAGGGTTAGGGATAGGGTTAGCATCAGGCCTAGGATAGTGTTAGTGTTAGGGTTAGGGTTAGCATCAGCCCTAGGATAGTGTTAGGGTTAGGGTTAGCATCAGCCCTAGGATAGTGTCAGGGTTAGTGTTTGGGTTATCATCAGGCCTAGGATAGTGTTAGGGTTAGGGTTAGCATCAGCTCTAGGATAGTGTTAGGGTTAGGGTTAGGGTTAGCATTAGCCCTAGGATAGTGTTAAGGTTAGGGTTATGGTTATCATCAGGCCTAGTATAGTGTGAGGTCTAGGGTTAGCATCCGACTTAGGATAGTGTTAGGGTTAGGGTTAGGGTTATCATCAGGCCTAGGATAGTGTTAGGGTTAGGGTTAGGGTTAGCATCAGTTCAAGGATAGTGTTAGGGTTAGCGTTAGGGTTAGCATCTGCCCTAGGATAGTGTTAGGGTTAGGGTTAGGGTTAGCATCAGCCCAAGGATAGTGTTAGGGTTAGGGTTAGCATCAGCCCGAGGATAGTGTTAGGGTTAGGGTTAGGGTTAGCATCAGGCCTAGGATAGTGTTAGGGTTAGGGTTATGGTTAGCATCAGCCCTAGGATAGTGTTAGTGTTAGGGTTAGCATCAGCCCTATGATAATGTTAGGGTTAGGGTTAGGGTTAGCATCCGCCCTAGGATAGTGATAGGGTTAGGGTTAGGGTTAGCATCAGCCCTAGGATAGTGTTAGGGTTAGGGTTAGGGTTAGCATCAGCCCTAGGATAGTGTTAGGGTTAGGGTTAGCATCAGCCCTAGGATACTGTTAGGGTTAGGGTTAGGGTTAGCATCAGCCCTAGGATAGTGTTAGGGTTAGGGTTAGCATCAGCCCTAGGATAGTGTTAGTGTTAGGGTTAGGGTTAGCATCACCCGTAGGTTTGTGTTAGGGTTAGGGTTAGCCTCAGCCCTAAGATAGTGTTAGAGTTAGGGTTAGGGTTAGCATCAGCCCTAGGATAATGTTAGGGTTAGGTTTAGGGTTAGCATCAGCCCTAGGATAGTGTTAGTGTTAGAGTTAGCATCAGCCCTAGGATAGTGTTAGGGTTAGGGTTAGGGTTAGCATCAGCCCTAGGATAGTGTTAGGGTTAGGGTTAACATGAACCCTAGGATAGTGTTAGGGTTAGGTTTAGGGTTATCATCAGGCCTAGGATAGTGTTAGGGTTAGGGTTAGGGTTAGCATCAGTTCAAGGATAGTGTTAGGGTTAGCGTTAGGGTTAGCATCTGCCCTAGGATATTGTTAGGGTTAGGGTTAGGGTTAGCATCAGCCCAAGGATAGCGTTAGGGTTAGGGTTAGCATCAGCCCTAGGATAGTGTTAGGGTTAGGGTTAGGGTTAGCATCAGGCCCAGGATAGTGTTAGGGTTAGGGTTAGCATCAGCCCAAGGATAGTGTTAGGGTTAGGGTTAGGGTTAGCATCTGCCCTAGGATATTGTTAGGGTTAGGGTTAGGGTTAGCATCAGCCCAAGGATAGTGTTAGGGTTAGGGTTAGCATCAGCCCTAGGATAGTGTTAGGGTTAGGGTTAGGGTTAGCTTCAGGCCAAGGATAGTGTTAGGGTTAGGGTTAGCATCAGTCCAAGGATAGTGTTAGGGTTAGGGTTAGGGTTAGCATCAGCCCGAGGATAGTGTTAGGGTTAGGGTTAGCATCAACCCTAGCATAGTGTTTGGGTTAGGGTTAGGGTTAGCATCAGCCCTAGGATAGTGTTAGGGTTAGGGTTAGCCTCAGCCCTAGGAGAGTGTTAGGGTTAGGGATAGGGTTAGCATCAGGCCTAGGATAGTGTTAGTGTTAGGGTTAGGGTTAGCATCAGCCCTAGGATAGTGTTAGGGTTAGGGTTAGCATCAGCCCTAGGATAGTGTCAGGGTTAGTGTTAGGGTTATCATCAGGCCTGGGATAGTGTTAGTGTTAGGGTTAGCATCAGCTCTAGGATAGTGTTAGGGTTAGGGTTAGGGTTAGCATCAGCCCTAGGATAGTGTTAGGGTTAGGGTTAGCCTCAGCCCTAGGAGAGTGTTAGGGTTAGGGTTAGGGTTAGCATCAGCCGTAGGATAGTGTTAGGGTTAGGGTTAGGGTTATCATCAGGCCTAGGATATTGTTAGGGTTAGGGTTAGCATCAGCCCTAGCATAGTGTTAGGGTTAGGGTTAGGGTTAGCATCAGTCCTAGGATAGTGTTAGGGTTAGGGTTAGGGTTAGCATCAGGCCTAGGATAGTGTTAGGGTTAGGGTTAGCATCAGCCCTAGGATAGTGTTAGGGTTAGGGTTAGGGTTAGCATCAGCCGTAGGATAGTGTTAGGGTTAGGGTTAGCCTCAGCCCTAAGATAGTGTTAGAGTTAGGGTTAGGGTTAGCATCAGCCCTAGGATAGTGTTAGGGTTAGGGTTAGGGTTAGCATCAGCCCTAGGATAGTGTTAGGGTTATGGTTAGCATCAGCCCTAGGATAGTGTTAGGGTTAGGGTTAGGGTTAGCATCAGGCCTAGGATAGTGTTAGGGTTAGGGTTAGCATCAGCCCTAGGATAGTGTTAGGGTAAGGGTTAGGGTTAGCATCAACCATAGGATAGTGTTAGGGTTAGGGTTAGGGTTAGCATCAGCCCTAGGATAGTGTTAGTGTTAGGGTTAGCATCAGCCCTAGGATAGTGTTAGGGTTAGGGTTAGGGTTAACATCAGCCCTTGGAGAGTGTTAGGGTTAGGGTTAGGGTTAGCATCAGCCCTAGGATAGTGTTAGTGTTAGGGTGAGCATCAGCCCTAGGATAGTGTTAGGGTTAGGGTTAGCATCAGCCCTAGGATAGTGTTAGGGTTAGGGTTAGGGTTAGCGTCAGCCCTCGGATAGTGTTAATGTTAGGGTTAGCATCAGCCCTAGGATAGTGTTAGGGTTAGGGTTAGGGTTAGCATCCGCCCTAGGATAATGTTAGGGTTAGGGTTAGGGTTAGCATCAGCCCTAGGATAGTGTTAGTGTTAGGGTTAGCATCAGCCCTAGGATAGTGTTAGGGTTAGGGTTACGGTTAGCATCCGCCCTAGGATAGTGTTAGGGTTAGGGTTAGGGTTAGCATCAGCCCTAGGATAGTGTTAGGTTTAGGGTTAACATAAATCCTAGGATAGTGTTAGGGTTAGGGTTAGGGTTATCATCAGGCCTAGGATAGTGTTAGGGTTAGGGTTAGGGTTAGCATCAGTTCAAGGATAGTGTTAGGGTTAGCGTTAGGGTTAGCATCTGCCCTAGGATAGTGTTAGGGTTAGGGTTAGGGTTAGCATCAGCCCAAGGATAGTGTTAGGGTTAGGGTTAGCATCAGCCCTAGGATAGTGTTAGGGTTAGGGTTAGGGTTAGCATCAGGCCTAGAATAGTGTTAGGGTTAGGGTTAGGGTTAGCATCAGCCCTAGGATAGTGTTAGTGTTAGGGTTAGCATCAGCCCTATGATAATGTTAGGGTTAGGGTTAGGGTTAGTATCCGCCCTAGGATAGTGTTAGGGTTAGGGTTAGGGTTAGCATCAGCCCTAGGATAGTGTTAGGGTTAGGGTTAGGGTTAGCATCAGCCCTAGGATAGTGTTAGGGTTAGGGTTAGCATCAGCCCTAGGATACTGTTAGGGTTAGGGTTAGGGTTAGCATCAGCCCTAGGATAGTGTTAGGGTTAGGGTTAGCATCAGCCCTAGGATAGTGTTAGGGTTAGGGTTAGGGTTAGCATCACCCGTAGGATTGTGTTAGGGTTAGGGTTAGCCTCAGCCCTAAGATAGTGTTAGAGTTAGGTTTAGGGTTAGCATCAGCCCTAGGATAATGTTAGGGTTAGGTTTAGGGTTAGCATCAGCCCTAGGATAGTGTTAGTGTTAGAGTTAACATCAGCCCTAGGATAGTGTTAGGGTTAGGGTTAGGGTTAGCATCCGCCCTAGGATAGTGTTAGGGTTAGGGTTAGGGTTAGCATCAGCCCTAGGATAGTGTTAGGGTTAGGGTTAACATGAACCCTAGGATAGTGTTAGGGTTAGGGTTAGGGTTATCATCAGGCCTAGGATAGTGTTAGGGTTAGGGTTAGGGTTAGCATCAGTTCAAGGATAGTGTTAGGGTTAGCGTTAGGGTTAGCATCTGCCCTAGGATATTGTTAGGGTTAGGGTTAGGGTTAGCATCAGCCCAAGGATAGCGTTAGGGTTAGGGTTAGCATCAGCCCTAGGATAGTGTTAGGGTTAGGGTTAGGGTTAGCATCAGGCCCAGGATAGTGTTAGGGTTAGGGTTATCATCAGCCCAAGGATAGTGTTAGGGTTAGGGTTAGGGTTAGCATCTGCCCTAGGATATTGTTAGGGTTAGGGTTAGGGTTAGCATCAGCCCAAGGATAGTGTTAGGGTTAGGGTTAGCATCAGCCCTAGGATAGTGTTAGGGTTAGGGTCAGGGTTACCTTCAGGCCCAGGATAGTGTTAGGGTTAGGGTTAGCATCAGTCCAAGGATAGTGTTAGGGTTAGGGTTAGGGTTAGCATCAGCCCGAGGATAGTGTTAGGGTTAGGGTTAGCATCAACCCTAGCATAGTGTTTGTGTTAGGGTTAGGGTTAGCATCAGCCCTAGGATAGTGTTAGGGTTAGGGTTAGCCTCAGCCCTAGGAGAGTGTTAGGGTTAGGGATAGGGTTAGCATCAGGCCTAGGATAGTGTTAGTGTTAGGGTTACTGATAGCATCAGCCCTAGGATAGTGTTAGGGTTAGGGTTAGGGTTAGCATCAGCCCTAGGATAGTGTTAGGGTTAGGGTTAGGGTTAGCATCAGCCCTAGGATAGTGTTAGGGTTAGGGTTAGCATCAGCCCTAGGATACTGTTAGGGTTAGGGTTAGGGTTAGCATCAGCCCTAGGATAGTGTTAGGGTTAGGGTTAGCATCAGCCCTAGGATAGTGTTAGGGTTAGGGTTAGGGTTAGCATCACCCGTAGGATTGTGTTAGGGTTAGGGTTATCCTCAGCCCTAAGATAGTGTTAGAGTTAGGGTTAGGGTTAGCATCAGCCCTAGGATAATGTTAGGGTTAGGTTTAGGGTTAGCATCAGCCCTAGGATAGTGTTAGTGTTAGAGTTAGCATCAGCCCTAGGATAGTGTTAGGGTTAGGGTTAGGGTTAGCATCCGCCCTAGGATAGTGTTAGGGTTAGGGTTAGGGTTAGCATCAGCCCTAGGATAGTGTTAGGGTTAGGGTTAACATGAACCCTAGGATAGTGTTAGGGTTAGGGTTAGGGTTATCATCAGGCCTAGGATAGTGTTAGGGTTAGGGTTAGGGTTAGCATCAGTTCAAGGATAGTGTTAGGGTTAGCGTTAGGGTTAGCATCTGCCCTAGGATATTGTTAGGGTTAGGGTTAGGGTTAGCATCAGCCCAAGGATAGCGTTAGGGTTAGGGTTAGCATCAGCCCTAGGATAGTGTTAGGGTTAGGGTTAGGGTTAGCATCAGGCCCAGGATAGTGTTAGGGTTAGGGTTAGCATCAGCCCAAGGATAGTGTTAGGGTTAGGGTTAGGGTTAGCATCTGCCCTAGGATATTGTTAGGGTTAGGGTTAGGGTTAGCATCAGCCCAAGGATAGTGTTAGGGTTAGGGTTAGCATCAGCCCTAGGATAGTGTTAGGGTTAGGGTTAGGGTTAGCTTCAGGCCCAGGATAGTGTTAGGGTTAGGGTTAGCATCAGTCCAAGGATAGTGTTAGGGTTAGGGTTAGGGTTAGCATCAGCCCGAGGATAGTGTTAGGGTTAGGGTTAGCATCAACCCTAGCATAGTGTTTGTGTTAGGGTTAGGGTTAGCATCAGCCCTAGGATAGTGTTAGGGTTAGGGTTAGCCTCAGCCCTAGGAGAGTGTTAGGGTTAGGGATAGGGTTAGCATCAGGCCTAGGATAGTGTTAGTGTTAGGGTTAGGGTTAGCATCAGCCCTAGGATAGTGTTAGGGTTAGGGTTAGCATCAGCCCTAGGATAGTGTCAGGGTTAGTGTTAGGGTTATCATCAGGCCTAGGATAGTGTTAGGGTTAGGGTTAGCATCAGCTCTAGGATAGTGTTAGGGTTAGGGTTAGGGTTAGCATCAGCCCTAGGATAGTGTTAGGGTTAGGGTTAGCCTCAGCCCTAGGAGAGTGTTATTGTTAGGGTTAGGGTTAGCATCAGCCGTAGGATAGTGTTAGGGTTAGGGTTAGGGTTATCATCAGGCCTAGGATATTGTTAGGGTTAGGGTTAGCATCAGCCCTAGCATAGTGTTATTGTTAGGGTTAGGGTTAGCATCAGCCCTAGGATAGTGTTAGGGTTAGGGTTAGGGTTAGCATCAGGCCTAGGATAGTGTTAGGGTTAGGGTTAGCATCAGACCTAGGATAGTGTTAGGGTTAGGGTTAGGGTTAGCATCAGCCGTAGGATAGTGTTAGGGTTAGGGTTAGCCTCAGCCCTAAGATAGTGTTAGAGTTAGGGTTAGGGTTAGCATCAGCCCTAGGATAGTGTTAGGGTTAGGGTTAGGGTTAGCATCAGCCCTAGGATAGTGTTAGGGTTAGGGTTAGCATCAGCCCTAGGATAGTGTTAGGGTTAGGGTTAGGGTTAGCATCAGCCCTAGGATAGTGTTAGGGTAAGGGTTAGGGTTAGCATCAACCATAGGATAGTGTTAGGGTTAGGGTTAGGGTTAGCATCAGCCCTAGGATAGTGTTAGTGTTAGGGTTAGCATCAGCCCTTGGAGAGTGTTAGGGTTAGGGTTAGGGTTAGCATCAGCCCTAGGATAGTGTTAGTGTTAGGGTTAGCATCAGCCCTAGGATAGTGTTAGGGTTAGGGTTAGCATCAGCCCTAGGATAGTGTTAGGGTTAGTGTTAGGGTTAGCGTCAGCCCTTGGATAGTGTTAATGTTAGGGTTAGCATCAGCCCTAGTATAGTGTTAGGGTTAGGGTTAGGGTTAGTTTCCCCCTAGGATAATGTTAGGGTTAGGGTTAGGGTTAGCATCAGCCCTAGGATAGTGTTAGTGTTAGGGTTAGCATCAGCCCTAGGATAGTGTTAGGGTTAGGGTTACGGTTAGCATCCGCCCTAGGATAGTGTTAGGGTTAGGGTTAGGGTTAGCATCAGCCCTAGGATAGTGTTAGGTTTAGGGTTAACATAAATCCTAGGATAGTGTTAGGGTTAGGGTTAGGGTTATCATCAGGCCTAGGATAGTGTTAGGGTTAGGGTTAGGGTTAGCATCAGTTCAAGGATAGTGTTAGGGTTAGCGTTAGGGTTAGCATCTGCCCTAGGATAGTGTTAGGGTTAGGGTTAGGGTTAGCATCAGCCCAAGGATAGTGTTAGGGTTAGGGTTAGCATCAGCCCTAGGATAGTGTTAGGGTTAGGGTTAGGGTTAGCATCAGGCCTAGAATAGTGTTAGGGTTAGGGTTAGGGTTAGCATCAGCCCTAGGATAGTGTTAGTGTTAGGGTTAGCATCAGCCCTATGATAATGTTAGGGTTAGGGTTAGGGTTAGCATCCGCCCTAGGATAGTGTTAGGGTTAGGGTTAGGGTTAGCATCAGCCCTAGGATAGTGTTAGGGTTAGGGTTAGGGTTAGCATCAGCCCTAGGATAGTGTTAGGGTTAGGGTTAGCATCAGCCCTAGGATACTGTTAGGGTTAGGGTTAGGGTTAGCATCAGCCCTAGGATAGTGTTAGGGTTAGGGTTAGCATCAGCCCTAGGATAGTGTTAGGGTTAGGGTTAGGGTTAGCATCACCAGTAGGATTGTGTTAGGGTTAGGGTTAGCCTCAGCCCTAAGATAGTGTTAGAGTTAGGGTTAGGGTTAGCATCAGCCCTAGGATAATGTTAGGGTTAGGTTTAGGGTTAGCATCAGCCCTAGGATAGTGTTAGTGTTAGAGTTAACATCAGCCCTAGGATAGTGTTAGGGTTAGGGTTAGGGTTAGCATCCGCCCTAGGATAGTGTTAGGGTTAGGGTTAGGGTTAGCATCAGCCCTAGGATAGTGTTAGGGTTAGGGTTAACATGAACCCTAGGATAGTGTTAGGGTTAGGGTTAGGGTTATCATCAGGCCTAGGATAGTGTTAGGGTTAGGGTTAGGGTTAGCATCAGTTCAAGGATAGTGTTAGGGTTAGCGTTAGGGTTAGCATCTGCCCTAGGATATTGTTAGGGTTAGGGTTAGGGTTAGCATCAGCCCAAGGATAGCGTTAGGGTTAGGGTTAGCATCAGCCCTAGGATAGTGTTAGGGTTAGGGTTAGGGTTAGCATCAGGCCCAGGATAGTGTTAGGGTTAGGGTTAGCATCAGCCCAAGGATAGTGTTAGGGTTAGGGTTAGGGTTAGCATCTGCCCTAGGATATTGTTAGGGTTAGGGTTAGGGTTAGCATCAGCCCAAGGATAGTGTTAGGGTTAGGGTTAGCATCAGCCCTAGGATAGTGTTAGGGTTAGGGTTAGGGTTACCTTCAGGCCCAGGATAGTGTTAGGGTTAGGGTTAGCATCAGTCCAAGGATAGTGTTAGGGTTAGGGTTAGGGTTAGCATCAGCCCGAGGATAGTGTTAGGGTTAGGGTTAGCATCAACCCTAGCATAGTGTTTGGGTTAGGGTTAGGGTTAGCATCAGCCCTAGGATAGTGTTAGGGTTAGGGTTAGCCTCAGCCCTAGGAGAGTGTTAGTGTTAGGGATAGGGTTAGCATCAGGCCTAGGATAGTGTTAGTGTTAGGGTTAGGGATAGCATCAGCCCTAGGATAGTGTTAGGGTTAGGGTTAGCATCAGCCCTAGGATAATGTCAGGGTTAGTGTTAGGGTTATCATCAGGCCTAGGATAGTGTTAGGGTTAGGGTTAGCATCAGCTCTAGGATAGTGTTAGGGTTAGGGTTAGGGTTAGCATCAGCCCTAGGATAGTGTTAAGGTTAGGGTTATGGTTATCATCAGGCCTAGTATAGTGTGAGGTCTAGGGTTAGCATCAGACTTAGGATAGAGTTAGGGTTATTGTTAGGGTTAGCATCAGCGCGAGGATAGTGTTAGGGTTAGGGTTAGCATCAGCCCGAGGATAGTGTTAGGGTTAGGGTTAGGGTTACCATCAGTCCTAGGATATTGTTAGGGTTAGGGTTAGCGTCAGCCCTAGCATAGTGTTAGGGTTAGGGTTAGGGTTAGCATCAGCCCTAGGATAGTGTTAGGGTTAGGGTTAGCATCAGCCCTAGGATAGTGTTAGGGTTAGGGTTAGCATCAGCCCTAGGATAGTGTTAGGGTTAGGGTTAGGGTTAGCATCAGCCGTAGGATAGTGTTAGGGTTAGGGTTAGCCTCAGCCCTAAGATAGTGTTAGAGTTAGGGTTAGGGTTAGCATTAGCCCTAGAATAGTGTTAGGGTTAGGGTTAGGGTTAGCATCAGCCCTAGGATAGTGTTAGGGTTAGGGTTAGCATCAGCCCTAGGATAGTGTTAGGGTTAGGGTTAGGGTTAGCATCAGGCCTAGGATAGTGTTAGGGTTAGGGTTAGCATCAGCCCTAGGATAGTGTTAGGGTTAGGGTTAGGGTTAGCATCAGCCGTAGGATAGTGTTAGGGTTAGGGTTAGCCTCAGCCCTAAGATAGTGTTAGAGTTAGGGTTAGGGTTAGCATCAGCCCTAGGATAGTGTTAGGGTTAGGGTTAGGGTTAGCATCAGCCCTTGGAGAGTGTTAGGGTTAGGGTTAGGGTTAGCATCAGCCCTAGGATAGTGTTAGTGTTAGGGTTAGCATCAGCCCTAGGATAGTGTTAGGGTTAGGGTTAGCATTAGCCCTAGGATAGTGTTAGGGTTAGGGTTAGGGTTAGCATCAGGCCTAGGATAGTGTTAGTGTTAGGGTTAGCATCAGCCCTAGGATAGTGTTAGGGTTAGGGTTAGGGTTAGCATCCGCCCTAGGATAATGTTAGGGTTAGGGTTAGGGTTAGCATCAGCCCTAGGATAGTGTTAGTGTTTGGGTTAGCATCAGCCCTAGGATAGTGTTAGGGTTAGGGTTAGGGTTAGCATCCGCCCTAGGATAGTGTTAGGGTTAGGGTCAGGGTTAGCATCAGCCCTAGGATAGTGTTAGGGTTAGGGTTAACATAAATCCTAGGATAGTGTTAGGGTTAAGGTTAGGGTTATCATCAGGCCTAGGATAGTGTTAGGGTTAGGGTTAGGGTTAGCATCAGTTCAAGGATAGTGTTATTTTTAGTGTTAGGGTTAGCATCTGCCCTAGGATTGTGTTAGGGTTAGGGTTAGGGTTAGCATCAGCCCAAGGATAGTGTTAGGGTTAGGGTTAGCATCAGCCCTAGGATAGTGTTAGGGTTAGGGTTAGGGTTATCATCAGGCCTAGGATAGTGTTAGGGTTAGGGTTAGCATCAGCCCTAGGATAGTGTTAGGGTTAGGGTTAGATTTAGCATCAGCCCTAGGATAGTGTTAGGGTTAGTGTTAGCATCAACCCTAGGATAGTGTTTGGGTTAGGGTTCGGGTTAGCATCAGCCCTAGGATAGTGTTAGGGTTAGGGTTACCCTCAGCCCTAGGAGAGTGTTAGGGTTAGGGATAGGGTTAGCATCAGGCCTAGGATAGTGTTAGGGTTAGGGTTAGGGTTAGCATCAGCCCTAGGATAGTGTTAGGGTTAGGGTTAGCATCAGCCCTAGGATAGCGTCAGGGTTAGGGTTAGGGTTATCATCAGGCCTAGGATAGTGTTAGGGTTAGGGTTAGCATCAGCTCTAGGATAGTGTTAAGGTTAGGGTTAGGGTTATCACCAGGCCTAGGATAGTGTGAGGGCTAGGGGTAGCATCAGACTTAGGATAGTGTTAGGGTTAGGGTTAGGGTTAGCATCAGCCCTAGGATAGTGTTAGGGTTAGGTTTAGCATCAGCCCTAGGATAGTGTTAGGGTTAGGGTTAGAGTTATCATCAGGCCTAAGATAGTGTTAGGGTTAGGGTTAGCATCAGCCCTAGGAGAGTGTTAGGGTTAGGGTTAAGGTGAGCATCAGCCCTAGGATAGTGTTAGGGTTAGGGTTAGCATCAGCCCTAGGATAGTGTTAGGGTTAGGGTTAGGGTTAGCATCAGCCGTAGGACAGTGTTAGGGTTAGGGTTAGCCTCAGCCCTAAGATAGTGTTAGAGTTAGGGTTAGGGTTAGCATCAGCCCTAGGATAATGTTACGGTTAGGGTTAGGGTTAGCATCAGCCCTAGGATAGTGTTAGTGTTAGGGTTAGCATCAGCCCTAGGATAGTGTTAGTGTTAGGGTTAGCATCAGCCCTAGGATAGTGTTAGGGTTAGGGTTAGGGTTAGCAACCGCCCTAGGATAGTGTTAGGGTTAGGGTTAGGGTTAGCATCAGCCCTAGGATAGTGTTAGGGTTAGGGTTAACATAAATCCTAGGATAGTGTTAGGGTTAGGGTTAGGGTTATCATCAGGCCTAGGATATTGTTAGGGTTAGGGTTAGGGTTAGCATCAGTTCAAGGATAGTGTTAGGGTTAGCGTTAGGGTTAGCATCTGCCCTAGGATAGTGTTAGGGTTAGGGTTAGGGTTAGCATCAGCCCAAGGATAGTGTTAGGGTTAGGGTTAGCATCAGCCCTATGATACTGTTAGGGTTAGGGTTAGGGTTAGCATCAGGCCCAGGATAGTGTTAGGGTTAGGGTTAGCATCAGCCCTAGGATAGTGTTAGGGTTAGGGTTAGGGTTAGCATCAGCCCTAGGATAGTGTTAGGGTTAGGGTTAGCATCAACCCTAGGATAGTGTTTGGGTTAGGGTTAGGGTTAGCATCAGCCCTAGGATAGTGTTAGGGTTAGGGTTAGCCTCAGCCCTAGGAGAGTGTTAGGGTTAGGGATAGGGTTAGCATCAGGCCTAGGATAGTGTTAGGGTTAGGGTTAGGGTTAGCATCAGCCCTAGGATAGTGTTAGGGTTAGGGTTAGCATCAGCCCTAGGATACTGTCAGTGTTAGGGTTAGGGTTATCATCAGGCCTAGGATAGTGTTAGGGTTAGGGTTAGCATCAGCTCTAGGATAGTGTTAGGGTTAGGGTTAGGGTTAGCATCAGCCCTAGGATAGTGTTAAGGTTAGGGTTAGGGTTATCATCAGGCCTAGGATAGTGTGAGGGTTAGGGTTAGGGTTAGCATCAGCCATTGGAGAGTGTTAGGGTTAGGGTTAGGGTTAGCATCCGCCCTAGGATAGTGTTAGGGTTAGGGTTTTGGTTAGCATCAGCCCTAGGATAGTGTTAGGGTTAGGGTTAACATAAACCCTAGGATAGTGTTAGGGTTAGGGTTAGGGTTATCATCAGGCCTAGGATAGTGTTAGGGTTAGGGTTAGGGTTATCATCAGTTCAAAGATAGTGTTAGGGTTAGCGTTAGGGTTAGCATCAGCCCTAGGATAGTGTTAGGGTTAGATTAGGGTTAGCATCAGCCCTAGGACAGTGTTAGGGTTAGGGTTAGCATCAGCCCTAGGATAGTGTTAGGGTTAGGGTGAGGGTTATCATCAGGCCTAGGATAGTGTTAGGGTTACGGTTAGCATCAGCCCTAGGATAGTGTTAGGGTTAGGGTTAGGGTTAGCATCAGCCCTAGGATAGTGTTAGGGTTAGGGTTAACATCAGCCCTAGGAGAGTGTTAGGGTTAGGGTTAAGGTGAGCATCAGCCCTAGGATAGTGTTAGGGTTAGGGTTAGCATCAGCCCTAGGATAGTGTTAGGGTTAGGGTTAGGGTTAGCATCAGCCGTAGGACAGTGTTAGGGTTAGGGTTAGCCTCAGCCCTAAGATAGTGTTAGAGTTAGGGTTAGGGTTAGCATCAGCCCTAGGATAATGTTACGGTTAGGGTTAGGGTTAGCATCAGCCCTAGGATAGTGTTAGTGTTAGGGTTAGCATCAGCCCTAGGATAGTTTTAGGGTTAGGGTTAGGGTTAGCAACCGCCCTAGGATAGTGTTAGGGTTAGGGTTAGGGTTAGCATCAGCCCTAGGATAGTGTTAGGGTTAGGGTTAACATAAATCCTAGGATAGTGTTAGGGTTAGGGTTAGGGTTATCATCAGGCCTAGGATATTGTTAGGGTTAGGGTTAGGGTTAGCATCAGTTCAAGGATAGTGTTAGGGTTAGCGTTAGGGTTAGCATCTGCCCTAGGATAGTGTTAGGGTTAGGGTTAGGGTTAGCATCAGCCCAAGGATAGTGTTAGGGTTAGGGTTAGCATCAGCCCTATGATACTGTTAGGGTTAGGGTTAGGGTTAGCATCAGGCCCAGGATAGTGTTAGGGTTAGGGTTAGCATCAGCCCTAGGATAGTGTTAGGGTTAGGGTTAGGGTTAGCATCAGCCCTAGGATAGTGTTAGGGTTAGGGTTAGCATCAACCCTAGGATAGTGTTTGGGTTAGGGTTAGGGTTAGCATCAGCCCTAGGATAGTGTTAGGGTTAGGGTTAGCCTCAGCCCTAGGAGAGTGTTAGGGTTAGGGATAGGGTTAGCATCAGGCCTAGGATAGTGTTAGGGTTAGGGTTAGGGTTAGCATCAGCCCTAGGATAGTGTTAGGGTTAGGGTTAGCATCAGCCCTAGGATACTGTCAGTGTTAGGGTTAGGGTTATCATCAGGCCTAGGATAGTGTTAGGGTTAGGGTTAGCATCAGCTCTAGGATAGTGTTAGGGTTAGGGTTAGGGTTAGCATCAGCCCTAGGATAGTGTTAAGGTTAGGGTTAGGGTTATCATCAGGCCTAGGATAGTGTGAGGGCTAGAGTTAGCATCAGACTTAGGATAGTGTTAGAGTTAGGGTTAGGGTTATCATCAGGCCTAGGATAGTGTTAGGGTTAGGGTTAGGGTTAGCATCAGTTCAAGGATATTGTTAGGGTTAGCGTTAGGGTTAGCATCTGCCCTAGGATAGTGTTAGGGTTAGGGTTAGGGTTAGCATCAGCCCAAGGATAGTGTTAGGGTTAGGGTTAGCATCAGCCCTAGGATAGTGTTAGGGTTAGGGTTAGGGTTAGCATCAGGCCCAGGATAGTGTTAGGGTTAGGGTTAGCATCAGCCCAACGATAGTGTTAGGGTTAGGGTTAGGGTTAGCATCAGCCCTAGGATAGTGTTAGTGTTAGGGTTAGCATCAACACTAGGATAGTGTTTGGGTTAGGGTTAGGGTTAGCATCAGCCCTAGGATAGTGTTAGGGTTAGGGTTAGGGTTAGCATCAGCCCTAGGATAGTGTTAGTGTTAGGGTTAGCATCAGCCCTAGGATAGTGTTAGGGTTAGGGTTAGGGTTAGCATCAGCCCTAGGATAGTGTTAGGGTTAGGGTTAGGGTTAGCATCCGCCCTAGGATAGTGTTAGTGTTAGGGTTAGCATCAGCCCTAGGATAGTGTTTGTGTTAGGGTTAGGGTTAGCATCAGCCCCAGGATAGTGTTAGGGTTAGGGTTAGGGTTAGCATCAGCCCTAGGATAGTGTTAGGGTTAGGGTTAGCATCAGCCCTAGGATAGTGTTAGGGTTAGGGTTAGGGTTAGCATCAGGCCTAGGATAGTGTTAGGGTTAGGGTTAGCATCAGCCCTAGGATAGTGTTAGGGTTAGGGTTAGGGTTAGCATCCGCCCTAGGATAATGTTAGGGTTAGGGTTAGGGTTAGCATCAGCCCTAGGATAGTGTTAGTGTTAGGGTTAGCATAAGCCCTAGGATAGTGTTAGGGTTAGGGTTAGGGTTAGCATCAGCCCTAGGATAGTGTTAGGGTTAGGGTTAACATAAACCCTAGGATAGTGTTAGGGTTAGGGTTAGGGTTATCATCAGGCCTAGGATAGTGTTAGGGTTAGGGTTAGGGTTAGCATCAGTTCAAGGATAGTGTTAGGGTTAGCGTTAGGGTTAGCATCTGCCCTAGGATAGTGTTAGGGTTAGGGTTAGGGTTAGCATCAGCCCAAGTATAGTGTTAGGGTTAGGGTTAGGATCAGCCTAGGATAGTGTTAGGGTTAGGGTTATGGTTAGCATCAGGCCCATGATAGTGTTAGGGTTAGGGTTAGCATCAGCCCAAGGATAGTGTTAGGGTTAGGGTTAGGGTTAGCATCAGCCCTAGGATAGTGTTAGGGTTAGGGTTAGCATCAACCCTAGGATAGTGTTTGGGTTAGGGTTAGGGTTAGCATCAGCCCTAGGATAGTGTTAGGGTTAGGGTTAAGGTTAGCATCAGCCCTAGGATAGTGTTAGTGTTAGGGTTAGCATCAGCCCAAGGATAGTGTTAGGGTTAGGGTTAGGGTTAGCATCAGCCCTAGGATAGTGTTAGGGTTAGGGTTAGCATCAGCCCTAGGATAGTGTTAGGGTTAGGGTTAGGGTTAGCATCAGCCCTAGGATAGTGTTAGGGTTAGGGTTAGCATCAGCCCTAGGTTATTGTTAGGGTTAGGGTTAGGGTTAGCATCAGCCCTAGGATAGTGTTAGGGTTAGGGTTAGCATCAGCCCTAGGATAACGTTGGGGTTAGGGTTAGGGTTAGCATCAGCCCTAGGATAGTGTTAGGGTTAGGGTTAGCATCAGCCCTAGGTTAGTGTTAGGGTTAGGGTTAGGGTTAGCATCAGCCCTAGGATAGTGTTAGGGTTAGGGTTAACATCAGCCCTAGGATAGTGTTAGGGTTAGGGTTAGGGTTAGCATCAGCCCTAGGATAGTGTTAGTGTTAGGGTTAGCATCAGCCCTAGGATAGTGTTAGGGTTAGGGTTAGGGTTAGCATCCGCCCTAGGATAGTGTTAGTGTTAGGGTTAGCATCAGCCCTAGGATAGTGTTAGGGTTAGGGTTAGGGTTAGCATCAGCCCTAGGATAGTGTTAGGGTTAGGGTTAGGGTTAGCATCCGCCCTAGGATAGTGTTAGTGTTAGGGTTAGCATCAGCCCTAGGATAGTGTTTGGGTTAGGTTTAGGGTTAGCATCAGCCCCAGGATAGTGTTAGGGTTAGGGTTAGGGTTAGCATCAGCCCTAGGATAGTGTTAGGGTTAGGGTTAGCATCAGCCCTAGGATAGTGTTAGGGTTAGGGTTAGGGTTAGCATCAGCCCTAGGATAGTGTTAGGGTTAGGGTTAGCATCAGCCCTAGGACAGTGTTAGGGTTAGGGTTAGGGTTAGCATCCGCCCTAGGATAATGTTAGGGTTAGGGTTAGGGTTAGCATTAGCCCTAGGATAGTGTTAGTGTTAGGGTTAGCATCAGCCCTAGGATAGTGTTAGGGTTAGGGTTAGGGTTAGCATCCGCCCTAGGATAGTGTTAGGGTTAGGGTTAGGGTTAGCATCAGCCCTAGGTTAGTGTTAGGGTTAGGGTTAATATAAACCCTAGGATAGTGTTAGGGTTAGGGTTAGGGTTATCATCAGGCCTAGGATAGTGTTAGGGTTAGGGTTAGGGTTAGCATCAGCCCTAGGATAGTGTTAGGGTTAGGGTTAGGGTTAGCATCAGGCCCATGATAGTGTTAGGGTTAGGGTTAGCATCAGCCCAAGGATAGTGTTAGGGTTAGGGTTAGGGTTAGCATCAGCCCTAGGATAGTGTTAGGGTTAGGGTTAGCATCAACCCTAGGATAGTGTTTGGGTTAGGGTTAGGGTTAGCATCAGTCCTAGGATAGTGTTAGGGTTAGGGTTAGGGTTAGCATCAGCCCTAGGATAGTATTAGTGTTTGGTTTAGCATCAGCCCTAGGATAGTGTTAGGGTTAGGGTTAGGGTTAGCATCAGCCCTAGGATAGTGTTAGGGTTAGGGTTAGCATCAGCCCTAGGATAGTGTTAGGGTTAGGGTTAGGGTTAGCATCAGCCCTAGGATAGTGTTAGGGTTAGGGTTAGCATCTGCCCTAGGTTATTGTTAGGGTTAGGGTTAGGGTTAGCATCAGCCCTAGGATAGTGTTAGGGTTAGGGTTAGCATCAGCCCTAGGATAATGTTGTGGTTAGGGTTAGGGTTAGCATCAGCCCTAGGATAGTGTTAGGGTTAGGGTTAGCATCAACCCTAGGATAGTGTTAGGGTTAGGGCTAGGGTTAGCATCAGCCCTAGGATAGTGTTAGTGTTAGGGTGAGCATCAGCCCTAGGATAGTGTTAGGGTTAGGGTTAGCATTAGCCCTAGGATAGTGTTAGGGTTAGGGTTAGGGTTAGCATCAGGCCTAGGATAGTGTTAGTGTTAGGGTTAGCATCAGCCCTAGGATAGTGTTAGGGTTAGGGTTAGGGTTAGCATCCGCCCTAGGATAATGTTAGGGTTAGGGTTAGGGTTAGCATCAGCCCTAGGATAGTGTTAGTGTTTGGGTTAGCATCAGCCCTAGGATAGTGTTAGGGTTAGGGTTAGGGTTAGCATCCGCCCTAGGATAGTGTTAGGGTTAGGGTCAGGGTTAGCATCAGCCCTAGGATAGTGTTAGGGTTAGGGTTAACATAAATCCTAGGATAGTGTTAGGGTTAAGGTTAGGGTTATCATCAGGCCTAGGATAGTGTTAGGGTTAGGGTTAGGGTTAGCATCAGTTCAAGGATAGTGTTAGGGTTAGTGTTAGGGTTAGCATCTGCCCTAGGATAGTGTTAGGGTTAGGGTTAGGGTTAGCATCAGCCCAAGGATAGTGTTAGGGTTAGGGTTAGCATCAGCCCTAGGATAGTGTTAGGGTTAGGGTTAGGGTTATCATCAGGCCTAGGATAGTGTTAGGGTTAGGGTTAGCATCAGCCCTAGGATAGTGTTAGGGTTAGGGTTAGATTTAGCATCAGCCCTAGGATAGTGTTAGGGTTAGTGTTAGCATCAACCCTAGGATAGTGTTTGGGTTAGGGTTCGGGTTAGCATCAGCCCTAGGATAGTGTTAGGGTTAGGGTTACCCTCAGCCCTAGGAGAGTGTTAGGGTTAGGGATAGGGTTAGCATCAGGCCTAGGATAGTGTTAGGGTTAGGGTTAGGGTTAGCATCAGCCCTAGGATAGTGTTAGGGTTAGGGTTAGCATCAGCCCTAGGATAGCGTCAGGGTTAGGGTTAGGGTTATCATCAGGCCTAGGATAGTGTTAGGGTTAGGGTTAGCATCAGCTCTAGGATAGTGTTAAGGTTAGGGTTAGGGTTATCACCAGGCCTAGGATAGTGTGAGGGCTAGGGGTAGCATCAGACTTAGGATAGTGTTAGGGTTAGGGTTAGGGTTAGCATCAGCCCTAGGATAGTGTTAGGGTTAGGTTTAGCATCAGCCCTAGGATAGTGTTAGGGTTAGGGTTAGAGTTATCATCAGGCCTAAGATAGTGTTAGGGTTAGGGTTAGCATCAGCCCTAGGAGAGTGTTAGGGTTAGGGTTAAGGTGAGCATCAGCCCTAGGATAGTGTTAGGGTTAGGGTTAGCATCAGCCCTAGGATAGTGTTAGGGTTAGGGTTAGGGTTAGCATCAGCCGTAGGACAGTGTTAGGGTTAGGGTTAGCCTCAGCCCTAAGATAGTGTTAGAGTTAGGGTTAGGGTTAGCATCAGCCCTAGGATAATGTTACGGTTAGGGTTAGGGTTAGCATCAGCCCTAGGATAGTGTTAGTGTTAGGGTTAGCATCAGCCCTAGGATAGTGTTAGTGTTAGGGTTAGCATCAGCCCTAGGATAGTGTTAGGGTTAGGGTTAGGGTTAGCAACCGCCCTAGGATAGTGTTAGGGTTAGGGTTAGGGTTAGCATCAGCCCTAGGATAGTGTTAGGGTTAGGGTTAACATAAATCCTAGGATAGTGTTAGGGTTAGGGTTAGGGTTATCATCAGGCCTAGGATATTGTTAGGGTTAGGGTTAGGGTTAGCATCAGTTCAAGGATAGTGTTAGGGTTAGCGTTAGGGTTAGCATCTGCCCTAGGATAGTGTTAGGGTTAGGGTTAGGGTTAGCATCAGCCCAAGGATAGTGTTAGGGTTAGGGTTAGCATCAGCCCTATGATACTGTTAGGGTTAGGGTTAGGGTTAGCATCAGGCCCAGGATAGTGTTAGGGTTAGGGTTAGCATCAGCCCTAGGATAGTGTTAGGGTTAGGGTTAGGGTTAGCATCAGCCCTAGGATAGTGTTAGGGTTAGGGTTAGCATCAACCCTAGGATAGTGTTTGGGTTAGGGTTAGGGTTAGCATCAGCCCTAGGATAGTGTTAGGGTTAGGGTTAGCCTCAGCCCTAGGAGAGTGTTAGGGTTAGGGATAGGGTTAGCATCAGGCCTAGGATAGTGTTAGGGTTAGGGTTAGGGTTAGCATCAGCCCTAGGATAGTGTTAGGGTTAGGGTTAGCATCAGCCCTAGGATACTGTCAGTGTTAGGGTTAGGGTTATCATCAGGCCTAGGATAGTGTTAGGGTTAGGGTTAGCATCAGCTCTAGGATAGTGTTAGGGTTAGGGTTAGGGTTAGCATCAGCCCTAGGATAGTGTTAAGGTTAGGGTTAGGGTTATCATCAGGCCTAGGATAGTGTGAGGGTTAGGGTTAGGGTTAGCATCAGCCATTGGAGAGTGTTAGGGTTAGGGTTAGGGTTAGCATCCGCCCTAGGATAGTGTTAGGGTTAGGGTTTTGGTTAGCATCAGCCCTAGGATAGTGTTAGGGTTAGGGTTAACATAAACCCTAGGATAGTGTTAGGGTTAGGGTTAGGGTTATCATCAGGCCTAGGATAGTGTTAGGGTTAGGGTTAGGGTTATCATCAGTTCAAAGATAGTGTTAGGGTTAGCGTTAGGGTTAGCATCAGCCCTAGGATAGTGTTAGGGTTAGATTAGGGTTAGCATCAGCCCTAGGACAGTGTTAGGGTTAGGGTTAGCATCAGCCCTAGGATAGTGTTAGGGTTAGGGTGAGGGTTATCATCAGGCCTAGGATAGTGTTAGGGTTACGGTTAGCATCAGCCCTAGGATAGTGTTAGGGTTAGGGTTAGGGTTAGCATCAGCCCTAGGATAGTGTTAGGGTTAGGGTTAACATCAGCCCTAGGAGAGTGTTAGGGTTAGGGTTAAGGTGAGCATCAGCCCTAGGATAGTGTTAGGGTTAGGGTTAGCATCAGCCCTAGGATAGTGTTAGGGTTAGGGTTAGGGTTAGCATCAGCCGTAGGACAGTGTTAGGGTTAGGGTTAGCCTCAGCCCTAAGATAGTGTTAGAGTTAGGGTTAGGGTTAGCATCAGCCCTAGGATAATGTTACGGTTAGGGTTAGGGTTAGCATCAGCCCTAGGATAGTGTTAGTGTTAGGGTTAGCATCAGCCCTAGGATAGTGTTAGGGTTAGGGTTAGGGTTAGCAACCGCCCTAGGATAGTGTTAGGGTTAGGGTTAGGGTTAGCATCAGCCCTAGGATAGTGTTAGGGTTAGGGTTAACATAAATCCTAGGATAGTGTTAGGGTTAGGGTTAGGGTTATCATCAGGCCTAGGATATTGTTAGGGTTAGGGTTAGGGTTAGCATCAGTTCAAGGATAGTGTTAGGGTTAGCGTTAGGGTTAGCATCTGCCCTAGGATAGTGTTAGGGTTAGGGTTAGGGTTAGCATCAGCCCAAGGATAGTGTTAGGGTTAGGGTTAGCATCAGCCCTATGATACTGTTAGGGTTAGGGTTAGGGTTAGCATCAGGCCCAGGATAGTGTTAGGGTTAGGGTTAGCATCAGCCCTAGGATAGTGTTAGGGTTAGGGTTAGGGTTAGCATCAGCCCTAGGATAGTGTTAGGGTTAGGGTTAGCATCAACCCTAGGATAGTGTTTGGGTTAGGGTTAGGGTTAGCATCAGCCCTAGGATAGTGTTAGGGTTAGGGTTAGCCTCAGCCCTAGGAGAGTGTTAGGGTTAGGGATAGGGTTAGCATCAGGCCTAGGATAGTGTTAGGGTTAGGGTTAGGGTTAGCATCAGCCCTAGGATAGTGTTAGGGTTAGGGTTAGCATCAGCCCTAGGATACTGTCAGTGTTAGGGTTAGGGTTATCATCAGGCCTAGGATAGTGTTAGGGTTAGGGTTAGCATCAGCTCTAGGATAGTGTTAGGGTTAGGGTTAGGGTTAGCATCAGCCCTAGGATAGTGTTAAGGTTAGGGTTAGGGTTATCATCAGGCCTAGGATAGTGTGAGGGCTAGAGTTAGCATCAGACTTAGGATAGTGTTAGAGTTAGGGTTAGGGTTATCATCAGGCCTAGGATAGTGTTAGGGTTAGGGTTAGGGTTAGCATCAGTTCAAGGATATTGTTAGGGTTAGCGTTAGGGTTAGCATCTGCCCTAGGATAGTGTTAGGGTTAGGGTTAGGGTTAGCATCAGCCCAAGGATAGTGTTAGGGTTAGGGTTAGCATCAGCCCTAGGATAGTGTTAGGGTTAGGGTTAGGGTTAGCATCAGGCCCAGGATAGTGTTAGGGTTAGGGTTAGCATCAGCCCAACGATAGTGTTAGGGTTAGGGTTAGGGTTAGCATCAGCCCTAGGATAGTGTTAGTGTTAGGGTTAGCATCAACACTAGGATAGTGTTTGGGTTAGGGTTAGGGTTAGCATCAGCCCTAGGATAGTGTTAGGGTTAGGGTTAGGGTTAGCATCAGCCCTAGGATAGTGTTAGTGTTAGGGTTAGCATCAGCCCTAGGATAGTGTTAGGGTTAGGGTTAGGGTTAGCATCAGCCCTAGGATAGTGTTAGGGTTAGGGTTAGGGTTAGCATCCGCCCTAGGATAGTGTTAGTGTTAGGGTTAGCATCAGCCCTAGGATAGTGTTTGTGTTAGGGTTAGGGTTAGCATCAGCCCCAGGATAGTGTTAGGGTTAGGGTTAGGGTTAGCATCAGCCCTAGGATAGTGTTAGGGTTAGGGTTAGCATCAGCCCTAGGATAGTGTTAGGGTTAGGGTTAGGGTTAGCATCAGGCCTAGGATAGTGTTAGGGTTAGGGTTAGCATCAGCCCTAGGATAGTGTTAGGGTTAGGGTTAGGGTTAGCATCCGCCCTAGGATAATGTTAGGGTTAGGGTTAGGGTTAGCATCAGCCCTAGGATAGTGTTAGTGTTAGGGTTAGCATAAGCCCTAGGATAGTGTTAGGGTTAGGATTAGGGTTAGCATCAGCCCTAGGATAGTGTTAGGGTTAGGGTTAACATAAACCCTAGGATAGTGTTAGGGTTAGGGTTAGGGTTATCATCAGGCCTAGGATAGTGTTAGGGTTAGGGTTAGGGTTAGCATCAGTTCAAGGATAGTGTTAGGGTTAGCGTTAGGGTTAGCATCTGCCCTAGGATAGTGTTAGGGTTAGGGTTAGGGTTAGCATCAGCCCAAGTATAGTGTTAGGGTTAGGGTTAGGATCAGCCTAGGATAGTGTTAGGGTTAGGGTTATGGTTAGCATCAGGCCCATGATAGTGTTAGGGTTAGGGTTAGCATCAGCCCAAGGATAGTGTTAGGGTTAGGGTTAGGGTTAGCATCAGCCCTAGGATAGTGTTAGGGTTAGGGTTAGCATCAACCCTAGGATAGTGTTTGGGTTAGGGTTAGGGTTAGCATCAGCCCTAGGATAGTGTTAGGGTTAGGGTTAAGGTTAGCATCAGCCCTAGGATAGTGTTAGTGTTAGGGTTAGCATCAGCCCAAGGATAGTGTTAGGGTTAGGGTTAGGGTTAGCATCAGCCCTAGGATAGTGTTAGGGTTAGGGTTAGCATCAGCCCTAGGATAGTGTTAGGGTTAGGGTTAGGGTTAGCATCAGCCCTAGGATAGTGTTAGGGTTAGGGTTAGCATCAGCCCTAGGTTATTGTTAGGGTTAGGGTTAGGGTTAGCATCAGCCCTAGGATAGTGTTAGGGTTAGGGTTAGCATCAGCCCTAGGATAACGTTGGGGTTAGGGTTAGGGTTAGCATCAGCCCTAGGATAGTGTTAGGGTTAGGGTTAGCATCAGCCCTAGGTTAGTGTTAGGGTTAGGGTTAGGGTTAGCATCAGCCCTAGGATAGTGTTAGGGTTAGGGTTAACATCAGCCCTAGGATAGTGTTAGGGTTAGGGTTAGGGTTAGCATCAGCCCTAGGATAGTGTTAGTGTTAGGGTTAGCATCAGCCCTAGGATAGTGTTAGGGTTAGGGTTAGGGTTAGCATCCGCCCTAGGATAGTGTTAGTGTTAGGGTTAGCATCAGCCCTAGGATAGTGTTAGGGTTAGGGTTAGGGTTAGCATCAGCCCTAGGATAGTGTTAGGGTTAGGGTTAGGGTTAGCATCCGCCCTAGGATAGTGTTAGTGTTAGGGTTAGCATCAGCCCTAGGATAGTGTTTGGGTTAGGTTTAGGGTTAGCATCAGCCCCAGGATAGTGTTAGGGTTAGGGTTAGGGTTAGCATCAGCCCTAGGATAGTGTTAGGGTTAGGGTTAGCATCAGCCCTAGGATAGTGTTAGGGTTAGGGTTAGGGTTAGCATCAGCCCTAGGATAGTGTTAGGGTTAGGGTTAGCATCAGCCCTAGGACAGTGTTAGGGTTAGGGTTAGGGTTAGCATCCGCCCTAGGATAATGTTAGGGTTAGGGTTAGGGTTAGCATTAGCCCTAGGATAGTGTTAGTGTTAGGGTTAGCATCAGCCCTAGGATAGTGTTAGGGTTAGGGTTAGGGTTAGCATCCGCCCTAGGATAGTGTTAGGGTTAGGGTTAGGGTTAGCATCAGCCCTAGGTTAGTGTTAGGGTTAGGGTTAATATAAACCCTAGGATAGTGTTAGGGTTAGGGTTAGGGTTATCATCAGGCCTAGGATAGTGTTAGGGTTAGGGTTAGGGTTAGCATCAGCCCTAGGATAGTGTTAGGGTTAGGGTTAGGGTTAGCATCAGGCCCATGATAGTGTTAGGGTTAGGGTTAGCATCAGCCCAAGGATAGTGTTAGGGTTAGGGTTAGGGTTAGCATCAGCCCTAGGATAGTGTTAGGGTTAGGGTTAGCATCAACCCTAGGATAGTGTTTGGGTTAGGGTTAGGGTTAGCATCAGTCCTAGGATAGTGTTAGGGTTAGGGTTAGGGTTAGCATCAGCCCTAGGATAGTATTAGTGTTTGGTTTAGCATCAGCCCTAGGATAGTGTTAGGGTTAGGGTTAGGGTTAGCATCAGGCCTAGGATAGTGTTAGGGTTAGGGTTAGCATCAGCCCTAGGATAGTGTTAGGGTTAGGGTTAGGGTTAGCATCCGCCCTAGGATAATGTTAGGGTTAGGGTTAGGGTTAGCATCAGCCCTAGGATAGTGTTAGTGTTAGGGTTAGCATAAGCCCTAGGATAGTGTTAGGGTTAGGGTTAGGGTTAGCATCAGCCCTAGGATAGTGTTAGGGTTAGGGTTAACATAAACCCTAGGATAGTGTTAGGGTTAGGGTTAGGGTTATCATCAGGCCTAGGATAGTGTTAGGGTTAGGGTTAGGGTTAGCATCAGTTCAAGGATAGTGTTAGGGTTAGCGTTAGGGTTAGCATCTGCCCTAGGATAGTGTTAGGGTTAGGGTTAGGGTTAGCATCAGCCCAAGTATAGTGTTAGGGTTAGGGTTAGGATCAGCCTAGGATAGTGTTAGGGTTAGGGTTATGGTTAGCATCAGGCCCATGATAGTGTTAGGGTTAGGGTTAGCATCAGCCCAAGGATAGTGTTAGGGTTAGGGTTAGGGTTAGCATCAGCCCTAGGATAGTGTTAGGGTTAGGGTTAGCATCAACCCTAGGATAGTGTTTGGGTTAGGGTTAGGGTTAGCATCAGCCCTAGGATAGTGTTAGGGTTAGGGTTAAGGTTAGCATCAGCCCTAGGATAGTGTTAGTGTTAGGGTTAGCATCAGCCCAAGGATAGTGTTAGGGTTAGGGTTAGGGTTAGCATCAGCCCTAGGATAGTGTTAGGGTTAGGGTTAGCATCAGCCCTAGGATAGTGTTAGGGTTAGGGTTAGGGTTAGCATCAGCCCTAGGATAGTGTTAGGGTTAGGGTTAGCATCAGCCCTAGGTTATTGTTAGGGTTAGGGTTAGGGTTAGCATCAGCCCTAGGATAGTGTTAGGGTTAGGGTTAGCATCAGCCCTAGGATAACGTTGGGGTTAGGGTTAGGGTTAGCATCAGCCCTAGGATAGTGTTAGGGTTAGGGTTAGCATCAGCCCTAGGTTAGTGTTAGGGTTAGGGTTAGGGTTAGCATCAGCCCTAGGATAGTGTTAGGGTTAGGGTTAACATCAGCCCTAGGATAGTGTTAGGGTTAGGGTTAGGGTTAGCATCAGCCCTAGGATAGTGTTAGTGTTAGGGTTAGCATCAGCCCTAGGATAGTGTTAGGGTTAGGGTTAGGGTTAGCATCCGCCCTAGGATAGTGTTAGTGTTAGGGTTAGCATCAGCCCTAGGATAGTGTTAGGGTTAGGGTTAGGGTTAGCATCAGCCCTAGGATAGTGTTAGGGTTAGGGTTAGGGTTAGCATCCGCCCTAGGATAGTGTTAGTGTTAGGGTTAGCATCAGCCCTAGGATAGTGTTTGGGTTAGGTTTAGGGTTAGCATCAGCCCCAGGATAGTGTTAGGGTTAGGGTTAGGGTTAGCATCAGCCCTAGGATAGTGTTAGGGTTAGGGTTAGCATCAGCCCTAGGATAGTGTTAGGGTTAGGGTTAGGGTTAGCATCAGCCCTAGGATAGTGTTAGGGTTAGGGTTAGCATCAGCCCTAGGACAGTGTTAGGGTTAGGGTTAGGGTTAGCATCCGCCCTAGGATAATGTTAGGGTTAGGGTTAGGGTTAGCATTAGCCCTAGGATAGTGTTAGTGTTAGGGTTAGCATCAGCCCTAGGATAGTGTTAGGGTTAGGGTTAGGGTTAGCATCCGCCCTAGGATAGTGTTAGGGTTAGGGTTAGGGTTAGCATCAGCCCTAGGTTAGTGTTAGGGTTAGGGTTAATATAAACCCTAGGATAGTGTTAGGGTTAGGGTTAGGGTTATCATCAGGCCTAGGATAGTGTTAGGGTTAGGGTTAGGGTTAGCATCAGCCCTAGGATAGTGTTAGGGTTAGGGTTAGGGTTAGCATCAGGCCCATGATAGTGTTAGGGTTAGGGTTAGCATCAGCCCAAGGATAGTGTTAGGGTTAGGGTTAGGGTTAGCATCAGCCCTAGGATAGTGTTAGGGTTAGGGTTAGCATCAACCCTAGGATAGTGTTTGGGTTAGGGTTAGGGTTAGCATCAGTCCTAGGATAGTGTTAGGGTTAGGGTTAGGGTTAGCATCAGCCCTAGGATAGTATTAGTGTTTGGTTTAGCATCAGCCCTAGGATAGTGTTAGGGTTAGGGTTAGGGTTAGCATCAGCCCTAGGATAGTGTTAGGGTTAGGGTTAGCATCAGCCCTAGGATAGTGTTAGGGTTAGGGTTAGGGTTAGCATCAGCCCTAGGATAGTGTTAGGGTTAGGGTTAGCATCTGCCCTAGGTTATTGTTAGGGTTAGGGTTAGGGTTAGCATCAGCCCTAGGATAGTGTTAGGGTTAGGGTTAGCATCAGCCCTAGGATAATGTTGTGGTTAGGGTTAGGGTTAGCATCAGCCCTAGGATAGTGTTAGGGTTAGGGTTAGCATCAACCCTAGGATAGTGTTAGGGTTAGGGCTAGGGTTAGCATCAGCCCTAGGATAGTGTTAGTGTTAGGGTGAGCATCAGCCCTAGGATAGTGTTAGGGTTAGGGTTAGGGTTAGCATCAGCCCTTGGAGAGTGTTAGGGTTAGGGTTAGGGTTAGCTTCAGCCCTAGGATAGTGCTAGTGTTAGGGTTAGCATCTGCCCTAGGATAGTGTTAGGGTTAGGGTTAGGGTTAGCATCCGCCCTAGGATAGTGTTAGGGTTAGGGTTAGGGTTAGCATCAGCCCTAGGATAGTGTTAGGGTTAGGGTTAACATAAACCCTAGGATAGTGTTAGGGTTAGGGTTAGGGTTATCATCAGGCCTAGGATAGTGTTAGGGTTAGGGTTAGGGTTATCATCAGTTCAAAGATAGTGTTAGGGTTACGGTTAGCATCAGCCCTAGGATAGTGTTAGGGTTAGGGTTAGCATCAGCCCTAGGATAGTGTTAGGGTTAGGGTTAGGGTTAGCATCAGCCCTAGGATAGTGTTAGGGTTAGGGTGAGGGTTATCATCAGGCCTAGGATAGTGTTAGGGTTACGGTTAGCATCAGCCCTAGGATAGTGTTAGGGTTAGGGTTAGGGTTAGCATCAGCCCTAGGATAGTGTTAGGGTTAGGGTTAGCATCAGCCCTAGGATAATGTTACGGTTAGGGATAGGGTTAGCATCAGCCCTAGGATAGTGTTAGTGTTAGGGTTAGCATCAGCCCTAGGATAGTGTTAGTGTTAGGGTTAGCATCAGCCCTAGGATAGTGTTAGGGTTAGGGTTAGGGTTAGCAACCGCCCTAGGATAGTGTTAGGGTTAGGGTTAGGGTTAGCATCAGCCCTAGGATAGTGTTAGGGTTAGGGTTAACATAAATCCTAGGATAGTGTTAGGGTTAGGGTTAGGGTTATCATCAGGACTAGGATAGTGTTAGGGTTAGGGTTAGGGTTAGCATCAGTTCAAGGATAGTGTTAGGGTTAGCGTTAGGGTTAGCATCTGCCCTAGGATAGTGTTAGGGTTAGGGTTAGGGTTAGCATCAGCCCAAGGATAGTGTTAGGGTTAGGGTTAGCATCAGCCCTATGATACTGTTAGGGTTAGGGTTAGGGTTAGCATCAGGCCCAGGATAGTGTTAGGGTTAGGGTTAGCATCAGCCCTAGGATAGTGTTAGGGTTAGGGTTAGGGTTAGCATCAGCCCTAGGATAGTGTTAGGGTTAGGGTTAGCATCAACCCTAGGATAGTTTTTGGG
The DNA here is from genome assembly GCF_020740605.2 of Lemur catta. Classification (NCBI taxonomy): domain Eukaryota; kingdom Metazoa; phylum Chordata; class Mammalia; order Primates; family Lemuridae; genus Lemur; species Lemur catta. Next base: position 1,403,872 of record NW_025423857.1, on the reverse strand, counting down.
TTAGGGTTAGGGTTAGCATCAGCCCTAGGATAGTGTTAGGGTTAGGGTTAGCCTCAGCCCTAGGAGAGTGTTAGGGTTAGGGATAGGGTTAGCATCAGGCCTAGGATAGTGTTAGGGTTAGGGTTAGGGTTAGCATCAGCCCTAGGATAGTGTTAGGGTTAGGGTTAGCATCAGCCCTAGGATACTGTCAGTGTTAGGGTTAGGGTTATCATCAGGCCTAGGATAGTGTTAGGGTTAGGGTTAGCATCAGCTCTAGGATAGTGTTAGGGTTAGGGTTAGGGTTAGCATCAGCCCTAGGATAGTGTTAAGGTTAGGGTTAGGGTTATCATCAGGCCTAGGATAGTGTGAGGGCTAGAGTTAGCATCAGACTTAGGATAGTGTTAGGGTTAGGGTTAGGGTTATCATCAGGCCTAGGATAGTGTTAGGGTTAGGGTTAGGGTTAGCATCAGTTCAAGGATATTGTTAGAGTTAGCGTTAGGGTTAGCATCTGCCCCAGGATAGTGTTAGGGTTAGGGTTAGGGTTAGCATCAGCCCAAGGATACTGTTAGGGTTAGGGTTAGCATCAGCCCTAGGATAGTGTTAGGGTTAGGGTTAGGGTTAGCATCAGGCCCAGGATAGTGTTAGGGTTAGGGTTACCATCAGCCCAAGGATAGTGTTAGGGTTAGGGTTAGGGTTAGCATCAGCCCTAGGATAGTGTTAGTGTTAGGGTTAGCATCAACACTAGGATAGTGTTTGGGTTAGGGTTAGGGTTAGCATCAGCCCTAGGATAGTGTTAGGGTTAGGGTTAGGGTTAGCATCAGCCCTAGGATAGTGTTAGTGTTAGGGTTAGCATCAGCCCTAGGATAGTGTTAGGGTTAGGGTTAGGGTTAGCATCAGCCCTAGGATAGTGATAGGGTTAGGGTTAGGATTAGCATCCGCCCTAGGATAGTGTTAGTGTTAGGGTTAGCATCAGCCCTAGGATAGTGTTTGGGTTAGGGTTAGGGTTAGCATCAGCCCCAGGATAGTGTTAGGGTTAGGGTTAGGGTTAGCATCAGCCCTAGGATAGTGTTAGGGTTAGGGTTAGCATCAGCCCTAGGATAGTGTTAGGGTTAGGGTTAGGGTTAGCATCAGCCCTAGGATAGTGTTAGGGTTAGGGTTAGCATCAGCCCTAGGATAGTGTTAGGGTTAGGGTTAGGGTTAGCATCCGCCCTAGGATAATGTTAGGGTTAGGGTTAGGGTTAGCATCAGCCCTAGGATAGTGTTAGTGTTAGGGTTAGCATAAGCCCTAGGATAGTGTTAGGGTTAGGGTTAGGGTTAGCATCAGCCCTAGGATAGTGTTAGGGTTAGGGTTAACATAAACCCTAGGATAGTGTTAGGGTTAGGGTTAGGGTTATCATCAGGCCTAGGATAGTGTTAGGGTTAGGGTTAGGGTTAGCATCAGTTCAAGGATAGTGTTAGGGTTAGCGTTAGGGTTAGCATCTGCCCTAGGATAGTGTTAGGGTTAGGGTTAGGGTTAGCATCAGCCCAAGTATAGTGTTAGGGTTAGGGTTAGCATCAGCCCTAGGATAGTGTTAGGGTTAGGGTTAGGGTTAGCATCAGGCCCATGATAGTGTTAGGGTTAGGGTTAGCATCAGCCCAAGGATAGTGTTAGGGTTAGGGTTAGGGTTAGCATCAGCCCTAGGATAGTGTTAGGGTTAGGGTTAGCATCAACCCTAGGAGAGTGTTTGTGTTAGGGTTAGGGTTAGCATCAGCCCTAGGATAGTGTTAGGGTTAGGGTTAGGGTTAGCATCAGCCCTAGGATAGTGTTAGTGTTAGGGTTAGCATCAGCCCAAGGATAGTGTTAGGGTTAGGGTTAGGGTTAGCATCAGCCCTAGGATAGTGTTAGGGTTAGGGTTAGCATCAGCCCTAGGATAGTGTTAGGGTTAGGGTTAGGGTTAGCATCAGCCCTAGGATAGTGTTAGGGTTACGGTTAGCATCAGCCCTAGGTTATTGTTAGGGTTAGGGTTAGGGTTAGCATCAGCCCTAGGATAGTGTTAGGGTTAGGGTTAGCATCAGCCCTAGGATAACGTTGGGGTTAGGGTTAGGGTTAGCATCAGCCCTAGGATAGTGTTAGGGTTAGGGTTAGCATCAACCCTAGGATAGTGTTAGGGTTAGGGTTAGGGTTAGCATCAGCCCTAGGATAGTGTTAGGGTTAGGGTTAGCATCAGCCCTAGGATAGTGTTAGGGTTAGGGTTAGGGTTAGCATCAGCCCTTGGAGAGTGTTAGGGTTAGGGTTAGGGTTAGCTTCAGCCCTAGGATAGTGCTAGTGTTAGGGTTAGCATCTGCCCTAGGATAGTGTTAGGGTTAGGGTTAGGGTTAGCATCCGCCCTAGGATAGTGTTAGGGTTAGGGTTAGGGTTAGCATCAGCCCTAGGATAGTGTTAGGGTTAGGGTTAACATAAACCCTAGGATAGTGTTAGGGTTAGGGTTAGGGTTATCATCAGGCCTGGGATAGTGTTAGGGTTAGGGTTAGGGTTATCATCAGTTCAAAGATAGTGTTAGGGTTAGCGTTAGGGTTAGCATCAGCCCTAGGATAGTGTTAGGGTTAGATTAGGGTTAGCATCAGCCCTAGGACAGTGTTAGGGTTAGGGTTAGCATCAGCCCTAGGATAGTGTTAGGGTTAGGGTTAGGGTTAGCATCAGCCCTAGGATAGTGTTAGGGTTAGGGTTAGCATCAGCCCTAGGTTATTGTTAGGGTTAGGGTTAGGGTTAGCATCAGCCCTAGGATAGTGTTAAGGTTAGGGTTAGCATCAGCCCTAGGATAACGTTGGGGTTAGGGTTAGGGTTAGCATCAGCCCTAGAATAGTGTTAGGGTTAGGGTTAGCATCAACCCTAGGATAGTGTTAGGGTTAGGGTTAGGGTTAGCATCAACCCTAGGATAGTGTTAGGGTTAGGGTTAGGGTTAGCATCAACCCTAGGATAGTGTTAGGGTTAGGGTTAGGGTGAGCATCAGCCCTAGGATAGTGTTAGGGTTAGGGTTAACATAAACCCTAGGATAGTGTTAGGGTTAGGGTTAGGGTTATCATCAGGCCTAGGATAGTGTTAGGGTTAGGGTTAGGGTTAGCATCAGTTCAAGGATAGTGTTAGGGTTAGCGTTAGGGTTAGCATCTGCCCTAGGATAGTGTTAGGGTTAGGGTTAGGGTTAGCATCAGCCCAAGGATAGTGTTAGGGTTAGGGTTAGCATCAGCCCTATGATAGTGTTAGGGTTAGGGTTAGGGTTAGCATCAGGCCCAGGATAGTGTTAGGGTTAGGGTTAGCATCAGCCCAAGGACAGTGTTAGGGTTAGGGTTAACATAAATCCTAGGATAGTGTTAGGGTTAGGGTTAGGGTTATCATCAGGCCTAGGATAGTGTTAGGGTTAGGGTTAGGGTTAGCATCAGTTCAAGGATAGTGTTAGGGTTAGCGTTAGGGTTAGCATCTGCCCTAGGATAGTGTTAGGGTTAGGGTTAGGGTTAGCATCAGCCCAAGGATAGTGTTAGGGTTAGGGTTAGCATCAGCCCTAGGATAGTGTTAGGGTTAGGGTTAGGGTTAGCATCAGGCCCAGGATAGTATTAGGGTTAGGGTTAGCATCAGCCCAAGGATAGTGTTAGGGTTAGGGTTAGGGTTAGCATCAGCCCTAGGATAGTGTTAGGGTTAGGGTTAGCATCAACCCTAGGATAGTGTTTGGGTTAGGGTTAGGGTTAGCATCAGCCCTAGGATAGTGTTAGGGTTAGGGTAGCCTCAGCCCTAGGAGAGTGTTAGGGTTAGGGATAGGGTTAGCATCAGGCCTAGGATAGTGTTAGGGTTAGGGTTAGGGTTAGCATCAGTTCAAGGATAGTGTTAGTGTTAGCGTTAGGGTTAGCATCTGCCATAGGATATTGTTAGGGTTAGAGTTAGGGTTAGCATCAGCCCAAGGATAGTGTTAGGGTTAGGGTTAGCATCAGCCCTAGGATAGTGTTAGGGTTAGGGTTAGGGTTAGCATCAGGCCCAGGATAGTGTTAGGGTTAGGGTTAGCATCAGCCCAAGTATAGTGTTAGGGTTAGGGTTAGGGTTAGCATCTCCCCTAGGATATTGTTAGGGTTAGGGTTAGGGTTAGCATCAGCCCAAGGATAGTGTTAGGGTTAGGGTTAGCATCAGCCCTAGGATAGTGTTAGGGTTAGGGTTAGGGTTAGCATCAGGCCCAGGATAGTGTTAGGGTTAGGGTTAGCATCAGTCCAAGGATAGTGTTAGGGTTAGGGTTAGGGTTAGCATCAGCCCTAGGATAGTGTTAGTGTTAGGGTTAGCATCAGCCCTAGGATAGTGTTAGGGTTAGGGTTAGGGTTAGCATCCGCCCTAGGATAGTGTTAGGTTTAGGGTTAGGGTTAGCATCAGCCCTAAGATAGTGTTAGGGTTAGGGTTAGGGTTAGCATCAGGCCCAGGATAGTGTTAGGGTTAGGGTTAGCATCAGTCCAAGGATAGTGTTAGGGTTAGGGTTAGGGTTAGCATCAGCCCTAGGATAGTGTTAGTGTTAGGGTTAGCATCAGCCCTAGGATAGTGTTAGGGTTAGGGTTAGGGTTAGCATCCGCCCTAGGATAGTGTTAGGTTTAGGGTTAGGGTTAGCATCAGCCCTAAGATAGTGTTAGGGTTAGGGTTAGGGTTATCATCAGGCCTAGGATAGTGTTAGGGTTAGGGTTAGGATTAGCATCAGCCCTAGGATAGTGTTATTGTTACGGTTAGCATCAGCCCTAGGATAGTGTTAGGGTTAGGGTTAGGGTTAGCATCAGCCGTAGGATAGTGTTAGGGTTAGGGTTAGCCTCTGCCCTAAGATATTGTTAGAGTTAGGGTTAGGGTTAGCATCAGCCCTAGGATAGTGTTAGGGTTAGGGTTAGGGTTAGCATCAGCCCTTAGAGAGTGTTAGGGTTACGGTTAGGGTTAGCATCAGCCCTAGGATAGTGTTAGGGTTAGGGTTAGCATCAGGCCTAGGATAGTGTTAGGGTTAGGGTTAGGGTTAGCATCAGGCCTAGGATAGTGTTAGTGTTAGGGTTAGCATCAGCCCTAGGATAATGTTAGGGTTAGGGTTAGTGTTAGCATCCGCCCTAGGATAATGTTAGTGTTAGGGTTAGGGTTAGCATCAGCCCTAGGATAGTGTTAGTGTTAGGGTTAGCATCAGCCCTAGGATAGTGTTAGGGTTAGGGTTAGGGTTAGCATCAGCCCTAGGATAGTGTTAGGGTTAGGGTTAACATAAATCCTAGGATAGTGTTAGGGTTAGGGTTAGGGTTATCATCAGGCCTAGGATAGTGTTAGGGTTAGGGTTAGGGTTAGCATCAGTTCAAGGATAGTGTTAGGGTTAGCGTTAGGGTTAGCATCTGCCCTAGGATAGTGTTAGGGTTAGGGTTAGGGTTAGCATCAGCCCAAGGATAGTGTTAGGGTTAGGGTTAGCATCAGCCCTAGGATAGTGTTAGGGTTAGGGTTAGGGTTAGCATCAGGCCCAGGATAGTATTAGGGTTAGGGTTAGCATCAGCCCAAGGATAGTGTTAGGGTAATGGTTAGGGTTAGCATCAGCCCTAGGATAGTGTTAGGGTTAGGGTTAGCATCAACCCTAGGATAGTGTTTGGGTTAGGGTTAGGGTTAGCATCAGCCCTAGGATAGTGTTAGGGTTAGGGTTAGCCTCAGCCCTAGGAGAGTGTTAGGGTTAGGGATAGGGTTAGCATCAGGCCTAGGATAGTGTTAGGGTTAGGGTTAGGGTTAGCATCAGTTCAAGGATAGTGTTAGGGTTAGCGTTAGGGTTAGCATCTGCCATAGGATATTGTTAGGGTTAGATTTAGGGTTAGCATCAGCCCAAGGATAGTGTTAGGGTTAGGGTTAGCATCAGCCCTAGTATAGTGTTAGGGTTAGGGTTAGGGTTAGCATCAGGCCCAGGATAGTCTTAGGGTTAGGGTTAGCATCAGCCCAAGTATAGTGTTAGGGTTAGGGTTAGGGTTAGCATCTGCCCTAGGATATTGTTAGGGTTAGGGTTAGGGTTAGCATCAGCCCAAGGATAGTGTTAGGGTTAGGGTTAGCATCAGCCCTAGGATAGTGTTAGGGTTAGGGTTAGGGTTAGCATCTGCCCTAGGATAGTGTTAGTGTTAGGGTTAGGGTTAGCATCAGCCCAAGGATAGTGTTAGGGTTATGGTTAGCATCAACCCTAGGATAGTGTTTGGGTTAGGGTTACGGTTAGCATCCGCACTAGGATAGTGTTAGGGTTAGGGTTAGGGTTAGCATCAGCCCTAGGATAGTGTTAGTGTTAGGGTTAGCATCAGCCCTAGGATAGTGTTAGGGTTAGGGTTAGGGTTAGCATCAGCCCTAGGATAGTGTTAGTGTTAGGGTTAGCATCAGCCCTAGGATAGTGTTAGGGTTAGGGTTAGGGTTAGCATCAGCCCTAGGATAGTGTTAGGGTTAGGGTTAGCATCAGCCCTAGGTTAGTGTTAGGGTTAGGGTTAGGGTTAGCATCAGCCCTAGGATAGTGTTAGGGTTAGGGTTAGCATCAGCCCTAGGATAGTGTTAGGGTTAGGGTTAGCATCAACACTAGGATAGTGTTAGGGTTAGGGTTAGGGTTAGCATCAGCCCTAGGATAGTGTTAGGGTTAGGGTTAGCATCAGCCCTAGGATAGTGTTAGGGTTAGGGTTAGGGTTAGCATCAGCCCTTGGAGAGTGTTAGGGTTAGGGTTAGGGTTAGCATCAGCCCTAGGATAGTGTTAGTGTTAGGGTTAGCATCAGCCCTAGGATAGTGTTAGGGTTAGGGTTAGCATCAGCCCTAGGTTAGTGTTAGGGTTAGGGTTAGGGTTAGCATCAGCCCTAGGATAGTGTTAGGGTTAGGGTTAGCATCAGCCCTAGGATAGTGTTAGGGTTAGGGTTAGCATCAACACTAGGATAGTGTTAGGGTTAGGGTTAGGGTTAGCATCAGCCCTAGGATAGTGTTAGGGTTAGGGTTAGCATCAGCCCTAGGATAGTGTTAGGGTTAGGGTTAGGGTTAGCATCAGCCCTTGGAGAGTGTTAGGGTTAGGGTTAGGGTTAGCCTCACCACTAGGATAGCGTTAGGGTTAGGGTTAGCATCAGCCCTAGGATAGTGTCAGGGTTAGTGTTAGGGTTATCATCAGGCCTAGGATAGTGTTAGGGTTAGGGTTAGCATCAGCTCTAGGATAGTATTAGGGTTAGGGTTAGGGTTAGCATCAGCCCTAGGATAGTGTTAAGGTTAGGGTTATGGTTATCATCAGGCCTAGTATAGTGTGAGGTATAGGGTTAGCATCAGCCCTAGGATAGTGTTAGGGTTAGGGTTAGCATCAGCCCTAGGATAGTGTTAGGGTTAGGGTTAGGGTTATCATCAGGCCTAGGATAGTGTTAGGGTTAGGGTTAGCATCAGCCCTAGGATAGTGTTAGGGTTAGGGTTATGGTTAGCATCAGCCCTAGGATAGTGTTATGGTTATGGTTAGCATCAGCCCTAGGATAGTGTTAGGGTTAGGGTTAGGGTTAGCATCAGGCCTAGGATAGTGTTAGGGTTAGGGTTAGAATCAGCCCTAGGATAGTGTTAGGGTTAGGGTTAGGGTTAGCATCAGCCGTAGGATAGTGTTAGGGTTAGGGTTAGCCTCAGCCCTACGATAGTGTAGAGTTAGGGTTAGGGTTAGCAGCAGCCCTAGGACAGTGTTAGGGTTAGGGTTAGGGTTAGCATCAGCCCTTGGAGAGTGTTAGGGTTAGGGTTAGGGTTAGCATCAGCCCTAGGATAGTGTTAGTGTTAGGGTTAGCATCAGCCCTAGGATAGTGTTAGGGTTAGGGTTAGCATCAGCCCTAGGATAGTGTTAGGGTTAGGGTTAGGGTTAGCATCCGCCCTAGGATAATGTTAGGGTTAGGGTTAGGGTTAGCATCAGCCCTAGGATAGTGTTAGTGTTAGGGTTAGCATCAGCCCTAGGATAGTGTTAGGGTTAGGGTTAGGGTTAGCATCCGCCCTAGGATAGTGTTAGGGTTAGGGTTAGGGTTAGCATCAGCCCTAGGATAGTGTTAGGGTTAGGGTTAACATAAATCCTAGGATAGTGTTAGGGTTAGGGTTAGGGTTATCATCAGGCCTAGGATAGTGTTAGGGTTAGGGTTAGGGTTAGCATCAGTTCAAGGATAGTGTTAGGGTTAGCGTTAGGTTTAGCATCTGCCCTAGGATAGTGTTAGGGTTAGGGTTAGGGTTAGCATCAGCCCAAGGATAGTGTTAGGGTTAGGGTTAGCATCAGCCCTAGGATAGTGTTAGGGTTAGGGTTAGGGTTAGCATCAGGCCCAGGATAGTGTTAGGGTTAGGGTTAGCATCAGCCCAAGGATAGTGTTAGGGTTAGGGTTAGGGTTAGCATCAGCCCTAGGATAGTGTTAGGGTTAGGGTTAGCATCAACCCTAGGATAGTGTTTGTGTTAGGGTTAGGGTTAGCATCAGCCCTAGGATAGTGTTAGGGTTAGGGTTACCCTCAGCCCTAGGAGAGTGTTAGGGTTAGGGACAGGGTTAGCATCAGGCCTAGGATAGTGTTAGGGTTAGGGTTAGGGTTAGCATCAGCCCTAGGATAGTGTTAGGGTTAGGGTTAGCATCAGCCCTAGGATAGTGTCAGGGTTAGGGTTAGGGTTATCATCAGGCCTAGGATAGTGTTAGGGTTAGGGTTAGCATCAGCTCTAGGATAGTGTTAGGGTTATGGTTAGGGTTAGCATCAGCCCTAGGATAGTGTTAAGGTTAGGGTTAGGGTTATCATCAGGCCTAGGATAGTGTGAGGGCTAGGGTTAGCATCAGACTTAGGATAGTGTTAGTGTTAGGGTTAGCGTTAGTCTCAGACCTAGGATAGTGTTAGGGTTAGGTTTAGCATCAGCCCAAGGATAGTGTTAGGGTTAGGGTTAGGGTTATCATCAGGCCTAGGATATTGTTAGGGTTAGGGTTATCATCAGCCCTAGGATAGTGTTAGGGATAGGGTTAGGGTTAGCATCAGCCCTAGGATAGTGTTAGGGTTAGGGTTAGGGTTAGCATCAGCCCTAGGATAGTGTTAGGGTTAGGGTTAGGGATAGCATCAGCCCTAGGATAGTGTTAGGGTTAGGGTTAGCGTTAGCATCAGCCCTAGGATATTATTAGGGTTAGGGTTAGCATCAGCCCTAGAATAGTGTTAGGGTTAGGGTTAGGGTTAGCACCAGGCCTAGGATAGTGTTAGTGTTAGGGTTAGCATCAGCCTTAGGATAGTGTTAGGGTTAGGGTTAGAGTAAGCATCAGCCGTAGGATAGTGTTAGGGTTAGGGTTAGCCTCAGCCCTAGGATAGTGTTAGAGTTAGGGTTAGGGTTAGCATCAGCCCTAGGATAGTGTTAGGGTTAGGGTTAGGGTTAGCATCAGCCCTAGGATAGTATTAGGGTTAGGGTTAGGGTTAGGGTTATGGTTAGCATCAGCTCTAGGATAGTGTTAGGGTTAGGGTTAGGGTTAGCATCAGCCCTAGGATAGTGTTAGGGTTAGGGTTAGGGTTAGCATCAGGCCTAGGATAGTGTTAGGGTTAGGGTTAGCATCAGCCCTAGGATAGTGTTAGGGTTAGGGTTAGGGTTAGCATCAGCCCTAGGATAGTGTTAGGCTTAGGGTTAACATCAGCCCTAGGATGGTGTTAGGGTTAGGGTTAGGGTTATCATCAGGCCTAGGATAGTGTTAGGGTTAGGGTTAGCATCAGCCCTAGGATAGTGTTAGGGTTAGGGTTAGGTTAGCATCAGCCCTAGTATAGTGTTAGGGTTAGGGTTCGCATCAGCCCTACGATAGTGTTAGGGTTAGGCTTAGGGTTAGCATCAGGCCTAGGATAGTATTAGGGTTAGGGTTAGGGTTAGCATCAGCCGTAGGATAGTGTTAGGGTTAGGGTTAGCCTCAGCCCTAAGATAGTGTTAGAGTTAGGGTTAGGGTTAGCATCAGCCCTAGGATAGTGTTAGGGTTAGGGTTAGGGTTAGCATCAGCCCTAGGATAGTGTTAGTGTTAGGGTTAGCATCAGCCCTAGGATAATGTTAGGGTTAGGGTTAGGGTTAGCATCCGCCCTAGGATAGTGTTAGGGTTAGGGTTAGGGTTAGCATCAGCCCTAGGATAGTGTTAGGGTTAGGGTTAGGGTTAGCATCAGCCCTAGGATAGTGTTAGGGTTAGGGTTAGCATCAGCCCTAGGATAGTGTTAGGGTTAGGGTTAGGGTTAGCATCAGCCCTAGGATAGTGTTAGGGTTAGGGTTAGCATCAGCCCTAGGATAGTGTTAGGGTTAGGGTTAGAATCAGCCCTAGGATAGTGTTAGGGTTAGGGTTAGGGTTAGCATCAGGCCCAGGATAGTGTTAGGGTTAGGGTTAGCATCAGTCCAAGGATAGTGTTAGGGTTAGGGTTAGGGTTAGCATCAGCCCGAGGATAGTGTTAGGGTTAGGGTTAGCATCAACCCTAGGATACTGTTTGGGTTAGGGTTAGGGTTAGCATCAGCCCTAGGATAGTGTTAGGGTTAGGGTTATTGTTAGCATCTGCCCTAGGATAGTATTAGGGTTAGGGTTAGGGTTAGGGTTATGGTTAGCATCAGCTCTAGGATAGTGTTAGGGTTAGGGATAGGGTTAGCATCAGCCCTAGGATAGTGTTAGGGTTAGGGTTAGGGTTAGCATCAGGCCTAGGATAGTGTTAGGGTTAGGGTTAGCATCAGCCCTAGGATAGTGTTAGGGTTAGGGTTAGGGTTAGCATCAGCCCTAGGATAGTGTTAGGCTTAGGGTTAACATCAGCCCTAGGATGGTGTTAGGGTTAGGGTTAGGGTTATCATCAGGCCTAGGATAGTGTTAGGGTTAGGGTTAGCATCAGCCCTAGGATAGTGTTAGGGTTAGGGTTAGGTTAGCATCAGCCCTAGTATAGTGTTAGGGTTAGGGTTCGCATCAGCCCTACGATAGTGTTAGGGTTAGGCTTAGGGTTAGCATCAGGCCTAGGATAGTATTAGGGTTAGGGTTAGGGTTAGCATCAGCCGTAGGATAGTGTTAGGGTTAGGGTTAGCCTCAGCCCTAAGATAGTGTTAGAGTTAGGGTTAGGGTTAGCATCAGCCCTAGGATAGTGTTAGGGTTAGGGTTAGGGTTAGCATCAGCCCTAGGATAGTGTTAGTGTTAGGGTTAGCATCAGCCCTAGGATAATGTTAGGGTTAGGGTTAGGGTTAGCATTCGCCCTAGGATAGTGTTAGGGTTAGGGTTAGGGTTAGCATCAGCCCTAGGATAGTGTTAGGGTTAGGGTTAGGGTTAGCATCAGCCCTAGGATAGTGTTAGGGTTAGGGTTAGCATCAGCCCTAGGATAGTGTTAGGGTTAGGGTTAGGGTTAGCATCAGCCCTAGGATAGTGTTAGGGTTAGGGTTAGCATCAGCCCTAGGATAGTGTTAGGGTTAGGGTTAGAATCAGCCCTAGGATAGTGTTAGGGTTAGGGTTAGGGTTAGCATCAGGCCCAGGATAGTGTTAGGGTTAGGGTTAGCATCAGTCCAAGGATAGTGTTAGGGTTAGGGTTAGGGTTAGCATCAGCCCGAGGATAGTGTTAGGGTTAGGGTTAGCATCAACCCTAGGATACTGTTTGGGTTAGGGTTAGGGTTAGCATCAGCCCTAGGATAGTGTTAGGGTTAGGGTTATTGTTAGCATCTGCCCTAGGTTAGTATTAGGGTTAGGGTTAGGGTTAGGGTTAGGGTTAGCATCAGCTCTAGGATAGTGTTAGGGTTAGGGATAGGGTTAGCATCAGCCCTAGGATAGTGTTAGGGTTAGGGTTAGGGTTAGCATCAGGCCTAGGATAGTGTTAGGGTTAGGGTTAGCATCAGCCCTAGGATAGTGTTAGGGTTAGGGTTAGGGTTAGCATCAGCCCTAGGATAGTCTTAGGCTTAGGGTTAACATCAGCCCTAGGATGGTGTTAGGGTTAGGGTTAGGGTTATCATCAGGCCTAGGATAGTGTTAGGGTTAGGGTTAGCATCAGCCCTAGGATAGTGTTAGGGTTAGGGTTAGGTTAGCATCAGCCGTAGTATAGTGTTAGGGTTAGGGTTCGCATCAGCCCTACGATAGTGTTAGGGTTAGGCTTAGGGTTAGCATCAGGCCTAGGATAGTGTTAGGGTTAGGGTTAGCATCAGCCCTAGGATAGTCTTAGGGTTAGGGTTAGGGTTAGCATCAGCCGTAGGATAGTGTTAGGGTTAGGGTTAGCCTCAGCCCTAAGATAGTGTTAGAGTTAGGGTTAGGGTTAGCATCAGCCCTAGGATAGTGTTAGGGTTAGGGTTAGGGTTAGCATCAGCCCTAGGATAGTGTTAGTGTTAGGGTTAGCATCAGCCCTAGGATAATGTTAGGGTTAGGGTTAGGGTTAGCATCCGCCCTAGCATAGTGTTAGGGTTAGGGTTAGGGTTAGCATCAGCCCTAGGATAGTGTTAGGGTTAGGGTTAGGGTTAGCATCAGCCCTAGGATAGTGTTAGGGTTAGGGTTAGCATCAGCCCTAGGATAGTGTTAGGGTTAGAGTTAGGGTTAGCATCAGCCCTAGGATAGTGTTAGGGTTAGGGTTAGCATCAGCCCTAGGATAGTGTTAGGGTTAGGGTTAGGGTTAGCATCACCCGTAGGATTGTGTTAGGGTTAGGGTTAGCCTCAGTCCTAAGATAGTTTTAGAGTTAGGGTTAGGGTTAGCATCAGCCCTAGGATAATGTTAGGGTTAGGGTTAGGGTTAGCATCAGCCCTAGGATAGTGTTAGTGTTAGGGTTAGCATCAGGCCTAGGATAGTGTTAGGGTTAGGGTTAGGGTTAGCATCCGCCCTAGGATAGTGTTAGGGTTAGGGTTAGGGTTAGCATCAGCCCTAGGATAGTGTTAGGGTTAGGGTTAACATGAACCCTAGGATAGTGTTAGGGTTAGGGTTAGGGTTATCATCAGGCCTAGGATAGTGTTAGGGTTAGGGTTAGGGTTAGCATCAGTTCAAGGATAGTGTTAGGGTTAGCGTTAGGGTTAGCATCTGCCCTAGGATATTGTTAGGGTTAGGGTTAGGGTTAGCATCAGCCCAAGGATAGTGTTAGGGTGAGGGTTAGCATCAGCCCTAGGATAGTGTTAGGGTTAGGGTTAGGGTTAGCATCAGGCCCAGGATAGTGTTAGGGTTAGGGTTAGCATCAGCCCAAGGATAGTGTTAGGGTTAGGGTTAGGGTTAGCATCTGCCCTAGAATATTGTTAGGGTTAGGGTTAGGGTTAGCATCAGCCCAAGGATAGTGTTAGGGTTAGGGTTAGCATCAGCCCTAGGATAGTGTTAGGGTTAGCGTTAGGGTTAGCATCAGGCCCAGGATAGTGTTAGGGTTAGGGTTAGCATCAGTCCAAGGATAGTGTTAGGGTTAGGGTTAGGGTTAGCATCAGCCCGAGGATAGTGTCAGGGTTAGTGTTAGGGTTATCATCAGGCCTAGGATAGTGTTAGGGTTAGGGTTAGCATCAGCTCTAGGATAGTGTTAGGGTTAGGGTTAGGGTTAGCATCAGCCCTAGGATAGTGTTAAGGTTAGGGTTATGGTTATCATCAGGCCTAGTATAGTGTGAGGTCTAGGTTAGCATCAGACTTAGGATAGTGTTAGGGTTAGGGTTAGGGTTAGCATCAGCCCTAGGATAGTGTTAGGGTTAGGGTTAGCATCAGCCCTAGGATAGTGTTAGGGTTAGGGTTAGGGTTATCATCAGGCCTAGGATATTGTTAGGGTTAGGGTTAGCATCAGCCCTAGGATAGTGTTAGGGTTAGGGTTAGGGTTAGCATCAGCCCTAGGATACTGTTAGGGTTAGGGTTAGGGTTAGCATCAGGCCTAGGATAGTGTTAGGGTTAGGGTTAGCATCAGCCCTAGGATAGTGTTAGGGTTAGGGTTAGGGTTAGCATCAGCCGTAGGATAGTGTTAGGGTTAGGGTTAGCCTCAGCCCTAAGATAGTGTTAGAGTTAGGGTTAGGGTTAGCATCAGCCCTAGGATAGTGTTAGGGTTAGGGTTAGGGTTAGCATCAGCCCCTGGAGAGTGTTAGGGTTAGGGTTAGGGTTAGCATCAGCCCTAGGATAGTGTTAGTGTTAGGGTTAGCATCAGCCCTAGGATAGTGTTAGGGTTAGGGTTAGCATCAGCCCTACGATAGTGTTAGGGTTAGGGTTAGGTTAGCATCAGCCCTAGTATAGTGTTAGGGTTAGGGTTCGCATCAGCCCTACGATAGTGTTAGGGTTAGGCTTAGGGTTAGCATCAGGCCTAGGATAGTATTAGGGTTAGGGTTAGGGTTAGCATCAGCCGTAGGATAGTGTTAGGGTTAGGGTTAGCCTCAGCCCTAAGATAGTGTTAGAGTTAGGGTTAGGGTTAGCATCAGCCCTAGGATAGTGTTAGGGTTAGGGTTAGGGTTAGCATCAGCCCTAGGATAGTGTTAGTGTTAGGGTTAGCATCAGCCCTAGGATAATGTTAGGGTTAGGGTTAGGGTTAGCATTCGCCCTAGGATAGTGTTAGGGTTAGGGTTAGGGTTAGCATCAGCCCTAGGATAGTGTTAGGGTTAGGGTTAGGGTTAGCATCAGCCCTAGGATAGTGTTAGGGTTAGGGTTAGCATCAGCCCTAGGATAGTGTTAGGGTTAGGGTTAGGGTTAGCATCAGCCCTAGGATAGTGTTAGGGTTAGGGTTAGCATCAGCCCTAGGATAGTGTTAGGGTTAGGGTTAGAATCAGCCCTAGGATAGTGTTAGGGTTAGGGTTAGGGTTAGCATCAGGCCCAGGATAGTGTTAGGGTTAGGGTTAGCATCAGTCCAAGGATAGTGTTAGGGTTAGGGTTAGGGTTAGCATCAGCCCGAGGATAGTGTTAGGGTTAGGGTTAGCATCAACCCTAGGATACTGTTTGGGTTAGGGTTAGGGTTAGCATCAGCCCTAGGATAGTGTTAGGGTTAGGGTTATTGTTAGCATCTGCCCTAGGTTAGTATTAGGGTTAGGGTTAGGGTTAGGGTTAGGGTTAGCATCAGCTCTAGGATAGTGTTAGGGTTAGGGATAGGGTTAGCATCAGCCCTAGGATAGTGTTAGGGTTAGGGTTAGGGTTAGCATCAGGCCTAGGATAGTGTTAGGGTTAGGGTTAGCATCAGCCCTAGGATAGTGTTAGGGTTAGGGTTAGGGTTAGCATCAGCCCTAGGATAGTCTTAGGCTTAGGGTTAACATCAGCCCTAGGATGGTGTTAGGGTTAGGGTTAGGGTTATCATCAGGCCTAGGATAGTGTTAGGGTTAGGGTTAGCATCAGCCCTAGGATAGTGTTAGGGTTAGGGTTAGGTTAGCATCAGCCGTAGTATAGTGTTAGGGTTAGGGTTCGCATCAGCCCTACGATAGTGTTAGGGTTAGGCTTAGGGTTAGCATCAGGCCTAGGATAGTGTTAGGGTTAGGGTTAGCATCAGCCCTAGGATAGTCTTAGGGTTAGGGTTAGGGTTAGCATCAGCCGTAGGATAGTGTTAGGGTTAGGGTTAGCCTCAGCCCTAAGATAGTGTTAGAGTTAGGGTTAGGGTTAGCATCAGCCCTAGGATAGTGTTAGGGTTAGGGTTAGGGTTAGCATCAGCCCTAGGATAGTGTTAGTGTTAGGGTTAGCATCAGCCCTAGGATAATGTTAGGGTTAGGGTTAGGGTTAGCATCCGCCCTAGCATAGTGTTAGGGTTAGGGTTAGGGTTAGCATCAGCCCTAGGATAGTGTTAGGGTTAGGGTTAGGGTTAGCATCAGCCCTAGGATAGTGTTAGGGTTAGGGTTAGCATCAGCCCTAGGATAGTGTTAGGGTTAGGGTTAGGGTTAGCATCAGCCCTAGGATAGTGTTAGGGTTAGGGTTAGCATCAGCCCTAGGATAGTGTTAGGGTTAGGGTTAGGGTTAGCATCACCCGTAGGATTGTGTTAGGGTTAGGGTTAGCCTCAGTCCTAAGATAGTTTTAGAGTTAGGGTTAGGGTTAGCATCAGCCCTAGGATAATGTTAGGGTTAGGGTTAGGGTTAGCATCAGCCCTAGGATAGTGTTAGTGTTAGGGTTAGCATCAGGCCTAGGATAGTGTTAGGGTTAGGGTTAGGGTTAGCATCCGCCCTAGGATAGTGTTAGGGTTAGGGTTAGGGTTAGCATCAGCCCTAGGATAGTGTTAGGGTTAGGGTTAACATGAACCCTAGGATAGTGTTAGGGTTAGGGTTAGGGTTATCATCAGGCCTAGGATAGTGTTAGGGTTAGGGTTAGGGTTAGCATCAGTTCAAGGATAGTGTTAGGGTTAGCGTTAGGGTTAGCATCTGCCCTAGGATATTGTTAGGGTTAGGGTTAGGGTTAGCATCAGCCCAAGGATAGTGTTAGGGTGAGGGTTAGCATCAGCCCTAGGATAGTGTTAGGGTTAGGGTTAGGGTTAGCATCAGGCCCAGGATAGTGTTAGGGTTAGGGTTAGCATCAGCCCAAGGATAGTGTTAGGGTTAGGGTTAGGGTTAGCATCTGCCCTAGAATATTGTTAGGGTTAGGGTTAGGGTTAGCATCAGCCCAAGGATAGTGTTAGGGTTAGGGTTAGCATCAGCCCTAGGATAGTGTTAGGGTTAGCGTTAGGGTTAGCATCAGGCCCAGGATAGTGTTAGGGTTAGGGTTAGCATCAGTCCAAGGATAGTGTTAGGGTTAGGGTTAGGGTTAGCATCAGCCCGAGGATAGTGTCAGGGTTAGTGTTAGGGTTATCATCAGGCCTAGGATAGTGTTAGGGTTAGGGTTAGCATCAGCTCTAGGATAGTGTTAGGGTTAGGGTTAGGGTTAGCATCAGCCCTAGGATAGTGTTAAGGTTAGGGTTATGGTTATCATCAGGCCTAGTATAGTGTGAGGTCTAGGTTAGCATCAGACTTAGGATAGTGTTAGGGTTAGGGTTAGGGTTAGCATCAGCCCTAGGATAGTGTTAGGGTTAGGGTTAGCATCAGCCCTAGGATAGTGTTAGGGTTAGGGTTAGGGTTATCATCAGGCCTAGGATATTGTTAGGGTTAGGGTTAGCATCAGCCCTAGGATAGTGTTAGGGTTAGGGTTAGGGTTAGCATCAGCCCTAGGATACTGTTAGGGTTAGGGTTAGGGTTAGCATCAGGCCTAGGATAGTGTTAGGGTTAGGGTTAGCATCAGCCCTAGGATAGTGTTAGGGTTAGGGTTAGGGTTAGCATCAGCCGTAGGATAGTGTTAGGGTTAGGGTTAGCCTCAGCCCTAAGATAGTGTTAGAGTTAGGGTTAGGGTTAGCATCAGCCCTAGGATAGTGTTAGGGTTAGGGTTAGGGTTAGCATCAGCCCCTGGAGAGTGTTAGGGTTAGGGTTAGGGTTAGCATCAGCCCTAGGATAGTGTTAGTGTTAGGGTTAGCATCAGCCCTAGGATAGTGTTAGGGTTAGGGTTAGCATCAGCCCTAGGATAGTGTTAGGGTTAGGGTTAGCATCAGCCCTAGGATAGTCTTAGGGTTAGGGTTAGGGTTAGCATCAGCCGTAGGATAGTGTTAGGGTTAGGGTTAGCCTCAGCCCTAAGATAGTGTTAGAGTTAGGGTTAGGGTTAGCATCAGCCCTAGGATACTGTTAGTGTTAGGGTTAGCATCAGCCCTAGGATAATGTTAGGGTTAGGGTTAGGGTTAGCATCCGCCCTAGGATAGTGTTAGGGTTAGGGTTAGCATCAACCCTAGGATAGTGTTTGTGTTAGGGTTAGGGTTAGCATCAGCCCTAGGATAGTGTTAGTGTTAGGGTTAGCATCAGCCCTAGGATAGTGTTAGGGTTAGGGTTAGGGTTAGCATCCGCCCTAGGATAGTGTTAGGGTTAGGGTTAGGGTTAGCATCAGCCCTAGGATAGTGTTAGGGTTAGGGTTAACATAAATCCTAGGATAGTGTTAGGGTTAGGGTTAGGGTTATCATCAGGCCTAGGATAGTGTTAGGGTTAGGGTTAGGGTTAGCATCAGTTCAAGGATAGTGTTAGGGTTAGCGTTAGGTTTAGCATCTGCCCTAGGATAGTGTTAGGGTTAGGGTTAGGGTTAGCATCAGCCCAAGGATAGTGTTAGGGTTAGGGTTAGCATCAGCCCTAGGATAGTGTTAGGGTTAGGGTTAGGGTTAGCATCAGGCCCAGGATAGTGTTAGGGTTAGGGTTAGCATCAGCCCAAGGATAGTGTTAGGGTTAGGGTTAGGGTTAGCATCAGCCCTAGGATAGGGTTAGGGTTAGGGTTAGCATCAACCCTAGGATAGTGTTTGTGTTAGGGTTAGGGTTAGCATCAGCCCTAGGATAGTGTTAGGGTTAGGGTTACCCTCAGCCCTAGGAGAGTGTTAGGGTTAGGGACAGGGTTAGCATCAGGCCTAGGATAGTGTTAGGGTTAGGGTTAGGGTTAGCATCAGCCCTAGGATAGTGTTAGGGTTAGGGTTAGCATCAGCCCTAGGATAGTGTCAGGGTTAGGGTTAGGGTTATCATCAGGCCTAGGATAGTGTTAGGGTTAGGGATAGCATCAGCTCTAGGATAGTGTTAGGGTTATGGTTAGGGTTAGCATCAGCCCTAGGATAGTGTTAAGGTTAGGGTTAGGGTTATCATCAGGCCTAGGATAGTGTGAGGGCTAGGGTTAGCATCAGACTTAGGATAGTGTTAGTGTTAGGGTTAGCGTTAGTCTCAGCCCTAGGATAGTGTTAGGGTTAGGTTTAGCATCAGCCCAAGGATAGTGTTAGGGTTAGGGTTAGGGTTATCATCAGGCCTAGGATATTGTTAGGGTTAGGGTTATCATCAGCCCTAGGATAGTGTTAGGGATAGGGTTAGGGTTAGCATCAGCCCTAGGATAGTGTTAGGGTTAGGGTTAGGGTTAGCATCAGCCCTAGGATAGTGTTAGGGTTAGGGTTAGGGATAGCATCAGCCCTAGGATAGTGTTAGGGTTAGGGTTAGGGTTAGCATCAGCCCTAGGATATTATTAGGGTTAGGGTTAGCATCAGCCCTAGAATAGTGTTAGGGTTAGGGTTAGGGTTAGCACCAGGCCTAGGATAGTGTTAGTGTTAGCGTTAGCATCAGCCTTAGGATAGTGTTAGGGTTAGGGTTAGAGTTAGCATCAGCCGTAGGATAGTGTTAGGGTTAGGGTTAGCCTCAGCCCTAGGATAGTGTTAGAGTTAGGGTTAGGGTTAGCATCAGCCCTAGGATAGTGTTAGGGTTAGGGTTAGGGTTAGCATCAGCCCTAGGATAGTATTAGGGTTAGGGTTAGGGTTAGGGTTATGGTTAGCATCAGCTCTAGGATAGTGTTAGGGTTAGGGTTAGGGTTAGCATCAGCCCTAGGATAGTGTTAGGGTTAGGGTTAGGGTTAGCATCAGGCCTAGGATAGTGTTAGGGTTAGGGTTAGCATCAGCCCTAGGATAGTGTTAGGGTTAGGGTTAGGGTTAGCATCAGCCCTAGGATAGTGTTAGGCTTAGGGTTAACATCAGCCCTAGGATGGTGTTAGGGTTAGGGTTAGGGTTATCATCAGGCCTAGGATAGTGTTAGGGTTAGGGTTAGCATCAGCCCTAGGATAGTGTTAGGGTTAGGGTTAGGTTAGCATCAGCCCTAGTATAGTGTTAGGGTTAGGGTTCGCATCAGCCCTACAATAGTGTTAGGGTTAGGCTTAGGGTTAGCATCAGGCCTAGGATAGTATTAGGGTTAGGGTTAGGGTTAGCATCAGCCGTAGGATAGTGTTAGGGTTAGGGTTAGCCTCAGCCCTAAGATAGTGTTAGAGTTAGGGTTAGGGTTAGCATCAGCCCTAGGATAGTGTTAGGGTTAGGGTTAGGGTTAGCATCAGCCCTAGGATAGTGTTAGTGTTAGGGTTAGCATCAGCCCTACGATAATGTTAGGGTTAGGGTTAGGGTTAGCATCCGCCCTAGGATAGTGTTAGGGTTAGGGTTAGGGTTAGCATCAGCCCTAGGATAGTGTTAGGGTTAGGGTTAGGGTTAGCATCAGCCCTAGGATAGTGTTAGGGTTAGGGTTAGCATCAGCCCTAGGATAGTGTTAGGGTTAGGGTTAGGGTTAGCATCAGCCCTAGGATAGTGTTAGGGTTAGGGTTAGCATCAGCCCTAGGATAGTGTTAGGGTTAGGGTTAGAATCAGCCCTAGGATAGTGTTAGGGTTAGGGTTAGGGTTAGCATCAGGCCCAGGATAGTGTTAGGGTTAGGGTTAGCATCAGTCCAAGGATAGTGTTAGGGTTAGGGTTAGGGTTAGCATCAGCCCGAGGATAGTGTTAGGGTTAGGGTTAGCATCAACCCTAGGATACTGTTTGGGTTAGGGTTAGGGTTAGCATCAGCCCTAGGATAGTGTTAGGGTTAGGGTTATTGTTAGCATCTGCCCTAGGATAGTATTAGGGTTAGGGTTAGGGTTAGGGTTAGGGTTAGCATCAGCTCTAGGATAGTGTTAGCGTTAGGGATAGGGTTAGCATCAGCCCTAGGATAGTGTTAGGGTTAGGGTTAGGGTTAGCATCAGGCCTAGGATAGTGTTAGGGTTAGGGTTAGCATCAGCCCTAGGATAGTGTTAGGGTTAGGGTTAGGGTTAGCATCAGCCCTAGGATAGTGTTAGGCTTAGGGTTAACATCAGCCCTAGGATGGTGTTAGGGTTAGGGTTAGGGTTATCATCAGGCCTAGGATAGTGTTAGGGTTAGGGTTAGCATCAGCCCTAGGATAGTGTTAGGGTTAGGGTTAGGTTAGCATCAGCCCTAGTATAGTGTTAGGGTTAGGGTTCGCATCAGCCCTACGATAGTGTTAGGGTTAGGCTTAGGGTTAGCATCAGGCCTAGGATAGTGTTAGGGTTAGGGTTAGCATCAGCCCTAGGATAGTCTTAGGGTTAGGGTTAGGGTTAGCATCAGCCGTAGGATAGTGTTAGGGTTAGGGTTAGCCTCAGCCCTAAGATAGTGTTAGAGTTAGGGTTAGGGTTAGCATCAGCCCTAGGATAGTGTTAGGGTTAGGGTTAGGGTTAGCATCAGCCCTAGGATAGTGTTAGTGTTAGGGTTAGCATCAGCCCTAGGATAATGTTAGGATTAGGGTTAGGGTTAGCATCCGCCCTAGCATAGTGTTAGGGTTAGGGTTAGGGTTAGCATCAGCCCTAGGATAGTGTTAGGGTTAGGGTTAGGGTTAGCATCAGCCCTAGGATAGTGTTAGGGTTAGGGTTAGCATCAGCCCTAGGATAGTGTTAGGGTTAGGGTTAGGGTTAGCATCAGCCCTAGGATAGTGTTAGGGTTAGGGTTAGCATCAGCCCTAGGATAGGGTTAGGGTTAGGGTTAGGGTTAGCATCACCCGTAGGATTGTGTTAGGGTTAGGGTTAGCCTCAGCCCTAAGATAGTGTTAGAGTTAGGGTTAGGGTTAGCATCAGCCCTAGGATAATGTTAGGGTTAGGGTTAGGGTTAGCATCAGCCCTAGGATAGTGTTAGTGTTAGGGTTAGCATCAGCCCTAGGATAGTGTTAGGGTTAGGGTTAGGGTTAGCATCCGCCCTAGGATAGTGTTAGGGTTAGGGTTAGGGTTAGCATCAGCCCTAGGATAGTGTTAGGGTTAGGGTTAACATGAACCCTAGGATAGTGTTAGGGTTAGGGTTAGGGTTATCATCAGGCCTAGGATAGTGTTAGGGTTAGGGTTAGGGTTAGCATCAGTTCAAGGATAGTGTTAGGGTTAGCGTTAGGGTTAGCATCTGCCCTAGGATATTGTTAGGGTTAGGGTTAGGGTTAGCATCAGCCCAAGGATAGTGTTAGGGTTAGGGTTAGCATCAGCCCTAGGATAGTGTTACGGTTAGGGTTAGGGTTAGCATCAGGCCCAGGATAGTGTTAGGGTTAGGGTTAGGGTTATCATCAGGCCTAGGATAGTGTGAGGGCTAGGGTTAGCATCAGACTTAGGATAGTGTTAGTGTTAGGGTTAGCGTTAGTCTCAGCCCTAGGATAGTGTTAGGGTTAGGTTTAGCATCAGCCCAAGGATAGTGTTAGGGTTAGGGTTAGGGTTATCATCAGGCCTAGGATATTGTTAGGGTTAGGGTTATCATCAGCCCTAGGATAGTGTTAGGGATAGGGTTAGGGTTAGCATCAGCCCTAGGATAGTGTTAGGGTTAGGGTTAGGGTTAGCATCAGCCCTAGGATAGTGTTAGGGTTAGGGTTAGGGATAGCATCAGCCCTAGGATAGTGTTAGGGTTAGGGTTAGGGTTAGCATCAGCCCTAGGATATTATTAGGGTTAGGGTTAGCATCAGCCCTAGAATAGTGTTAGGGTTAGGGTTAGGGTTAGCACCAGGCCTAGGATAGTGTTAGTGTTAGCGTTAGCATCAGCCTTAGGATAGTGTTAGGGTTAGGGTTAGAGTTAGCATCAGCCGTAGGATAGTGTTAGGGTTAGGGTTAGCCTCAGCCCTAGGATAGTGTTAGAGTTAGGGTTAGGGTTAGCATCAGCCCTAGGATAGTGTTAGGGTTAGGGTTAGGGTTAGCATCAGCCCTAGGATAGTATTAGGGTTAGGGTTAGGGTTAGGGTTATGGTTAGCATCAGCTCTAGGATAGTGTTAGGGTTAGGGTTAGGGTTAGCATCAGCCCTAGGATAGTGTTAGGGTTAGGGTTAGGGTTAGCATCAGGCCTAGGATAGTGTTAGGGTTAGGGTTAGCATCAGCCCTAGGATAGTGTTAGGGTTAGGGTTAGGGTTAGCATCAGCCCTAGGATAGTGTTAGGCTTAGGGTTAACATCAGCCCTAGGATGGTGTTAGGGTTAGGGTTAGGGTTATCATCAGGCCTAGGATAGTGTTAGGGTTAGGGTTAGCATCAGCCCTAGGATAGTGTTAGGGTTAGGGTTAGGTTAGCATCAGCCCTAGTATAGTGTTAGGGTTAGGGTTCGCATCAGCCCTACGATAGTGTTAGGGTTAGGCTTAGGGTTAGCATCAGGCCTAGGATAGTATTAGGGTTAGGGTTAGGGTTAGCATCAGCCGTAGGATAGTGTTAGGGTTAGGGTTAGCCTCAGCCCTAAGATAGTGTTAGAGTTAGGGTTAGGGTTAGCATCAGCCCTAGGATAGTGTTAGGGTTAGGGTTAGGGTTAGCATCAGCCCTAGGATAGTGTTAGTGTTAGGGTTAGCATCAGCCCTACGATAATGTTAGGGTTAGGGTTAGGGTTAGCATCCGCCCTAGGATAGTGTTAGGGTTAGGGTTAGGGTTAGCATCAGCCCTAGGATAGTGTTAGGGTTAGGGTTAGGGTTAGCATCAGCCCTAGGATAGTGTTAGGGTTAGGGTTAGCATCAGCCCTAGGATAGTGTTAGGGTTAGGGTTAGGGTTAGCATCAGCCCTAGGATAGTGTTAGGGTTAGGGTTAGCATCAGCCCTAGGATAGTGTTAGGGTTAGGGTTAGAATCAGCCCTAGGATAGTGTTAGGGTTAGGGTTAGGGTTAGCATCAGGCCCAGGATAGTGTTAGGGTTAGGGTTAGCATCAGTCCAAGGATAGTGTTAGGGTTAGGGTTAGGGTTAGCATCAGCCCGAGGATAGTGTTAGGGTTAGGGTTAGCATCAACCCTAGGATACTGTTTGGGTTAGGGTTAGGGTTAGCATCAGCCCTAGGATAGTGTTAGGGTTAGGGTTATTGTTAGCATATGCCCTAGGATAGTATTAGGGTTAGGGTTAGGGTTAGGGTTAGGGTTAGCATCAGCTCTAGGATAGTGTTAGCGTTAGGGATAGGGTTAGCATCAGCCCTAGGATAGTGTTAGGGTTAGGGTTAGGGTTAGCATCAGGCCTAGGATAGTGTTAGGGTTAGGGTTAGCATCAGCCCTAGGATAGTGTTAGGGTTAGGGTTAGGGTTAGCATCAGCCCTAGGATAGTGTTAGGCTTAGGGTTAACATCAGCCCTAGGATGGTGTTAGGGTTAGGGTTAGGGTTATCATCAGGCCTAGGATAGTGTTAGGGTTAGGGTTAGCATCAGCCCTAGGATAGTGTTAGGGTTAGGGTTAGGTTAGCATCAGCCCTAGTATAGTGTTAGGGTTAGGGTTCGCATCAGCCCTACGATAGTGTTAGGGTTAGGCTTAGGGTTAGCATCAGGCCTAGGATAGTGTTAGGGTTAGGGTTAGCATCAGCCCTAGGATAGTCTTAGGGTTAGGGTTAGGGTTAGCATCAGCCGTAGGATAGTGTTAGGGTTAGGGTTAGCCTCAGCCCTAAGATAGTGTTAGAGTTAGGGTTAGGGTTAGCATCAGCCCTAGGATAGTGTTAGGGTTAGGGTTAGGGTTAGCATCAGCCCTAGGATAGTGTTAGTGTTAGGGTTAGCATCAGCCCTAGGATAATGTTAGGGTTAGGGTTAGGGTTAGCATCCGCCCTAGCATAGTGTTAGGGTTAGGGTTAGGGTTAGCATCAGCCCTAGGATAGTGTTAGGGTTAGGGTTAGGGTTAGCATCAGCCCTAGGATAGTGTTAGGGTTAGGGTTAGCATCAGCCCTAGGATAGTGTTAGGGTTAGGGTTAGGGTTAGCATCAGCCCTAGGATAGTGTTAGGGTTAGGGTTAGCATCAGCCCTAGGATAGGGTTAGGGTTAGGGTTAGGGTTAGCATCACCCGTAGGATTGTGTTAGGGTTAGGGTTAGCCTCAGCCCTAAGATAGTGTTAGAGTTAGGGTTAGGGTTAGCATCAGCCCTAGGATAATGTTAGGGTTAGGGTTAGGGTTAGCATCAGCCCTAGGATAGTGTTAGTGTTAGGGTTAGCATCAGCCCTAGGATAGTGTTAGGGTTAGGGTTAGGGTTAGCATCCGCCCTAGGATAGTGTTAGGGTTAGGGTTAGGGTTAGCATCAGCCCTAGGATAGTGTTAGGGTTAGGGTTAACATGAACCCTAGGATAGTGTTAGGGTTAGGGTTAGGGTTATCATCAGGCCTAGGATAGTGTTAGGGTTAGGGTTAGGGTTAGCATCAGTTCAAGGATAGTGTTAGGGTTAGCGTTAGGGTTAGCATCTGCCCTAGGATATTGTTAGGGTTAGGGTTAGGGTTAGCATCAGCCCAAGGATAGTGTTAGGGTTAGGGTTAGCATCAGCCCTAGGATAGTGTTACGGTTAGGGTTAGGGTTAGCATCAGGCCCAGGATAGTGTTAGGGTTAGGGTTAGCATCAGCCCAAGGATAGTGTTAGGGTTAGGGTTAGGGTTAGCATCAGCCCAAGGATAGTGTTAGGGTTAGGGTTAGCATCAGCCCTAGGATAGTGTTAGGGTTAGGGTTAGGGTTAGCATCAGGCCCAGGATAGTGTTAGGGTTAGGGTTAGCATCAGTCCAAGGATAGTGTTAGGGTTAGGGTTAGGGTTAGCATCAGCCCGAGGATAGTGTCAGGGTTAGTGTTAGGGTTATCATCAGGCCTAGGATAGTGTTAGGGTTAGGGTTAGCATCAGCTCTAGGATAGTGTTAGGGTTAGGGTTAGGGTTAGCATCAGCCCTAGGATAGTGTTAAGGTTAGGGTTATGGTTATCATCAGGCCTAGTATAGTGTGAGGTCTAGGTTAGCATCAGACTTAGGATAGTGTTAGGGTTAGGGTTAGGGTTAGCATCAGCCCTAGGATAGTGTTAGGGTTAGGGTTAGCATCAGCCCTAGGATAGTGTTAGGGTTAGGGTTAGGGTTATCATCAGGCCTAGGATATTGTTAGGGTTAGGGTTAGCATCAGCCCTAGGATAGTGTTAGGGTTAGGGTTAGGGTTAGCATCAGCCCTAGGATACTGTTAGGGTTAGGGTTAGGGTTAGCATCAGGCCTAGGATAGTGTTAGGGTTAGGGTTAGCATCAGCCCTAGGATAGTGTTAGGGTTAGGGTTAGGGTTAGCATCAGCCGTAGGATAGTGTTAGGGTTAGGGTTAGCCTCAGCCCTAAGATAGTGTTAGAGTTAGGGTTAGGGTTAGCATCAGCCCTAGGATAGTGTTAGGGTTAGGGTTAGGGTTAGCATCAGCCCCTGGAGAGTGTTAGGGTTAGGGTTAGGGTTAGCATCAGCCCTAGGATAGTGTTAGTGTTAGGGTTAGCATCAGCCCTAGGATAGTGTTAGGGTTAGGGTTAGCATCAGCCCTAGGATAGTGTTAGGGTTAGGGTTAGCATCAGCCCAAGGATAGTCTTAGGGTTAGGGTTAGGGTTAGCATCAGCCGTAGGATAGTGTTAGGGTTAGGGTTAGCCTCAGCCCTAAGATAGTGTTAGAGTTAGGGTTAGGGTTAGCATCAGCCCTAGGATACTGTTAGTGTTAGGGTTAGCATCAGCCCTAGGATAATGTTAGGGTTAGGGTTAGGGTTAGCATCCGCCCTAGGATAGTGTTAGGGTTAGGGTTAGGGTTAGCATCAGCCCTAGGATAGTGTTAGGGTTAGGGTTAGGGTTAGCATCAGCCCTAGGATAGTGTTAGGGTTAGGGTTAGCATAAGCCCTAGGATAGTTTTACGGTTAGGGTTAGGGTTAGCATCAGCCCTAGGATAGTGTTAGGGTTAGGGTTAGCATTAGCCCTAGGATAGTGTTAGGGTTAGGGTTAGGGTTAGCATCACCCATAGGATTGTGTTAGGGTTAGGGTTAGCCTCAGCCCTAAGATAGTGTTAGAGTTAGGGTTATTGTTAGCATCAGCCCTAGGATAATGTTACGGTTAGGTTTAGGGTTAGCATCAGCCCTAGGATAGTGTTAGTGTTAGGGTTAGCATCAGCCCTAGGATAGTGTTAGGGTTAGGGTTAGGGTTAGCATCCGCCCTAGGATAGTGTTAGGGTTAGGGTTAGGGTTAGCATCAGCCCTAGGATAGTGTTAGGGTTAGGGTTAACATGAACCCTAGGATAGTGTTAGGGTTAGGGTTAGGGTTATCATCAGGCCTAGGATAGTGTTAGGGTTAGGGTTAGGGTTAGCATCAGTTCAAGGATAGTGTTAGGGTTAGCGTTAGGGTAGCATCTGCCCTAGGATATTGTTAGGGTTAGGGTTAGCATCACCCCTAGGATTGTGTTAGGGTTAGGGGTAGGGTTAGCATCAGGCCCAGGATAGTGTTAGGGTTAGCGTTAGCATCAGCCCAAGGATAGTGTTAGGGTTAGGGTTAGGGTTAGCATCTGCCCTAGGATATTGTTAGGGTTAGGGTTAGGGTTAGCATCAGCCCAAGGATAGTGTTAGGGTTAGGGTTAGCATCAGCCCTAGGATAGTGTTAGGGTTAGGGTTAGGGTTAGCATCAGGCCCAGGATAGTGTTAGGGTTAGGGTTAGCATCAGTCCAAGGATAGTGTTAGGGTTAGGGTTAGGGTTAGCATCAGCCCTAGGTTAGTGTTAGGGTTAGGGTTAGCCTCAGCCCTAGGAGAGTGTTAGGGTTAGGGATAGGGTTAGCATCAGGCCTAGGATAGTGTTAGGGTTAGGGTTAGGGTTAGCATCAGCCCTAGGATAGTGTTAGGGTTAGGGTTAGCATCAGCCCTAGGATAGTGTCAGGGTTAGTGTTAGGGTTATCATCAGGCCTAGGATAGTGTTAGGGTTAGGGTTAGCATCAGCTCTAGGATAGTGTTAGGGTTAGGGTTAGGGTTAGCATCAGCCCTAGGATAGTGTTAAGGTTAGGGTTATGGTTATCATCAGGCCTAGTATAGTGTGAGGTCTAGGGTTAGCATCAGATTTAGGATAGTGTTAGGGTTAGGGTTAGGGTTAGCATCAGCCCGAGGATAGTGTTAGGGTTAGGGTTAGCATCAGCCGTAGGATAGTGTTAGGGTTAGGGTTAGGGTTATCATCAGGCCTAGGATATTGTTAGGGTTAGGGTTAGCATCAGCCCTAGCATAGTGTTAGGGTTAGGGTTAGGGTTAGCATCAGCCCTAGGATAGTGTTAGGGTTAGGGTTAGGGTTAGCATCAGGCCTAGGATAGTGTTAGGGTTAGGGTTAGCATCAGCCCTAGGATAGTGTTAGGGTTAGGGTTAGGGTTAGCATCAGCCGTAGGATAGTGTTAGGGTTAGGGTTAGCCTCAGCCCTAAGATAGTGTTAGAGTTAGGGTTAGGGTTAGCATTAGCCCTAGGATAGTGTTAGGGTTAGGGTTAGGGTTAGCGTCAGCCCTAGGATAGTGTTAGGGTTAGGGTTAGCATCAGCCCTAGGATAGTGTTAGGGTTAGGGTTAGGGTTAGCATCAGGCCTAGGATAGTGTTAGGGTTAGGGTTAGCATCAGCCCTAGGATAGTGTTAGGGTTAGGGTTAGGGTTAGCATCAACCATAGGATAGTGTTAGGGTTAGGGTTAGGGTTAGCATCAGCCCTAGGATAATGTTAGTGTTAGGGTTAGCATCAGCCCTAGGATAGTGTTAGGGTTAGGGTTAGGGTTAGCATCAGCCCTTGGAGAGTGTTAGGGTTAGGGTTAGGGTTAGCATCAGCCCTAGGATAGTGTTAGTGTTAGGGTTAGCATCAGCCCTAGGATAGTGTTAGGGTTAGGGTTAGCATCAGCCCTAGGATAGTGTTAGGGTTAGGGTTAGGGTTAGCATCCGCCCTAGGATAATGTTAGGGTTAGGGTTAGGGTTAGCATCAGCCCTAGGATAGTGTTAGTGTTAGGGTTAGCATCAGCCCTAGGATAGTGTTAGGGTTAGGGTTACGGTTAGCATCCGCCCTAGGATAGTGTTAGGGTTAGGGTTAGGGTTAGCATCAGCCCTAGGATAGTGTTAGGGTTAGGGTTAACATAAATCCTAGGATAGTGTTAGGGTTAGGGTTAGGGTTATCATCAGGCCTAGGATAGTGTTAGGGTTAGGGTTAGGGTTAGCATCAGTTCAAGGATAGTGTTAGGGTTAGCGTTAGGGTTAGCATCTGCCCTAGGAGAGTGTTAGGGTTAGGGTTAGGGTTAGCATCAGCCCAAGGATAGTGTTAGGGTTAGGGTTAGCATCAGCCCTAGGATAGTGTTAGGGTTAGGGTTAGGGTTAGCATCAGGCCTAGGATAGTGTTAGGGTTAGGGTTAGGGTTAGCATCAGCCCTAGGATAGTGTTAGGGTTAGGGTTAACATGAACCCTAGTATAGTGTTAGGGTTAGGGTTAGGGTTATCAACAGGCCTAGGATAGTGTTAGGGTTAGGGTTAGGGTTAGCATCAGTTCAAGGATAGTGTTAGGGTTAGCGTTAGGGTTAGCATCTGCCCTAGGATATTGTTAGGGTTAGGGTTAGGGTTAGCATCAGCCCAAGGATAGCGTTAGGGTTAGGGTTAGCATCAGCCCTAGGATAGTGTTAGGGTTAGGGTTAGGGTTAGCATCAGGCCCAGGATAGTGTTAGGGTTAGGGTTAGCATCAGCCCAAGGATAGTGTTAGGGTTAGGGTTAGGGTTAGCATCTGCCCTAGGATATTGTTAGGGTTAGGGTTAGGGTTAGCATCAGCCCAAGGATAGTGTTAGGGTTAGCGTTAGCATCAGCCCTAGGATAGTGTTAGGGTTAGGGTTAGGGTTAGCTTCAGGCCCAGGATAGTGTTAGGGTTAGGGTTAGCATCAGTCCAAGGATAGTGTTAGGGTTAGGGTTAGGGTTAGCATCAGCCCGAGGATAGTGTTAGGGTTAGGGTTAGCATCAACCCTAGCATAGTGTTTGGGTTAGGGTTAGGGTTAGCATCAGCCCTAGGATAGTGTTAGGGTTTGGGTTAGCCTCAGCCCTAGGAGAGTGTTAGGCTTAGGGATAGGGTTAGCATCAGGCCTAGCATAGTGTTAGTGTTAGGGTTAGGGTTAACATCAGCCCTAGGATAGTGTTAGGGTTAGGGTTAGCATCAGCCCTAGGATAGTGTCAGGGTTAGTGTTAGGGTTATCATCAGGCCTAGGATAGTGTTAGGGTTAGGGTTAGCATCAGCTCTAGGATAGTGTTAGGGTTAGGGTTAGTGTTAGCATCAGCCCTAGGATAGTGTTAAGGTTAGGGTTATGGTTATCATCAGGCCTAGGATAGTGTTAGGGTTACGGTTAGCATCAGCCCTAGGATAGTGTTAGGGTTAGGGTTAGGGTTAGCATCAGGCCTAGGATAGTGTTAGGGTTAGGGTTAGCATCAGCCCTAGGATAGTGTTAGGGTTAGGGTTAGGGTTAGCATCAGGCCTAGGATAGTGTTAGGGTTAGGGTTAGCATCAGCCCTAGGATAGTGTTAGGGTTAGGGTTAGGGTTAGCATCAGCCGTAGGATAGTGTTAGGGTTAGGGTTAGCCTCAGCCCTAAGATAGTGTTAGAGTTAGGGTTAGGGTTAGCATCAGCCCTAGGATAGTGTTAGGGTTATGGTTAGGGTTAGCATCAGCCCTTGGAGAGTGTTAGGGTTAGGGTTAGGGTTAGCATCAGCCCTAGGATAGTGTTAGTGTTAGGGTTAGCATCAGCCCTAGGATAGTGTTAGGGTTAGGGTTAGCATCAGCCCTAGGATAGTGTTAGGGTTAGGGTTAGGGTTAGCATCAGCCCGAGGATAGTGTCAGGGTTAGTGTCAGGGTTATCATCAGGCCTAGGATAGTGTTAGGGTTAGGGTTAGCATCAGCTCTAGGATAGTGTTAGGGTTAGGGTTAGGGTTAGCATCAGCCCTAGGATAGTGTTAAGGTTAGGGTTAGGGTTAGCATCAGGCCTAGTATAGTGTGAGGTCTAGGTTAGCATCAGACTTAGGATAGTGTTAGGGTTAGGGTTAGGGTTAGCATCAGCCCTAGGTTAGTGTTAGGGTTAGGGTTAGCATCAGCCCTAGGATAGTGTTAGGGTTAGGGTTAGGGTTATCATCAGGCCTAGGATATTGTTAGGGTTAGGGTTAGCATCAGCCCTAGGATAGTGTTAGGGTTAGGGTTAGGGTTAGCATCAGCCCTAGGATACTGTTAGGGTTAGGGTTAGGGTTAGCATCAGGCCTAGGATAGTGTTAGGGTTAGCATCAGCCCTAGGATAGTGTTAGGGTTAGGGTTAAGGTTAGCATCAGCCGTAGGATAGTGTTAGGGTTAGGGTTAGCCTCAGCCCTAAGATACTGTTAGAGTTAGGGTTAGGGTTAGCATCAGCCCTAGGATAGTGTTAGGGTTAGGGTTAGGGTTAGCATCAGCCCCTGGAGAGTGTTAGGGTTAGGGTTAGGGTTAGCATCAGCCCTAGGATAGTGTTAGTGTTAGGGTTAGCATCAGCCCTAGGATAGTGTTAGGGTTAGGGTTAGCATCAGCCCTAGGATAGTGTTAGGGTTAGGGTTAGCACCAGCCCTAGGATAGTGTTAGGGTTAGTGTTAGGGTTAGCATCAGCCGTAGGATAGTGTTAGGGTTAGGGTTAGCCTCAGCCCTAAGATAGTGTTAGAGTTAGGGTTAGGGTTAGCATCAGCCCTAGGATACTGTTAGGGTTAGGGTTAGGGTTAGCATCAGCCCTAGGATAGTGTTAGTGTTAGGGTTAGCATCAGCCCTAGGATAGTGTTAGCGTTAGGGTTACGGTTAGCATCCGCCCTAGGATAGTGTTAGGGTTAGGGTTAGGGTTAGCATCAGCCCTAGGATAGTGTTAGGGTTAGGGTTAACATAAATCCTAGGATAGTGTTAGGGTTAGGGTTAGGGTTATCATCAGGCCTAGGATATTGTTAGGGTTAGGGTTAGCATCAGCCCTAGGATAGTGTTAGGGTTAGGGTTAGGGTTAGCATCAGCCCTAGGATACTGTTAGGGTTAGGGTTAGGGTTAGCATCAGGCCTAGGATAGTGTTAGGGTTAGCATCAGCCCTAGGATAGTGTTAGGGTTAGGGTTAGGGTTAGCATCAGCCGTAGGATAGTGTTAGGGTTAGGGTTAGCCTCAGCCCTAAGATACTGTTAGAGTTAGGGTTAGGGTTAGCATCAGCCCTAGGATAGTGTTAGGGTTAGGGTTAGGGTTAGCATCAGCCCCTGGAGAGTGTTAGGGTTAGGGTTAGGCTTAGCATCAGCCCTAGGATAGTGTTAGTGTTAGGGTTAGCATCAGCCCTAGGATAGTGTTAGGGTTAGGGTTAGCATCAGCCCTAGGATAGTGTTAGGGTTAGGGTTAGCACCAGCCCTAGGATAGTGTTAGGGTTAGTGTTAGGGTTAGCATCAGCCGTAGGATAGTGTTAGGGTTAGGGTTAGCCTCAGCCCTAAGATAGTGTTAGAGTTAGGGTTAGGGTTAGCATCAGCCCTAGGATACTGTTAGGGTTAGGGTTAGGGTTAGCATCAGCCCTAGGATAGTGTTAGTGTTAGGGTTAGCATCAGCCCTAGGATAGTGTTAGCGTTAGGGTTACGGTTAGCATCCGCCCTAGGATAGTGTTAGGGTTAGGGTTAGGGTTAGCATCAGCCCTAGGATAGTGTTAGGGTTAGGGTTAACATAAATCCTAGGATAGTGTTAGGGTTAGGGTTAGGGTTATCATCAGGCCTAGGATAGTGTTAGGGTTAGGGTTAGGGTTAGCATCAGTTCAAGGATAGTGTTAGGGTTAGCGTTAGGGTTAGCATCTGCCCTAGGATAGTGTTAGGGTTAGGGTTAGGGTTAGCATCACCCCAAGGATAGTGTTAGGGTTAGGGTTAGCATTAGCCCTAGGATAGTGTTAGGGTTAGGGTTAGGGTTAGCATCAGGCCTAGGATAGTGTTAGGGTTAGGGTTAGGGTTAGCATCAGCCCTAGGATAGTGTTAGTGTTAGGGTTAGCATCAGCCCTATGATAATATTAGGGTTAGGGTTAGGGTTAGCATCCGCCCTAGGATAGTGTTAGGGTTAGGGTTAGGGTTAGCATCAGCCCTAGGATAGTGTTAGGGTTAGGGTTAGGGTTAGCATCAGTCCTAGGATAGTGTTAGGGTTAGGGTTAGCCTCAGCCCTAGGATAGTGTTAGGGTTAGGGTTAGGATCAGCCCTAGGATAGTGTTAGGGTTAGGGTTAGGGTTAGCATCACCCGTAGGATTGTGTTAGGGTTAGGGTTAGCCTCAGCCCTAAGATAGTGTTAGAGTTAGGGTTAGGGTTAGCATCAGCCCTAGGATAATGTTAGGGTTAGGTTTAGGGTTAGCATCAGCCCTAGGATAGTGTTAGTGTTAGAGTTAGCATCAGCCCTAGGATAGTGTTAGGGTTAGGGTTAGGGTTAGCATCCGCCCTAGGATAGTGTTAGGGTTAGGGTTAGGGTTAGCATCAGCCCTAGGATAGTGTTAGGGTTAGGGTTAACATGAACCCTACGATAGTGTTAGGGTTAGGGTTAGGGTTATCATCAGGCCTAGGATAGTGTTAGGGTTAGGGTTAGGGTTAGCATCAGTTCAAGGATAGTGTTAGGGTTAGCGTTAGGGTTAGCATCTGCCCTAGGATATTGTTAGGGTTAGGGTTAGGGTTAGCATCAGCCCAAGGATAGCGTTAGGGTTAGGGTTAGCATCAGCCCTAGGATAGTGTTAGGGTTAGGGTTAGGGTTAGCATCAGGCCCAGGATAGTATTAGGTTTAGGGTTAGCATCAGCCCAAGGATAGTGTTAGGGTTAGGGTTAGGGTTAGCATCTGCCCTAGGATATTGTTAGGGTTAGGGTTAGGGTTAGCATCAGCCCAAGGATAGTGTTAGGGTTAGGGTTAGCATCAGCCCTAGGATAGTGTTAGGGTTAGGGTTAGGGTTAGCTTCAGGCCCAGGATAGTGTTAGGGTTAGGGTTAGCATCAGTCCAAGGATAGTGTTAGGGTTAGGGTTAGGGTTAGCATCAGCCCGAGGATATTGATAGGGTTAGGGTTAGCATCAACCCTAGCATAGTGTTTGGGTTAGGGTTAGGGTTAGCATCAGCCCTAGGATAGTGTTAGGGTTAGGGTTAGCCTCAGCCCTAGGAGAGTGTTAGGGTTAGGGATAGGGTTAGCATCAGGCCTAGGATAGTGTTAGTGTTAGGGTTAGGGTTAGCATCAGCCCTAGGATAGCGTTAGGGTTAGGGTTAGCATCAGCCCTAGGATAGTGTCAGGGTTAGTGTTAGGGTTATCTTCAGGCCTAGGATAGTGTTAGGGTTAGGGTTATCATCAGCTCTAGGATAGTGTTAGGGTTAGGGTTAGGGTTAGCATCCGCCCTAGGATAGTGTTAAGGTTAGGGTTATGGTTATCATGAGGCCTAGTATAGTGTGAGGTCTAGGGTTAGCATCAGACTTAGGATAGTGTTAGGGTTAGGGTTAGGGTTATCATCAGGCCTAGGATAGTGTTAGGGTTAGGGTTTTGGTTAGCATCAGTTCAAGGATAGTGTTAGGGTTAGCGTTAGGGTTAGCATCTGCCCTAGGATAGTGTTAGGGTTAGGGTTAGGGTTAGCATCAGCCCAAGGATAGTGTTAGGGTTAGGGTTAGCATCAGCCCGAGGATAGTGTTAGGGTTAGGGTTAGGGTTAGCATCAGGCCTAGGATAGTGTTAGGGTTAGGGTTAGGGTTAGCATCAGCCCTAGGATAGTGTTAGTGTTAGGGTTAGCATCAGCCCTATGATAATGTTAGGGTTAGGGTTAGGGTTAGCATCCGCCCTAGGATAGTGTTAGGGTTAGGGTTAGGGTTAGCATCAGCCCTAGGATAGTGTTAGGGTTAGGGTTAGGGTTAGCATCAGCCCTAGGATAGTGTTAGGGTTAGGGTTAGCATCAGCCCTAGGATACTGTTAGGGTTAGTGTTAGGGTTAGCATCAGCCCTAGGATAGTGTTAGGGTTAGGGTTAGCATCAGCCCTAGGATAGTGTTAGGGTTAGGGTTAGGGTTAGCATCACCCGTAGGATTGTGTTAGGGTTAGGGTTAGCCTCAGCCCTAAGATAGTGTTAGAGTTAGGGTTAGGGTTAGCATCAGCCCTAGGATAATGTTAGGGTTAGGTTTAGGGTTAGCATCAGCAGTAGGATAGTGTTAGTGTTAGAGTTAGCATCAGCCCTAGGATAGTGTTAGGGTTAGGGTTAGGGTTAGCATCCGCCCTAGGATAGTGTTAGGGTTAGGGTTAGGGTTAGCATCAGCCCTAGGATAGTGTTAGGGTTAGGGTTAACATGAACCCTAGGATAGTGTTAGGGTTAGGGTTAGGGTTATCATCAGGCCTAGGATAGTGTTAGGGTTAGGGTTAGGGTTAGCATCAGTTCAAGGATAGTGTTAGGGTTAGCGTTAGGGTTAGCATCTGCCCTAGGATATTGTTAGGGTTAGGGTTAGGGTTAGCATCAGCCCAAGGATAGCGTTAGGGTTAGGGTTAGCATCAGCCGTAGGATAGTGTTAGGGTTAGGGTTAGGGTTAGCATCAGCCCGAGGATAGTGTTAGGGTTAGGGTTAGCATCAGCCGTAGGATAGTGTTAGGGTTAGGGTTAGGGTTATCATCAGGCCTAGGATATTGTTAGGGTTAGGGTTAGCATCAGCCCTAGCATAGTGTTAGGGTTAGGGTTAGGGTTAGCATCAGCCCTAGGATAGTGTTAGGGTTAGGGTTAGGGTTAGCATCAGGCCTAGGATAGTGTTAGGGTTAGGGTTAGCATCAGCCCTAGGATAGTGTTAGGGTTAGGGTTAGGGTTAGCATCAGCCGTAGGATAGTGTTAAGGTTAGGGTTAGCCTCAGCCCTAAGATAGTGTTAGAGTTAGGGTTAGGGTTAGCATCAGCCCTAGGATAGTGTTAGGGTTAGGGTTAGGGTTAGCATCAGCCCTAGGATAGTGTTAGGGTTAGGGTTAGCATCAGCCCTAGGATAGTGTTAGGGTTAGGGTTAGGGTTAGCATCAGGCCTAGGATAGTGTTAGGGTTAGGGTTAGCATCAGCCCTAGGATAGTGTTAGGGTTAGGGTTAGGGTTAGCATCAACCATAGGATAGTGTTAGGGTTAGGGTTAGGGTTAGCATCAGCCCTAGGATAGTGTTAGTGTTAGGGTTAGCATCAGCCCTAGGATAGTGTTAGGGTTAGGGTTAGGGTTAGCATCAGCCCTTGGAGAGTGTTAGGGTTAGGGTTAGGGTTAGCGTCAGCCCTAGGATAGTGTTAGTGTTAGGGTTAGCATCAGCCCTAGGATAGTGTTAGGGTTAGGGTTAGCATCAGCCCTAGGATAGTGTTAGGGTTAGGGTTAGGGTCAGCATCAGGCCTAGGATAGTGTTAGTGTTAGGGTTAGCATCAGCCCTAGGATAGTGTTAGGGTTAGGGTTAGGGTTAGCATCCGCCCTAGGATAATGTTAGGGTTAGGGTTAGGGTTAGCATCAGCCCAAGGTAGTGTTAGTGTTAGGGTTAGCATCAGCCCTAGGATAGTGTTAGGGTTAGGGTTACGGTTAGCATCCGCCCTAGGATTGTGTTAGGGTTAGGGTTAGCATCAGCCCTAGGATAGTGTTAGGGTTAGGGTTAGGGTTAGCATCAGGCCTAGGATAGTGTTAGGGTTAGGGTTAGGGTTAGCATCAGCCCTAGGATAGTGTTAGTGTTAGGGTTAGCATCAGCCCTATGATAATGTTAGGTTTAGGGTTAGGGTTAGCATCCGCCCTAGGATAGTGTTAGGGTTAGGGTTAGGGTTAGCATCAGCCCTAGGATAGTGTTAGGGTTAGGGTTAGGGTTAGCATCAGCCCTAGGATAGTGTTAGGGTTAGGGTTAGCATCAGCCCTAGGATACTGTTAGGGTTAGGGTTAGGGTTAGCATCAGCCCTAGGATAGTGTTAGAGTTAGGGTTAGGATCAGCCCTAGGATAGTGTTAGTGTTAGGGTTAGGGTTAGCATCACCCGTAGGATTGTGTTAGGGTTAGGGTTAGCCTCAGCCCTAAGATAGTGTTAGAGTTAGGGTTAGGGTTAGCATCAGCCCTAGGATAATGTTAGGGTTAGGTTTAGGGTTAGCATCAGCCCTAGGATAGTGTTAGTGTTAGAGTTAGCATCAGCCCTAGGATAGTGTTAGGGTTAGGGTTAGGGTTAGCATCCGCCCTAGGATAGTGTTAGGGTTAGGGTTAGGGTTAGCATCAGCCCTAGGATAGTGTTAGGGTTAGGGTTAACATGAACCCTAGGATAGTGTTAGGGTTAGGGTTAGGGTTATCATCAGGCCTAGGATAGTGTTAGGGTTAGGGTTAGGGTTAGCATCAGTTCAAGGATAGTGTTAGGGTTAGCGTTAGGGTTAGCATCTGC
This sequence comes from Lemur catta, assembly GCF_020740605.2. NCBI lineage: Eukaryota > Metazoa > Chordata > Mammalia > Primates > Lemuridae > Lemur > Lemur catta. The sequence continues at coordinate 1,367,151 of NW_025423857.1, read as the reverse complement.
CCTAGGATATTGTTAGGGTTAGGGTTAGGGTTAGCATCAGCCCAAGGATAGCGTTAGGGTTAGGGTTAGCATCAGCCCTAGGATAGTGTTAGGGTTAGGGTTAGGGTTAGCATCAGGCCCAGGATAGTGTTAGGGTTAGGGTTAGCATCAGCCCAAGGATAGTGTTAGGGTTAGGGTTAGGGTTAGCATCTGCCCTAGGATATTGTTAGGGTTAGGGTTAGGGTTAGCATCAGCCCAAGGATAGTGTTAGGGTTAGGGTTAGCATCAACCCTAGGATAGTGTTTGGGTTAGGGTTAGGGTTAGCATCAGCCCTAGGATAGTGTTAGGGTTAGGGTTAGCCTCAGCCCTAGGAGAGTGTTAGGGTTAGGGATAGGGTTAGCATCAGGCCTAGTATAGTGTTAGGGTTAGGGTTAGGGTTAGCATCAGCCCTAGGATAGTGTTAGGGTTAGGGTTAGCATCAGCCGTAGGATAGTGTTTGGGTTAGGGTTAGCATCAGCCGTAGGATAGTGTTAGGGTTAGGGTTAGGGTTAGCATCAGGCCTAGGATAGTGTTAGGGTTAGGGTTAGCATCAGCCCTAGGATAGTGTTAGGGTTAGGGTTAGGGTTAGCATCAGCCGTAGGATAGTGTTAAGGTTAGGGTTAGGGTTAGCATCAGGCCTAGGATAGTGTTAGGGTTAGGGTTAGCATCAGCCCTAGGATAGTGTTAGGGTTAGGGTTAGGGTTAGCATCAGCCGTAGGATAGTGTTAGGGTTAGGGTTAGCCTCAGCCCTAAGATAGTGTTAGAGTTAGGGTTAGGGTTAGCATCAGCCCTAGGATAGTGTTAGGGTTAGGGTTAGGGTTAGCATCAGCCCTTGGAGAGTGTTAGGGTTAGGGTTAGGGTTAGCATCAGCCCTAGGATAGTGTTAGTGTTAGGGTTAGCATCAGCCCTAGGATAGTGTTAGGGTTAGGGTTAGCATCAGCCCTAGGATAGTGTTAGGGTTAGGGTTAGGGTTAGCATCAGCCAGAGGATAGTGTCAGGGTTAGTGTTAGGGTTATCATCAGGCCTAGGATAGTGTTAGGGTTAGGGTTAGCATCAGCTCTAGGATAGTGTTAGGGTTAGGGTTAGGGTTAGCATCAGCCCTAGGATAGTGTTAAGGTTAGGGTTATGGTTATCATCAGGCCTAGTATAGTGTGAGGTCTAGGTTAGCATCAGACTTAGGATAGTGTTAGGGTTAGGGTTAGGGTTAGCATCAGCCCTAGGTTAGTGTTAGGGTTAGGGTTAGCATCAGCCCTAGGATAGTGTTAGGGTTAGGGTTAGGGTTATCATCAGGCCTAGGATATTGTTAGGGTTAGGGTTAGGGTTAGCATCAGCCCTAGGATAGTGTTAGTGTTAGAGTTAGCATCAGCCCTAGGATAGTGTTAGGGTTAGGGTTAGGGTTAGCATCCGCCCTAGGATAGTGTTAGGGTTAGGGTTAGGGTTAGCATCAGCCCTAGGATAGTGTTAGGGTTAGGGTTAACATGAACCCTACGATAGTGTTAGGGTTAGGGTTAGGGTTATCATCAGGCCTAGGATAGTGTTAGGGTTAGGGTTAGGGTTAGCATCAGTTCAAGGATAGTGTTAGGGTTAGCGTTAGGGTTAGCATCTGCCCTAGGATATTGTTAGGGTTAGGGTTAGGGTTAGCATCAGCCCAAGGATAGCGTTAGGGTTAGGGTTAGCATCAGCCCTAGGATAGTGTTAGGGTTAGGGTTAGGGTTAGCATCAGGCCCAGGATAGTATTAGGGTTAGGGTTAGCATCAGCCCAAGGATAGTGTTAGGGTTAGGGTTAGGGTTAGCATCTGCCCTAGGATATTGTTAGGGTTAGGGTTAGGGTTAGCATCAGCCCAAGGATAGTGTTAGGGTTAGGGTTAGCATCAGCCCTAGGATAGTGTTAGGGTTAGGGTTAGGGTTAGCTTCAGGCCCAGGATAGTGTTAGGGTTAGGGTTAGCATCAGTCCAAGGATAGTGTTAGGGTTAGGGTTAGGGTTAGCATCAGCCCGAGGATATTGATAGGGTTAGGGTTAGCATCAACCCTAGCATAGTGTTTGGGTTAGGGTTAGGGTTAGCATCAGCCCTAGGATAGTGTTAGGGTTAGGGTTAGCCTCAGCCCTAGGAGAGTGTTAGGGTTAGGGATAGGGTTAGCATCAGGCCTAGGATAGTGTTAGTGTTAGGGTTAGGGTTAGCATCAGCCCTAGGATAGTGTTAGGGTTAGGGTTAGCATCAGCCCTAGGATAGTGTCAGGGTTAGTGTTAGGGTTATCATCAGGCCTAGGATAGTGTTAGGGTTAGGGATATCATCAGCTCTAGGATAGTGTTAGGGTTAGGGTTAGGGTTAGCATCCGCCCTAGGATAGTGTTAAGGTTAGGGTTATGGTTATCATGAGGCCTAGTATAGTGTGAGGTCTAGGGTTAGCATCAGACTTAGGATAGTGTTAGGGTTAGGGTTAGGGTTATCATCAGGCCTAGGATAGTGTTAGGGTTAGGGTTAGGGTTAGCATCAGTTCAAGGATAGTGTTAGGGTTAGCGTTAGGGTTAGCATCTGCCCTAGGATAGTGTTAGGGTTAGGGTTAGGGTTAGCATCAGCCCAAGGATAGTGTTAGGGTTAGGGTTAGCATCAGCCCGAGGATAGTGTTAGGGTTAGGGTTAGGGTTAGCATCAGGCCTAGGATAGTGTTAGGGTTAGGGTTAGGGTTAGCATCAGCCCTAGGATAGTGTTAGTGTTAGGGTTAGCATCAGCCCTATGATAATGTTAGGGTTAGGGTTAGGGTTAGCATCCGCCCTAGGATAGTGTTAGGGTTAGGGTTAGGGTTAGCATCAGCCCTAGGATAGTGTTAGGGTTAGGGTTAGGGTTAGCATCAGCCCTAGGATAGTGTTAGGGTTAGGGTTAGCATCAGCCCTAGGATACTGTTAGGGTTAGTGTTAGGGTTAGCATCAGCCCTAGGATAGTGTTAGGGTTAGGGTTAGCATCAGCCCTAGGATAGTGTTAGGGTTAGGGTTAGGGTTAGCATCACCCGTAGGATTGTGTTAGGGTTAGGGTTAGCCTCAGCCCTAAGATAGTGTTAGAGTTAGGGTTAGGGTTAGCATCAGCCCTAGGATAATGTTAGGGTTAGGTTTAGGGTTAGCATCAGCAGTAGGATAGTGTTAGTGTTAGAGTTAGCATCAGCCCTAGGATAGTGTTAGGGTTAGGGTTAGGGTTAGCATCCGCCCTAGGATAGTGTTAGGGTTAGGGTTAGGGTTAGCATCAGCCCTAGGATAGTGTTAGGGTTAGGGTTAACATGAACCCTAGGATAGTGTTAGGGTTAGGGTTAGGGTTATCATCAGGCCTAGGATAGTGTTAGGGTTAGGGTTAGGGTTAGCATCAGTTCAAGGATAGTGTTAGGGTTAGCGTTAGGGTTAGCATCTGCCCTAGGATATTGTTAGGGTTAGGGTTAGGGTTAGCATCAGCCCAAGGATAGCGTTAGGGTTAGGGTTAGCATCAGCCGTAGGATAGTGTTAGGGTTAGGGTTAGGGTTAGCATCAGCCCGAGGATAGTGTTAGGGTTAGGGTTAGCATCAGCCGTAGGATAGTGTTAGGGTTAGGGTTAGGGTTATCATCAGGCCTAGGATATTGTTAGGGTTAGGGTTAGCATCAGCCCTAGCATAGTGTTAGGGTTAGGGTTAGGGTTAGCATCAGCCCTAGGATAGTGTTAGGGTTAGGGTTAGGGTTAGCATCAGGCCTAGGATAGTGTTAGGGTTAGGGTTAGCATCAGCCCTAGGATAGTGTTAGGGTTAGGGTTAGGGTTAGCATCAGCCGTAGGATAGTGTTAAGGTTAGGGTTAGCCTCAGCCCTAAGATAGTGTTAGAGTTAGGGTTAGGGTTAGCATCAGCCCTAGGATAGTGTTAGGGTTAGGGTTAGGGTTAGCATCAGCCCTAGGATAGTGTTAGGGTTAGGGTTAGCATCAGCCCTAGGATAGTGTTAGGGTTAGGGTTAGGGTTAGCATCAGGCCTAGGATAGTGTTAGGGTTAGGGTTAGCATCAGCCCTAGGATAGTGTTAGGGTTAGGGTTAGGGTTAGCATCAACCATAGGATAGTGTTAGGGTTAGGGTTAGGGTTAGCATCAGCCCTAGGATAGTGTTAGTGTTAGGGTTAGCATCAGCCCTAGGATAGTGTTAGGGTTAGGGTTAGGGTTAGCATCAGCCCTTGGAGAGTGTTAGGGTTAGGGTTAGGGTTAGCGTCAGCCCTAGGATAGTGTTAGTGTTAGGGTTAGCATCAGCCCTAGGATAGTGTTAGGGTTAGGGTTAGCATCAGCCCTAGGATAGTGTTAGGGTTAGGGTTAGGGTCAGCATCAGGCCTAGGATAGTGTTAGTGTTAGGGTTAGCATCAGCCCTAGGATAGTGTTAGGGTTAGGGTTAGGGTTAGCATCCGCCCTAGGATAATGTTAGGGTTAGGGTTAGGGTTAGCATCAGCCCTAGGATAGTGTTAGTGTTAGGGTTAGCATCAGCCCTAGGATAGTGTTAGGGTTAGGGTTACGGTTAGCATCCGCCCTAGGATAGTGTTAGGGTTAGGGTTAGGGTTAGCATCAGCCCTAGGATAGTGTTAGGGTTAGGGTTAACATAAATCCTAGGATAGTGTTAGGGTTAGGGTTAGGGTTATCATCCGGCCTAGGATAGTGTTAGGGTTAGGGTTAGGGTTAGCATCAGTTCAAGGATAGTGTTAGGGTTAGCGTTAGGGTTAGCATCTGCCCTAGGATAGTGTTAGGGTTACGGTTAGGGTTAGCATCAGCCCAAGGATAGTGTTAGGGTTAGGGTTAGCATCAGCCCTAGGATAGTGTTAGGGTTAGGGTTAGGGTTAGCATCAGGCCTAGGATAGTGTTAGGGTTAGGGTTAGGGTTAGCATCAGCCCTAGGATAGTGTTAGTGTTAGGGTTAGCATCAGCCCTATGATAATGTTAGGGTTAGGGTTAGGGTTAGCATCCGCCCTAGGATAGTGTTAGGGTTAGGGTTAGGGTTAGCATCAGCCCTAGGATAGTGTTAGGGTTAGGGTTAGGGTTAGCATCAGCCCTAGGATAGTGTTAGGGTTAGGGTTAGCATCAGCCCTAGGATACTGTTAGGGTTAGGGTTAGGGTTAGCATCAGCCCTAGGATAGTGTTAGGGTTAGGGTTAGGATCAGCCCTAGGATAGTGTTAGTGTTAGGGTTAGGGTTAGCATCACCCGTAGGATTGTGTTAGGGTTAGGGTTAGCCTCAGCCCTAAGATAGTGTTAGAGTTAGGGTTAGGGTTAGCATCAGCCCTAGGATAATGTTAGGGTTAGGTTTAGGGTTAGCATCAGCCCTAGGATAGTGTTAGTGTTAGAGTTAGCATCAGCCCTAGGATAGTGTTAGGGTTAGGGTTAGGGTTAGCATCCGCCCTAGGATAGTGTTAGGGTTAGGGTTAGGGTTAGCATCAGCCCTAGGATAGTGTTAGGGTTAGGGTTAACATGAACCGTAGGATAGTGTTAGGGTTAGGGTTAGGGTTATCATCAGGCCTAGGATAGTGTTAGGGTTAGGGTTAGGGTTAGCATCAGTTCAAGGATAGTGTTAGGGTTAGCGTTAGGGTTAGCATCTGCCCTAGGATATTGTTAGGGTTAGGCTTAGGGTTAGCATCAGCCCAAGGATAGCGTTAGGGTTAGGGTTAGCATCAGCCCTAGGATAGTGTTAGGGTTAGGGTTAGGGTTAGCATCAGGCCCAGGATAGTGTTAGGGTTAGGGTTAGCATCAGCCCAAGGATAGTGTTAGGGTTAGGGTTAGGGTTAGCATCTGCCCTAGGATATTGTTAGGGTTAGGGTTAGGGTTAGCATCAGCCCAAGGATAGTGTTAGGGTTAGGGTTAGCATCAACCCTAGGATAGTGTTTGGGTTAGGGTTAGGGTTAGCATCAGCCCTAGGATAGTGTTAGGGTTAGGGTTAGCCTCAGCCCTAGGAGAGTGTTAGGGTTAGGGATAGGGTTAGCATCAGGCCTAGGATAGTGTTAGGGTTAGGGTTAGGGTTAGCATCAGCCCTAGGATAGTGTTAGGGTTAGGGTTAGCATCAGCCGTAGGATAGTGTTAGGGTTAGGGTTAGCATCAGCCGTAGGATAGTGTTAGGGTTAGGGTTAGGGTTAGCATCAGGCCTAGGATAGTGTTAGGGTTAGGGTTAGCATCAGCCCTAGGATAGTGTTAGGGTTAGGGTTAGGGTTAGCATCAGCCGTAGGATAGTGTTAAGGTTAGGGTTAGGGTTAGCATCAGGCCTAGGATAGTGTTAGGGTTAGGATTAGCATCAGCCCTAGGATAGTGTTAGGGTTAGGGTTAGGGTTAGCATCAGCCGTAGGATAGTGTTAGGGTTAGGGTTAGCCTCAGCCCTAAGATAGTGTTAGAGTTAGGGTTAGGGTTAGCATCAGCCCTAGGATAGTGTTAGGGTTAGGGTTAGGGTTAGCATCAGCCCTTGGAGAGTGTTAGGGTTAGGGTTAGGGTTAGCATCAGCCCTAGGATAGTGTTAGTGTTAGGGTTAGCATCAGCCCTAGGATAGTGTTAGGGTTAGGGTTAGCATCAGCCCTAGGATAGTGTTAGGGTTAGGGTTAGGGTTAGCATCAGCCCGAGGATAGTGTCAGGGTTAGTGTTAGGGTTATCATCAGGCCTAGGAAAGTGTTAGGGTTAGGGTTAGCATCAGCTCTAGGATAGTGTTAGGGTTAGGGTTAGGGTTAGCATCAGCCCTAGGATAGTGTTAAGGTTAGGGTTATGGTTATCATCAGGCCTAGTATAGTGTGAGGTCTAGGTTAGCATCAGACTTAGGATAGTGTTAGGGTTAGGGTTAGGGTTAGCATCAGCCCTAGGTTAGTGTTAGGGTTAGGGTTAGCATCAGCCCTAGGATAGTGTTAGGGTTAGGGTTAGGGTTATCATCAGGCCTAGGATATTGTTAGGGTTAGGGTTAGCATCAGCCCTAGGATAGTGTTAGGGTTAGGGTTAGGGTTAGCATCAGGCCTAGGATAGTGTTAGGGTTAGGGTTAGGGTTAGCATCAGGCCTAGGATAGTGTTAGTGTTAGGGTTAGCATCAGCCCTATGATAATGTTAGGTTTAGGGTTAGGGTTAGCATCCGCCCTAGGATAGTGTTAGGGTTAGGGTTAGGGTTAGCATCAGCCCTAGGATAGTGTTAGGGTTAGGGTTAGGGTTAGCATCAGCCCTAGGATAGTGTTAGGGTTAGGGTTAGCATCAGCCCTAGGATACTGTTAGGGTTAGGGTTAGGGTTAGCATCAGCCCTAGGATAGTGTTAGGGTTAGGGTTAGGATCAGCCCTAGGATAGTGTTAGTGTTAGGGTTAGGGTTAGCATCACCCGTAGGATTGTGTTAGGGTTAGGGTTAGCCTCAGCCCTAAGATAGTGTTAGAGTTAGGGTTATGGTTAGCATCAGCCCTAGGATAATGTTAGGGTTAGGTTTAGGGTTAGCATCAGCCCTAGGATAGTGTTAGTGTTAGAGTTAGCATCAGCCCTAGGATAGTGTTAGGGTTAGGGTTAGGGTTAGCATCCGCCCTAGGATAGTGTTAGGGTTAGGGTTAGGGTTAGCATCAGCCCTAGGATAGTGTTAGGGTTAGGGTTAACATGAACCCTAGGATAGTGTTAGGGTTAGGGTTAGGGTTATCATCAGGCCTAGGATAGTGTTAGGGTTAGGGTTAGGGTTAGCATCAGTTCAAGGATAGTGTTAGGGTTAGCGTTAGGGTTAGCATCTGCCCTAGCATATTGTTAGGGTTAGGGTTAGGGTTAGCATCAGCCCAAGGATAGCGTTAGGGTTAGGGTTAGCATCAGCCCTAGGATAGTGTTAGGGTTAGGGTTAGGGTTAGCATCAGGCCCAGGATAGTGTTAGGGTTAGGGTTAGCATCAGCCCAAGGATAGTGTTAGGGTTAGGGTTAGGGTTAGCATCTGCCCTAGGATATTGTTAGGGTTAGGGTTAGGGTTAGCATCAGCCCAAGGATAGTGTTAGGGTTAGGGTTAGCATCAACCCTAGGATAGTGTTTGGGTTAGGGTTAGGGTTAGCATCAGCCCTAGGATAGTGTTAGGGTTAGGGTTAGCCTCAGCCCTAGGAGAGTGTTAGGGTTAGGGAAAAGGTTAGCATCAGGCCTAGTATAGTGTTAGGGTTAGGGTTAGGGTTAGCATCAGCCCTAGGATAGTGTTAGGGTTAGGGTTAGCATCAGCCGTAGGATAGTGTTAGGGTTAGGGTTAGCATCAGCCGTAGGATAGTGTTAGGGTTAGGGTTAGGGTTAGCATCAGGCCTAGGATAGTGTTAGGGTTAGGGTTAGCATCAGCCCTAGGATAGTGTTAGGGTTAGGGTTAGGGTTAGCATCAGCCGTAGGATAGTGTTAAGGTTAGGGTTAGGGTTAGCATCAGGCCTAGGATAGTGTTAGGGTTAGGGTTAGCATCAGCCCTAGGATAGTGTTAGGGTTAGGGTTAGGGTTAGCATCAGCCGTAGGATAGTGTTAGGGTTAGGGTTAGCCTCAGCCCTAAGATAGTGTTAGAGTTAGGGTTAGGGTTAGCATCAGCCCTAGGATAGTGTTAGGGTTAGGGTTAGGGTTAGCATCAGCCCTTGGAGAGTGTTAGGGTTAGGGTTAGGGTTAGCATCAGCCCTAGGATAGTGTTAGTGTTAGGGTTAGCATCAGCCCTAGGATAGTGTTAGGGTTAGGGTTAGCATCAGCCCTAGGATAGTGTTAGGGTTAGGGTTAGGGTTAGCATCAGCCCGAGGATAGTGTCAGTGTTAGTGTTAGGGTTATCATCAGGCCTAGGATAGTGTTAGGGTTAGGGTTAGCATCAGCTCTAGGATAGTGTTAGGGTTAGGGTTAGGGTTAGCATCAGCCCTAGGATAGTGTTAAGGTTAGGGTTATGGTTATCATCAGGCCTAGTATAGTGTGAGGTCTAGGTTAGCATCAGACTTAGGATAGTGTTAGGGTTAGGGTTAGGGTTAGCATCAGCCCTAGGTTAGTGTTAGGGTTAGGGTTAGCATCAGCCCTAGGATAGTGTTAGGGTTAGGGTTAGGGTTATCATCAGGCCTAGGATATTGTTAGGGTTAGGGTTAGGGTTAGCATCAGCCCTAGGATAGTGTTAGTGTTAGAGTTAGCATCAGCCCTAGGATAGTGTTAGGGTTAGGGTTAGGGTTAGCATCCGCCCTAGGATAGTGTTAGGGTTAGGGTTAGGGTTAGCATCAGCCCTAGGATAGTGTTAGGGTTAGGGTTAACATGAACCCTACGATAGTGTTAGGGTTAGGGTTAGAGTTATCATCAGGCCTAGGATAGTGTTAGGATTAGGGTTAGGGTTAGCATCAGTTCAAGGATAGTGTTAGGGTTAGCGTTAGGGTTAGCATCTGCCCTAGGATATTGTTAGGGTTAGGGTTAGGGTTAGCATCAGCCCAAGGATAGCGTTAGGGTTAAGGTTAGCATCAGCCCTAGGATAGTGTTAGGGTTATGGTTAGGGTTAGCATCAGGCCCAGGATAGTATTAGGGTTAGGGTTAGCATCAGCCCAAGGATAGTGTTAGGGTTAGGGTTAGGGTTAGCATCTGCCCTAGGATATTGTTAGGGTTAGGGTTAGGGTTAGCATCAGCCCAAGGATAGTGTTAGGGTTAGGGTTAGCATCAGCCCTAGGATAGTGTTAGGGTTAGGGTTAGGGTTAGCTTCAGGCCCAGGATAGTGTTAGGGTTAGGGTTAGCATCAGTCCAAGGATAGTGTTAGGGTTAGGGTTAGGGTTAGCATCAGCCCGAGGATATTGATAGGGTTAGGGTTAGCATCAACCCTAGCATAGTGTTTGGGTTAGGGTTAGGGTTAGCATCAGCCCTAGGATAGTGTTAGGGTTAGGGTTAGCCTCAGCCCTAGGAGAGTGTTAGGGTTAGGGATAGGGTTAGCATCAGGCCTAGGATAGTGTTAGTGTTAGGGTTAGGGTTAGCATCAGCCCTAGGATAGTGTTAGGGTTAGGGTTAGCATCAGCCCTAGGATAGTGTCAGGGTTAGTGTTAGGGTTATCATCAGGCCTAGGATAGTGTTAGGGTTAGGGTTATCATCAGCTCTAGGATAGTGTTAGGGTTAGGGTTAGGGTTAGCATCCGCCCTAGGATAGTGTTAAGGTTAGGGTTATGGTTATCATGAGGCCTAGTATAGTGTGAGGTCTAGGGTTAGCATCAGACTTAGGATAGTGTTAGGGTTAGGGTTAGGGTTATCATCAGGCCTAGGATAGTGTTAGGGTTAGGGTTAGGGTTAGCATCAGTTCAAGGATAGTGTTAGGGTTAGCGTTAGGGTTAGCATCTGCCCTAGGATAGTGTTAGGGTTAGGGTTAGGGTTAGCATCAGCCCAAGGATAGTGTTAGGGTTAGGGTTAGCATCAGCCCGAGGATAGTGTTAGGGTTAGGGTTAGGGTTAGCATCAGGCCTAGGATAGTGTTAGGGTTAGGGTTAGGGTTAGCATCAGCCCTAGGATAGTGTTAGTGTTAGGGTTAGCATCAGCCCTATGATAATGTTAGGGTTAGGGTTAGGGTTAGCATCCGCCCTAGGATAGTGTTAGGGTTAGGGTTAGGGTTAGCATCAGCCCTAGGATAGTGTTAGGGTTAGGGTTAGGGTTAGCATCAGCCCTAGGATAGTGTTAGGGTTAGGGTTAGCATCAGCCCTAGGATACTGTTAGGGTTAGTGTTAGGGTTAGCATCAGCCCTAGGATAGTGTTAGGGTTAGGGTTAGCATCAGCCCTAGGATAGTGTTAGGGTTAGGGTTAGGGTTAGCATCACCCGTAGGATTGTGTTAGGGTTAGGGTTAGCCTCAGCCCTAAGATAGTGTTAGAGTTAGGGTTAGGGTTAGCATCAGCCCTAGGATAATGTTAGGGTTAGGTTTAGGGTTAGCATCAGCAGTAGGATAGTGTTAGTGTTAGAGTTAGCATCAGCCCTAGGATAGTGTTAGGGTTAGGGTTAGGGTTAGCATCAGCCCTAGGATAGTGTTAGGGTTAGGGTTAACATGAACCCTAGGATAGTGTTAGGGTTAGGGTTAGGGTTATCATCAGGCCTAGGATAGTGTTAGGGTTAGGGTTAGGGTTAGCATCAGTTCAAGGATAGTGTTAGGGTTAGCGTTAGGGTTAGCATCTGCCCTAGGATATTGTTAGGGTTAGGGTTAGGGTTAGCATCAGCCCAAGGATAGCGTTAGGGTTAGGGTTAGCATCAGCCGTAGGATAGTGTTAGGGTTAGGGTTAGGGTTAGCATCAGCCCGAGGATAGTGTTAGGGTTAGGGTTAGCATCAGCCGTAGGATAGTGTTAGGGTTAGGGTTAGGGTTATCATCAGGCCTAGGATATTGTTAGGGTTAGGGTTAGCATCAGCCCTAGCATAGTGTTAGGGTTAGGGTTAGGGTTAGCATCAGCCCTAGGATAGTGTTAGGGTTAGGGTTAGGGTTAGCATCAGGCCTAGGATAGTGTTAGGGTTAGGGTTAGCATCAGCCCTAGGATAGTGTTAGGGTTAGGGTTAGGGTTAGCATCAGCCGTAGGATAGTGTTAAGGTTAGGGTTAGCCTCAGCCCTAAGATAGTGTTAGAGTTAGGGTTAGGGTTAGCATCAGCCCTAGGATAGTGTTAGGGTTAGGGTTAGGGTTAGCATCAGCCCTAGGATAGTGTTAGGGTTAGGGTTAGCATCAGCCCTAGGATAGTGTTAGGGTTAGGGTTAGGGTTAGCATCAGGCCTAGGATAGTGTTAGGGTTAGGGTTAGCATCAGCCCTAGGATAGTGTTAGGGTTAGGGTTAGGGTTAGCATCAACCATAGGATAGTGTTAGGGTTAGGGTTAGGGTTAGCATCAGCCCTAGGATAGTGTTAGTGTTAGGGTTAGCATCAGCCCTAGGATAGTGTTAGGGTTAGGGTTAGGGTTAGCATCAGCCCTTGGAGAGTGTTAGGGTTAGGGTTAGGGTTAGCGTCAGCCCTAGGATAGTGTTAGTGTTAGGGTTAGCATCAGCCCTAGGATAGTGTTAGGGTTAGGGTTAGCATCAGCCCTAGGATAGTGTTAGGGTTAGGGTTAGGGTCAGCATCAGGCCTAGGATAGTGTTAGTGTTAGGGTTAGCATCAGCCCTAGGATAGTGTTAGGGTTAGGGTTAGGGTTAGCATCCGCCCTAGGATAATGTTAGGGTTAGGGTTAGGGTTAGCATCAGCCCTAGGATAGTGTTAGTGTTAGGGTTAGCATCAGCCCTAGGATAGTGTTAGGGTTAGGGTTACGGTTAGCATCCGCCCTAGGATAGTGTTAGGGTTAGGGTTAGGGTTAGCATCAGCCCTAGGATAGTGTTAGGGTTAGGGTTAACATAAATCCTAGGATAGTGTTAGGGTTAGGGTTAGGGTTATCATCCGGCCTAGGATAGTGTTAGGGTTAGGGTTAGGGTTAGCATCAGTTCAAGGATAGTGTTAGGGTTAGCGTTAGGGTTAGCATCTGCCCTAGGATAGTGTTAGGGTTACGGTTAGGGTTAGCATCAGCCCAAGGATAGTGTTAGGGTTAGGGTTAGCATCAGCCCTAGGATAGTGTTAGGGTTAGGGTTAGGGTTAGCATCAGGCCTAGGATAGTGTTAGGGTTAGGGTTAGGGTTAGCATCAGCCCTAGGATAGTGTTAGTGTTAGGGTTAGCATCAGCCCTATGATAATGTTAGGGTTAGGGTTAGGGTTAGCATCCGCCCTAGGATAGTGTTAGGGTTAGGGTTAGGGTTAGCATCAGCCCTAGGATAGTGTTAGGGTTAGGGTTAGGGTTAGCATCAGCCCTAGGATAGTGTTAGGGTTAGGGTTAGCATCAGCCCTAGGATACTGTTAGGGTTAGGGTTAGGGTTAGCATCAGCCCTAGGATAGTGTTAGGGTTAGGGTTAGGATCAGCCCTAGGATAGTGTTAGTGTTAGGGTTAGGGTTAGCATCACCCGTAGGATTGTGTTAGGGTTAGGGTTAGCCTCAGCCCTAAGATAGTGTTAGAGTTAGGGTTAGGGTTAGCATCAGCCCTAGGATAATGTTAGGGTTAGGTTTAGGGTTAGCATCAGCCCTAGGATAGTGTTAGTGTTAGAGTTAGCATCAGCCCTAGGATAGTGTTAGGGTTAGGGTTAGGGTTAGCATCCGCCCTAGGATAGTGTTAGGGTTAGGGTTAGGGTTAGCATCAGGGCCAGGATAGTGTTAGGGTTAGGGTTAGCATCAGCCCAAGGATAGTGTTAGGGTTAGGGTTAGGGTTAGCATCTGCCCTAGGATATTGTTAGGGTTAGGGTTAGGGTTAGCATCAGCCCAAGGATAGTGTTAGGGTTAGGGTTAGCATCAACCCTAGGATAGTGTTTGGGTTAGGGTTAGGGTTAGCATCAGCCCTAGGATAGTGTTAGGGTTAGGGTTAGCCTCAGCCCTAGGAGAGTGTTAGGGTTAGGGATAGGGTTAGCATCAGGCCTAGGATAGTGTTAGGGTTAGGGTTAGGGTTAGCATCAGCCCTAGGATAGTGTTAGGGTTAGGGTTAGCATCAGCCGTAGGATAGTGTTAGGGGTAGGGTTAGCATCAGCCGTAGGATAGTGTTAGGGTTAGGGTTAGGGTTAGCATCAGGCCTAGGATAGTGTTAGGGTTAGGGTTAGCATCAGCCCTAGGATAGTGTTAGGGTTAGGGTTAGGGTTAGCATCAGCCGTAGGATAGTGTTAAGGTTAGGGTTAGGGTTAGCATCAGGCCTATGATAGTGTTAGGGTTAGAGTTAGCATCAGCCCTAGGATAGTGTTAGGGTTAGGGTTAGGGTTAGCATCAGCCGTAGGATAGTGTTAGGGTTAGGGTTAGCCTCAGCCCTAAGATAGTGTTAGAGTTAGGGTTAGGGTTAGCATCAGCCCTAGGATAGTGTTAGGGTTAGGGTTAGGGTTAGCATCAGCCCTTGGAGAGTGTTAGGGTTAGGGTTAGGGTTAGCATCAGCCCTAGGATAGTGTTAGTGTTAGGGTTAGCATCAGCCCTAGGATAGTGTTAGGGTTAGGGTTAGCATCAGCCCTAGGATAGTGTTAGGGTTAGGGTTAGGGTTAGCATCAGCCCGAGGATAGTGTCAGGGTTAGTGTTAGGGTTATCATCAGGCCTAGGATAGTGTTAGGGTTAGGGTTAGCATCAGCTCTAGGATAGTGTTAGGGTTAGGGTTAGGGTTAGCATCAGCCCTAGGATAGTGTTAAGGTTAGGGTTATGGTTATCATCAGGCCTAGTATAGTGTGAGGTCTAGGTTAGCATCAGACTTAGGATAGTGTTAGGGTTAGGGTTAGGGTTAGCATCAGCCCTAGGTTAGTGTTAGGGTTAGGGTTAGCATCAGCCCTAGGATAGTGTTAGGGTTAGGGTTAGGGTTATCATCAGGCCTAGGATATTGTTAGGGTTAGGGTTAGCATCAGCCCTAGGATAGTGTTAGGGTTAGGGTTAGGGTTAGCATCAGCCCTAGGATACTGTTAGGGTTAGGGTTAGGGTTAGCATCAGGCCTAGGATAGTGTTAGGGTTAGCATCAGCCCTAGGATAGTGTTAGGGTTAGGGTTAGGGTTAGCATCAGCCGTAGGATAGTGTTAGGGTTAGGGTTAGCATCAGCCCTATGATAATGTTAGGGTTAGGGTTAGGGTTAGCATCAGCCCTAGGATAGTGTTAGGGTTAGGGTTAGGGTTAGCATCAGCCCCTGGAGAGTGTTAGGGTTAGGGTTAGGGTTAGCATCAGCCCTAGGATAGTGTTAGTGTTAGGGTTAGCATCAGCCCTAGGATAGTGTTAGGGTTAGGGTTAGCATCAGCCCTAGGATAGTGTTAGGGTTAGGGTTAGCACCAGCCCTAGGATAGTCTTAGGGTTAGGGTTAGGGTTAGCATCAGCCGTAGGATAGTGTTAGGGTTAGGGTTAGCCTCAGCCCTAAGATAGTGTTAGAGTTAGGGTTAGGGTTAGCATCAGCCCTAGGATACTGTTAGGGTTAGGGTTAGGGTTAGCATCAGCCCTAGGATAGTGTTAGTGTTAGGGTTAGCATCAGCCCTAGGATAGTGTTAGCGTTAGGGTTACGGTTAGCATCCGCCCTAGGATAGTGTTAGGGTTAGGGTTAGGGTTAGCATCAGCCCTAGGATAGTGTTAGGGTTAGGGTTAACATAAATCCTAGGATAGTGTTAGGGTTAGGGTTAGGGTTATCATCAGGCCTAGGATAGTGTTAGGGTTAGGGTTAGGGTTAGCATCAGTTCAAGGATAGTGTTAGGGTTAGCGTTAGGGTTAGCATCTGCCCTAGGATAGTGTTAGGGTTAGGGTTAGGGTTAGCATCAGCCCAAGGATAGTGTTAGGGTTAGGGTTAGCATCAGCCCTAGGATAGTGTTAGTGTTAGGGTTAGGGTTAGGGTTAGCATCAGGCCTAGGATAGTGTTAGGGTTAGTGTTAGGGTTAGCATCAGCCCTAGGATAGTGTTAGTGTTAGGGTTAGCATCAGCCCTATGATAATGTTAGGGTTAGGGTTAGGGTTAGCATCCGCCCTAGGATAGTGTTAGGGTTAGGGTTAGGGTTAGCATCAGCCCTAGGATAGTGTTAGGGTTAGGGTTAGGGTTAGCATCAGTCCTAGGATAGTGTTAGGGTTAGGGTTAGCCTCAGCCCTAGGATAGTGTTAGGGTTAGGGTTAGGATCAGCCCTAGGATAGTGTTAGGGTTAGGGTTAGGGTTAGCATCACCCGTAGGATTGTGTTAGGGTTAGGGTTAGCCTCAGCCCTAAGATAGTGTTAGAGTTAGGGTTAGGGTTAGCATCAGCCCTAGGATAATGTTAGGGTTAGGTTTAGGGTTAGCATCAGCCCTAGGATAGTGTTAGTGTTAGAGTTAGCATCAGCCCTAGGATAGTGTTAGGGTTAGGGTTAGGGTTAGCATCCGCCCTAGGATAGTGTTAGGGTTAGGGTTAGGGTTAGCATCAGCCCTAGGATAGTGTTAGGGTTAGGGTTAACATGAACCCTAGGATAGTGTTAGGGTTAGGGTTAGGGTTATCATCAGGCCTAGGATAGTGTTAGGGTTAGGGTTAGGGTTAGCATCAGTTCAAGGATAGTGTTAGGGTTAGCGTTAGGGTTAGCATCTGCCCTAGGATATTGTTAGGGTTAGGGTTAGGGTTAGCATCAGCCCAAGGATAGCGTTAGGGTTAGGGTTAGCAACAGCCCTAGGATAGTGTTAAGGTTAGGGTTAGGGTTAGCATAAGGCCCAGGATAGTATTAGGGTTAGGGTTAGCATCAGCCCAAGGATAGTGTTAGGGTTAGGGTTAGGGTTAGCATCTGCCCTAGGATATTATTAGGGTTAGGGTTAGGGTTAGCATCAGCCCAAGGATAGTGTTAGGGTTAGGGTTAGCATCAGCCCTAGGATAGTGTTAGGGTTAGGGTTAGGGTTAGCTTCAGGCCCAGGATAGTGTTAGGGTTAGGGTTAGCATCAGTCCAAGGATAGTGTTAGGGTTAGGGTTAGGGTTAGCATCAGCCCGAGGATATTGTTAGGGTTAGGGTTAGCATCAACCCTAGCATAGTGTTTGGGTTAGGGTTAGGGTTAGCATCAGCCCTAGGATAGTGTTAGGGTTAGGGTTAGCCTCAGCCCTAGGAGAGTGTTAGGGTTAGGGATAGGGTTAGCATCAGGCCTAGGATAGTGTTAGTGTTAGGGTTAGGGTTAGCATCAGCCCTAGGATAGTGTTAGGGTTAGGGTTAGCATCAGCCCTAGGATAGTGTCAGGGTTAGTGTTAGGGTTATCATCAGGCCTAGGATAGTGTTAGGGTTAGGGTTATCATCAGCTCTAGGATAGTGTTAGGGTTAGGGTTAGGGTTAGCATCCGCCCTAGGATAGTGTTAAGGTTAGGGTTATGGTTATCATCAGGCCTAGTATAGTGTGAGGTCTAGGGTTAGCATCAGACTTAGGATAGTGTTAGGGTTAGGGTTAGGGTTATCATCAGGCCTAGGATAGTGTTAGGGTTAGGGTTAGGGTTAGCATCAGTTCAAGGATAGTGTTAGGGTTAGCGTTAGGGTTAGCATCTGCCCTAGGATAGTGTTAGGGTTAGGGTTAGGGTTAGCATCAGCCCAAGGATAGTGTTAGGGTTAGGGTTAGCATCAGCCCGAGGATAGTGTTAGGGTTAGGGTTAGGGTTAGCATCAGGCCTAGGATAGTGTTAGGGTTAGGGTTAGGGTTAGCATCAGCCCTAGGATAGTGTTAGTGTTAGGGTTAGCATCAGCCCTATGATAATGTTAGGGTTAGGGTTAGGGTTAGCATCTGCCCTAGGATAGTGTTAGGGTTAGGGTTAGGGTTAGCATCAGCCCTAGGATAGTGTTAGGGTTAGGGTTAGGGTTAGCATCAGCCCTAGGATAGTGTTAGGGTTAGGGTTAGCATCAGCCCTAGGATACTGTTAGGGTTAGTGTTAGGGTTAGCATCAGCCCTAGGATAGTGTTAGGGTTAGGGTTAGCATCAGCCCTAGGATAGTGTTAGGGTTAGGGTTAGGGTTAGCATCACCCGTAGGATTGTGTTAGGGTTAGGGTTAGCCTCAGCCCTAAGATAGTGTTAGAGTTAGGGTTAGGGTTAGCATCAGCCCTAGGATAATGTTAGGGTTAGGTTTAGGGTTAGCATCAGCAGTAGGATAGTGTTAGTGTTAGAGTTAGCATCAGCCCTAGGATAGTGTTAGGGTTAGGGTTAGGGTTAGCATCCGCCCTAGGATAGTGTTAGGGTTAGGGTTAGGGTTAGCATCAGCCCTAGGATAGTGTTAGGGTTAGGGTTAACATGAACCCTAGGATAGTGTTAGGGTTAGGGTTAAGGTTATCATCAGGCCTAGGATAGTGTTAGGGTTAGGGTTAGGGTTAGCATCAGTTCAAGGATAGTGTTAGGGTTAGCGTTAGGGTTAGCATCTGCCCTAGGATATTGTTAGGGTTAGGGTTAGGGTTAGCATCAGCCCAAGGATAGCGTTAGGGTTAGGGTTAGCATCAGCCGTAGGATAGTGTTAGGGTTAGGGTTAGGGTTAGCATCAGCCCGAGGATAGTGTTAGGGTTAGGGTTAGCATCAGCCGTAGGATAGTGTTAGGGTTAGGGTTAGGGTTATCATCAGGCCTAGGATATTGTTAGGGTTAGGGTTAGCATCAGCCCTAGCATAGTGTTAGGGTTAGGGTTAGGGTTAGCATCAGCCCTAGGATAGTGTTAGGGTTAGGGTTAGGGTTAGCATCAGGCCTAGGATAGTGTTAGGGTTAGGGTTAGCATCAGCCCTATGATAGTGTTAGGGTTAGGGTTAGGGTTAGCATCAGCCGTAGGATAGTGTTAAGGTTAGGGTTAGCCTCAGCCCTAAGATAGTGTTAGAGTTAGGGTTAGGGTTAGCATCAGCCCTAGGATAGTGTTAGGGTTAGGGTTAGGGTTAGCATCAGCCCTAGGATAGTGTTAGGGTTAGGGTTAGCATCAGCCCTAGGATAGTGTTAGGGTTAGGGTTAGGGTTAGCATCAGGCCTAGGATAGTGTTAGGGTTAGGGTTAGCATCAGCCCTAGGATAGTGTTAGGGTTAGGGTTAGGGTTAGCATCAACCATAGGATAGTGTTAGGGTTAGGGTTAGGGTTAGCATCAGCCCTAGGATAGTGTTAGTGTTAGGGTTAGCATCAGCCCTAGGATAGTGTTAGGGTTAGGGTTAGGGTTAGCATCAGCCCTTGGAGAGTGTTAGGGTTAGGGTTAGGGATAGCGTCAGCCCTAGGATAGTGTTAGTGTTAGGGTTAGCATCAGCCCTAGGATAGTGTTAGGGTTAGGGTTAGCATCAGCCCTAGGATAGTGTTAGGGTTAGGGTTAGGGTCAGCATCAGGCCTAGGATAGTGTTAGTGTTAGGGTTAGCATCAGCCCTAGGATAGTGTTAGGGTTAGGGTTAGGGTTAGCATCCGCCCTAGGATAATGTTAGGGTTAGGGTTAGGGTTAGCATCAGCCCTAGGATAGTGTTAGTGTTAGGGTTAGCATCAGCCCTAGGATAGTGTTAGGGTTAGGGTTACGGTTAGCATCCGCCCTAGGATAGTGTTAGGGTTAGGGTTATGGTTAGCATCAGCCCTAGGATAGTGTTAGGGTTAGGGTTAACATAAATCCTAGGATAGTGTTAGGGTTAGGGTTAGGGTTATCATCCGGCCTAGGATAGTGTTAGGGTTAGGGTTAGGGTTAGCATCAGTTCAAGGATAGTGTTAGGGTTAGCGTTAGGGTTAGCATCTGCCCTAGGATAGTGTTAGGGTTACGGTTAGGGTTAGCATCAGCCCAAGGATAGTGTTAGGGTTAGGGTTAGCATCAGCCCTAGGATAGTGTTAGGGTTAGGGTTAGGGTTAGCATCAGGCCTAGGATAGTGTTAGGGTTAGGGTTAGGGTTAGCATCAGCCCTAGGATAGTGTTAGTGTTAGGGTTAGCATCAGCCCTATGATAATGTTAGGGTTAGGGTTAGGGTTAGCATCCGCCCTAGGATAGTGTTAGGGTTAGGGTTAGGGTTAGCATCAGCCCTAGGATAGTGTTAGGGTTAGGGTTAGGGTTAGCATCAGCCCTAGGATAGTGTTAGGGTTAGGGTTAGCATCAGCCCTAGGATACTGTTAGGGTTAGGGTTAGGGTTAGCATCAGCCCTAGGATAGTGTTAGGGTTAGGGTTAGGATCAGCCCTAGGATAGTGTTAGTGTTAGGGTTAGGGTTAGCATCACCCGTAGGATTGTGTTAGGGTTAGGGTTAGCCTCAGCCCTAAGATAGTGTTAGAGTTAGGGTTAGGGTTAGCATCAGCCCTAGGATAATGTTAGGGTTAGGTTTAGGGTTAGCATCAGCCCTAGGATAGTGTTAGTGTTAGAGTTAGCATCAGCCCTAGGATAGTGTTAGGGTTAGGGTTAGGGTTAGCATCCGCCCTAGGATAGTGTTAGGGTTAGGGTTAGGGTTAGCATCAGCCCTAGGATAGTGTTAGGGTTAGGGTTAACATGAACCCTAGGATAGTGTTAGGGTTAGGGTTAGGGTTATCATCAGGCCTAGGATAGTGTTAGGGTTAGGGTTAGGGTTAGCATCAGTTCAAGGATAGTGTTAGGGTTAGCGTTAGGGTTAGCATCTGCCCTAGGATATTGTTAGGGTTAGGGTTAGGGTTAGCATCAGCCCAAGGATAGCGTAAGGGTTAGGGTTAGCATCAGCCCTAGGATAGTGTTAGGGTTAGGGTTAGGGTTAGCATCAGGCCCAGGATAGTGTTAGGGTTAGGGTTAGCATCAGCCCAAGGATAGTGTTAGGGTTAGGGTTAGGGTTAGCATCTGCCCTAGGATATTGTTAGGGTTAGGGTTAGGGTTAGCATCAGCCCAAGGATAGTGTTAGGGTTAGGGTTAGCATCAACCCTAGGATAGTGTTTGGGTTAGGGTTAGGGTTAGCATCAGCCCTAGGATAGTGTTAGGGTTAGGGTTAGTCTCAGCCCTAGGAGAGTGTTAGGGTTAGGGATAGGGTTAGCATCAGGCCTAGGATAGTGTTAGGGTTAGGGTTAGGGTTAGCATCAGCCCTAGGATAGTGTTAGGGTTAGGGTTAGCATCAGCCGTAGGATAGTGTTAGGGTTAGGGTTAGCATCAGCCGTAGGATAGTGTTAGGGTTAGGGTTAGGGTTAGCATCAGGCCTAGGATAGTGTTAGGGTTAGGGTTAGCATCAGCCCTAGGATAGTGTTAGGGTTAGGGTTAGGGTTAGCATCAGCCGTAGGATAGTGTTAAGGTTAGGGTTAGCCTCAGCCCTAAGATAGTGTTAGAGTTAGGGTTAGGGTTAGCCTCAGCCCTAGGAGAGTGTTAGGGTTAGGGATAGGGTTAGCATCAGGCCTAGGATAGTGTTAGTGTTAGGGTTAGGGTTAGCATCAGCCCTAGGATAGTGTTAGGGTTAGGGTTAGCATCAGCCCTAGGATAGTGTCAGGGTTAGTGTTAGGGTTATCATCAGGCCTAGGATAGTGTTAGGGTTAGGGTTATCATCAGCTCTAGGATAGTGTTAGGGTTAGGGTTAGGGTTAGCATCCGCCCTAGGATAGTGTTAAGGTTAGGGTTATGGTTATCATCAGGCCTAGTATAGTGTGAGGTCTAGGGTTAGCATCAGACTTAGGATAGTGTTAGGGTTAGGGTTAGGGTTATCATCAGGCCTAGGATAGTGTTAGGGTTAGGGTTAGGGTTAGCATCAGTTCAAGGATAGTGTTAGGGTTAGCGTTAGGGTTAGCATCTGCCCTAGGATAGTGTTAGGGTTAGGGTTAGGGTTAGCATCAGCCCAAGGATAGTGTTAGGGTTAGGGTTAGCATCAGCCCGAGGATACTGTTAGGGTTAGGGTTAGGGTTAGCATCAGGCCTAGGATAGTGTTAGGGTTAGGGTTAGGGTTAGCATCAGCCCTAGGATAGTGTTAGTGTTAGGGTTAGCATCAGCCCTATGATAATGTTAGGGTTAGGGTTAGGGTTAGCATCCGCCCTAGGATAGTGTTAGGGTTAGGGTTAGGGTTAGCATCAGCCCTAGGATAGTGTTAGGGTTAGGGTTAGGGTTAGCATCAGCCCTAGGATAGTGTTAGGGTTAGGGTTAGCATCAGCCCTAGGATACTGTTAGGGTTAGTGTTAGGGTTAGCATCAGCCCTAGGATAGTGTTAGGGTTAGGGTTAGCATCAGCCCTAGGATAGTGTTAGGGTTAGGGTTAGGGTTAGCATCACCCGTAGGATTGTGTTAGGGTTAGGGTTAGCCTCAGCCCTAAGATAGTGTTAGAGTTAGGGTTAGGGTTAGCATCAGCCCTAGGATAATGTTAGGGTTAGGTTTAGGGTTAGCATCAGCAGTAGGATAGTGTTAGTGTTAGAGTTAGCATCAGCCCTAGGATAGTGTTAGGGTTAGGGTTAGGGTTAGCATCCGCCCTAGGATAGTGTTAGGGTTAGGGTTAGGGTTAGCATCAGCCCTAGGATAGTGTTAGGGTTAGGGTTAACATGAACCCTAGGATAGTGTTAGGGTTAGGGTTAGGGTTATCATCAGGCCTAGGATAGTGTTAGGGTTAGGGTTAGGGTTAACATCAGTTCAAGGATAGTGTTAGGGTTAGCGTTAGGGTTAGCATCTGCCCTAGGATATTGTTAGGGTTAGGGTTAGGGTTAGCATCAGCCCAAGGATAGCGTTAGGGTTAGGGTTAGCATCAGCCGTAGGATAGTGTTAGGGTTAGGGTTAGGGTTAGCATCAGCCCGAGGATAGTGTTAGGGTTAGGGTTAGCATCAGCCGTAGGATAGTGTTAGGGTTAGGGTTAGGGTTATCATCAGGCCTAGGATATTGTTAGGGTTAGGGTTAGCATCAGCCCTAGCATAGTGTTAGGGTTAGGGTTAGGGTTAGCATCAGCCCTAGGATAGTGTTAGGGTTAGGGTTAGGGTTAGCATCAGGCCTAGGATAGTGTTAGGGTTAGGGTTAGCATCAGCCCTATGATAGTGTTAGGGTTAGGGTTAGGGTTAGCATCAGCCGTAGGATAGTGTTAAGGTTAGGGTTAGCCTCAGCCCTAAGATAGTGTTAGAGTTAGGGTTAGGGTTAGCATCAGCCCTAGGATAGTGTTAGGGTTAGGGTTAGGGTTAGCATCAGCCCTAGGATAGTGTTAGGGTTAGGGTTAGGGTTAGCATCAGGCCTAGGATAGTGTTAGGGTTAGGGTTAACATCAGCCCTAGGATAGTGTTAGGGTTAGGGTTAGGGTTAGCATCAACCATAGGATAGTGTTAGGGTTAGGGTTAGGGTTAGCATCAGCCCTAGGATAGTGTTAGTGTTAGGGTTAGCATCAGCCCTAGGATAGTGTTAGGGTTAGGGTTAGGGTTAGCATCAGCCCTTGGAGAGTGTTAGGGTTAGGGTTAGGGTTAGCGTCAGCCCTAGGATAGTGTTAGTGTTAGGGTTAGCATCAGCCCTAGGATAGTGTTAGGGTTAGGGTTAGCATCAGCCCTAGGATAGTGTTAGGGTTAGGGTTAGGGTCAGCATCAGGCCTAGGATAGTGTTAGTGTTAGGGTTAGCATCAGCCCTAGGATAGTGTTAGGGTTAGGGTTAGGGTTAGCATCCGCCCTAGGATAGTGTTAGGGTTAGGGTTAGGGTTAGCATCAGTTCAAGGATAGTGTTAGGGTTAGCGTTAGGGTTAGCATCTGCAATAGGATAGTGTTAGGGTTACGGTTAGGGTTAGCATCAGCCCAAGGATAGTGTTAGGGTTAGGGTTAGCATCAGCCCTAGGATAGTGTTAGGGTTAGGGTTAGGGTTAGCATCAGGCCTAGGATAGTGTTAGGGTTAGGGTTAGGGTTAGCATCAGCCCTAGGATAGTGTTAGGGTTAGGGTTAGGGTTAGCATCAGCCCTAGGATAGTGTTAGGGTTAGGGTTAGCATCAGCCCTAGGATACTGTTAGGGTTAGGGTTAGGGTTAGCATCAGCCCTAGGATAGTGTTAGGGTTAGGGTTAGGATCAGCCCTAGGATAGTGTTAGTGTTAGGGTTAGGGTTAGCATCACCCGTAGGATTGTGTTAGGGTTAGGGTTAGCCTCAGCCCTAAGATAGTGTTAGAGTTAGGGTTAGGGTTAGCATCAGCCCTAGGATAATGTTAGGGTTAGGTTTAGGGTTAGCATCAGCCCTAGGATAGTGTTAGTGTTAGAGTTAGCATCAGCCCTAGGATAGTGTTAGGGTTAGGGTTAGGGTTAGCATCCGCCCTAGGATAGTGTTAGGGTTAGGGTTAGGGTTAGCATCAGCCCTAGGATAGTGTTAGGGTTAGGGTTAACATGAACCCTAGGATAGTGTTAGGGTTAGGGTTAGGGTTATCATCAGGCCTAGGATAGTGTTAGGGTTAGGGTTAGGGTTAGCATCAGTTCAAGGATAGTGTTAGGGTTAGCGTTAGGGTTAGCATCTGCCCTAGGATATTGTTAGGGTTAGGGTTAGGGTTAGCATCAGCCCAAGGATAGCGTTAGGGTTAGGGTTAGCATCAGCCCTAGGATAGTGTTAGGGTTAGGGTTAGGGTTAGCATCAGGCCCAGGATAGTGTTAGGGTTAGGGTTAGCATCAGCCCAAGGATAGTGTTAGGGTTAGGGTTAGGGTTAGCATCTGCCCTAGGATATTGTTAGGGTTAGGGTTAGGGTTAGCATCAGCCCAAGGATAGTGTTAGGGTTAGGGTTAGCATCAACCCTAGGATAGTGTTTGGGTTAGGGTTAGGGTTAGCATCAGCCCTAGGATAGTGTTAGGGTTAGGGTTAGCCTCAGCCCTAGGAGAGTGTTAGGGTTAGGGATAGGGTTAGCATCAGGCCTAGGATAGTGTTAGGGTTAGGGTTAGGGTTAGCATCAGCCCTAGGATAGTGTTAGGGTTAGGGTTAGCATCAGCCGTAGGATAGTGTTAGGGTTAGGGTTAGCATCAG
The DNA here is from genome assembly GCF_020740605.2 of Lemur catta. NCBI lineage: Eukaryota > Metazoa > Chordata > Mammalia > Primates > Lemuridae > Lemur > Lemur catta. The sequence continues at coordinate 1,342,905 of NW_025423857.1, read as the reverse complement.
CCGTAGGATAGTGTTAGGGTTAGGGTTAGGGTTAGCATCAGGCCTAGGATAGTGTTAGGGTTAGGGTTAGCATCAGCCCTAGGATAGTGTTAGGGTTAGGGTTAGGGTTATCATCAGCCGTAGGATAGTGTTAAGGTTAGGGTTAGCCTCAGCCCTAAGATAGTGTTAGAGTTAGGGTTAGGGTTAGCATCAGCCCAAGGATAGTGTTAGGGTTAGGGTTAGGGTTAGCATCAGCCCTAGGATAGTGTTAGGGTTAGGGTTAGCATCAGCCCTAGGATAGTGTTAGGGTTAGTGTTAGGGTTAGCATCCGGCCTAGGATAGTGTTAGGGTTAGGGTTAGCATCAGCCCGAGGATAGTGTTAGGGTTAGGGTTAGGGTTAGCATCAACCATAGGATAGTGTTAGGGTTAGGGTTAGGGTTAGCATCAGCCCTAGGATAGTGTTAGTGTTAGGGTTAGCATCAGCCCTAGGATAGTGTTAGGGTTAGGGTTAGGGTTAGCATCAGCCCTTGGAGAGTGTTAGGTTTAGGGTTAGGGTTAGCATCAGCCCTAGGATAGTGTTAGTGTTAGGGTTAGCATCAGCCCTAGGATAGTGTTAGGGTTAGGGTTAGCATCAGCCCTAGGATAGTGTTAGGGTTAGGGTTAGGGTTAGCATCAGGCCTAGGATAGTGTTAGTGTTAGGGTTAGCATCAGCCCTAGGATAGTGTTAGGGTTAGGGTTAGGTTTAGCATCCGCCCTAGGATAATGTTAGGGTTAGGGTTAGGGTTAGCATCAGCCCTAGGATAGTGTTAGTGTTAGGGTTAGCATCAGCCCTAGGATAGTGTTAGGGTTAGGGTTACGGTTAGCATCCGCCCTAGGATAGTGTTAGGGTTAGGGTTAGGGTTAGCATCAGCCCTAGGATAGTGTTAGGGTTAGGGTTAACATAAATCCTAGGATAGTGTTAGGGTTAGGGTTAGGGTTATCATCCGGCCTAGGATAGTGTTAGGGTTAGGGTTAGGGTTAGCATCAGTTCAAGGATAGTGTTAGGGTTAGCGTTAGGGTTAGCATCTGCCCTAGGATAGTGTTAGGGTTAGGGTTAGGGTTAGCATCAGCCCAAGGATAGTGTTAGGGTTAGGGTTAGCATCAGCCCTAGGATAGTGTTAGGGTTAGGGTTACGGTTAGCATCAGGCCTAGGATAGTGTTAGGGTTAGGGTTAGGGTTAGCATCAGCCCTAGGATAGTGTTAGTCTTAGGGTTAGCATCAGCCCTATGATAATGTTAGGGTTAGGGTTATGGTTAGCATCCGCCCTAGGATAGTGTTAGGGTTAGGGTTAGGGTTAGCATCAGCCCTAGGATAGTGTTAGGGTTAGGGTTAGGGTTAGCATCAGCCCTAGGATAGTGTTAGGGTTAGGGTTAGCATCAGCCCTAGGATACTGTTAGGGTTAGGGTTAGGGTTAGCATCAGCCCTAGGATAGTGTTAGGGTTAGGGTTAGGATCAGCCCTAGGATAGTGTTAGGGTTAGGGTTAGGGTTAGCATCACCCGTAGGATTGTGTTAGGGTTAGGGTTAGCCTCAGCCCTAAGATAGTGTTAGAGTTAGGGTTAGGGTTAGCATCAGCCCTAGGATAATGTTAGGGTTAGGTTTAGGGTTAGCATCAGCCCTAGGATAGTGTTAGTGTTAGAGTTAGCATCAGCCCTAGGATAGTGTTAGGGTTAGGGTTAGGGTTAGCATCCGCCCTAGGATAGTGTTAGGGTTAGGGTTAGGGTTAGCATCAGCCCTAGGATAGTGTTAGGGTTAGGGTTAACATGAACCCTAGGATAGTGTTAGGGTTAGGGTTAGGGTTATCATCAGGCCTAGGATAGTGTTAGGGTTAGGGTTAGGGTTAGCATCAGTTCAAGGATAGTGTTAGGGTTAGCGTTAGGGTTAGCATCTGCCCTAGGATATTGTTAGGGTTAGGGTTAGGGTTAGCATCAGCCCAAGGATAGCGTTAGGGTTAGGGTTAGCATCAGCCCTAGGATAGTGTTAGGGTTAGGGTTAGGGTTAGCATCAGGCCCAGGATAGTGTTAGGGTTAGGGTTAGCATCAGCCCAAGGATAGTGTTAGGGTTAGGGTTAGGGTTAGCATCTGCCCTAGGATATTGTTAGGGTTAGGGTTAGGGTTAGCATCAGCCCAAGGATAGTGTTAGGGTTAGGGTTAGCATCAACCCTAGGATAGTGTTTGGGTTAGGGTTAGGGTTAGCATCAGCCCTAGGATAGTGTTAGGGTTAGGGTTAGCCTCAGCCCTAGGAGAGTGTTAGTGTTAGGGATAGGGTTAGCATCAGGCCTAGGATAGTGTTAGGGTTAGGGTTAGGGTTAGCATCAGCCCTAGGATAGTGTTAGGGTTAGGGTTAGCATCAGCCCTAGGATAGTGTCAGGGTTAGTGTTAGGGTTATCATCAGGCCTAGGATAGTGTTAGGGTTAGGGTTAGCATCAGCTCTAGGATAGTGTTAGGGTTAGGGTTAGGGTTAGCATCAGCCCTAGGATAGTGTTAAGGTTAGGGTTATGGTTATCATCAGGCCTAGTATAGTGTGAGGTCTAGGGTTAGCATCAGACTTAGGATAGTGTTAGGGTTAGGGTTAGGGTTAGCATCAGCCCGAGGATAGTGTTAGGGTTAGGGTTAGCATCAGCCCTAGGATAGTGTTAGGGTTAGGGTTACGGTTAGCATCAGGCCTAGGATAGTGTTAGGGTTAGGGTTAGGGTTAGCATCAGCCCTAGGATAGTGTTAGTCTTAGGGTTAGCATCAGCCCTATGATAATGTTAGGGTTAGGGTTATGGTTAGCATCCGCCCTAGGATAGTGTTAGGGTTAGGGTTAGGGTTAGCATCAGCCCTAGGATAGTGTTAGGGTTAGGGTTAGGGTTAGCATCAGCCCTAGGATAGTGTTAGGGTTAGGGTTAGCATCAGCCCTAGGATACTGTTAGGGTTAGGGTTAGGGTTAGCATCAGCCCTAGGATAGTGTTAGGGTTAGGGTTAGGATCAGCCCTAGGATAGTGTTAGGGTTAGGGTTAGGGTTAGCATCACCCGTAGGATTGTGTTAGGGTTAGGGTTAGCCTCAGCCCTAAGATAGTGTTAGAGTTAGGGTTAGGGTTAGCATCAGCCCTAGGATAATGTTAGGGTTAGGTTTAGGGTTAGCATCAGCCCTAGGATAGTGTTAGTGTTAGAGTTAGCATCAGCCCTAGGATAGTGTTAGGGTTAGGGTTAGGGTTAGCATCCGCCCTAGGATAGTGTTAGGGTTAGGGTTAGGGTTAGCATCAGCCCTAGGATAGTGTTAGGGTTAGGGTTAACATGAACCCTAGGATAGTGTTAGGGTTAGGGTTAGGGTTATCATCAGGCCTAGGATAGTGTTAGGGTTAGGGTTAGGGTTGGCATCAGTTCAAGGATAGTGTTAGGGTTAGCGTTAGGGTTAGCATCTGCCCTAGGATATTGTTAGGGTTAGGGTTAGGGTTAGCATCAGCCCAAGGATAGCGTTAGGGTTAGGGTTAGCATCAGCCCTAGGATAGTGTTAGGGTTAGGGTTAGGGTTAGCATCAGGCCCAGGATAGTGTTAGGGTTAGGGTTAGCATCAGCCCAAGGATAGTGTTAGGGTTAGGGTTAGGGTTAGCATCTGCCCTAGGATATTGTTAGGGTTAGGGTTAGGGTTAGCATCAGCCCAAGGATAGTGTTAGGGTTAGGGTTAGCATCAACCCTAGGATAGTGTTTGGGTTAGGGTTAGGGTTAGCATCAGCCCTAGGATAGTGTTAGGGTTAGGGTTAGCCTCAGTCCTAGGAGAGTGTTAGTGTTAGGGATAGGGTTAGCATCAGGCCTAGGATAGTGTTAGGGTTAGGGTTAGGGTTAGCATCAGCCCTAGGATAGTGTTAGGGTTAGGGTTAGCATCAGCCCTAGGATAGTGTCAGGGTTAGTGTTAGGGTTATCATCAGGCCTAGGATAGTGTTAGGGTTAGGGTTAGCATCAGCTCTAGGATAGTGTTAGGGTTAGGGTTAGGGTTAGCATCAGCCCTAGGATAGTGTTAAGGTTAGGGTTATGGTTATCATCAGGCCTAGTATAGTGTGAGGTCTAGGGTTAGCATCAGACTTAGGATAGTGTTAGGGTTAGGGTTAGGGTTAGCATCAGCCCGAGGATAGTGTTAGGGTTAGGGTTAGCATCAGCCGTAGGATAGTGTTAGGGTTAGGGTTAGGGTTATCATCAGCCCTAGGATATTGTTAGGGTTAGGGTTAGCATCAGCCCTAGCATAGTGTTAGGGTTAGGGTTAGGGTTAGCATCAGCCCTAGGATAGTGTTAGGGTCAGGGTTAGGGTTAGCATCAGGCCTAGGATAGTGTTAGGGTTAGGGTTAGCATCAGCCCTAGGATAGTGTTAGGGTTAGGGTTAGGGTTAGCATCAGCCGTAGGATAGTGTTAAGGTTAGGGTTAGCCTCAGCCCTAAGATAGTGTTAGAGTTAGGGTTAGGGTTAGCATCAGCCCTAGGATAGTGTTAGTGTTAGGGTTAGGGTTAGCATCAGCCCTAGGATAGTGTTAGGGTTAGGGTTAGCATCAGCCCTAGGATAGTGTTAGGGTTAGGGTTAGGGTTAGCATCAGGCCTAGGATAGTGTTAGGGTTAGGGTTAGCATCAGCCCTAGGATAGTGTTAGGGTTAGGGTTAGGGTTAGCATCAACCATAGGATAGTGTTAGGGTTAGGGTTAGGGTTAGCATCAGCCCTAGGATAGTGTTAGTGTTAGGGTTAGCATCAGCCCTAGGATAGTGTTAGGGTTAGGGTTAGGGTTAGCATCAGCCCTTGGAGAGTGTTAGGGTTAGGGTTAGGGTTAGCATCAGCCCTAGGATAGTGTTAGTGTTAGGGTTAGCATCAGCCCTAGGATAGTGTTAGGGTTAGGGTTAGCATCAGCCCTAGGATAGTGTTAGGGTTAGGGTTAGGGTTAGCATCAGGCCTAGGATAGTGTTAGTGTTAGGGTTAGCATCAGCCCTAGGATAGTGTTAGGGTTAGGGTTAGGGTTAGCATCCGCCCTAGGATAATGTTAGGGTTAGGGTTAGGGTTAGCATCAGCCCTAGGATAGTGTTAGGGTTAGGGTTAACATAAATCCTAGGATAGTGTTAAGGTTAGGGTTAGGGTTATCATCAGGCCTAGGATAGTGTTAGGGTTAGGGTTAGGGTTAGCATCAGTTCAAGGATAGTGTTAGGGTTAGCGTTAGGGTTAGCATCTGCCCTAGGATAGTGTTAGGGTTAGGGTTAGGGTTAGCATCAGCCCAAGGATAGTGTTAGGGTTAGGGTTAGCATCAGCACTAGGATAGTGTTAGGGTTAGGGTTAGGGTTAGCATCAGGCCTAGGATAGTGTTAGGGTTAGGGTTAGGGTTAGCATCAGCCCTAGGATAGTTTTAGTGTTAGGGTTAGCATCAGCCCTATGATAATGTTAGGGTTAGGGTTAGGGTTAGCATCCGCCCTAGGATAGTGTTAGGGTTAGGGTTAGGGTTAGCACCAGCCCTAGGATAGTGTTAGGGTTAGGGTTAGGGTTAGCATCAGCCCTAGGATAGTGTTAGGGTTAGGGTTAGCATCAGCCCTAGGATACTGTTAGGGTTAGGGTTAGGGTTAGCATCAGCCCTAGGATAGTGTTAGGGTTAGGGTTAGGATCAGCCCTAGGATAGTGTTAGGGTTAGGGTTAGGGTTATCATCAGGCCTAGGATAGTGTTAGGGTTAGGGTTAGGGTTAGCATCAGTTCAAGGATAGTGTTAGGGTTAGCGTTAGGGTTAGCATCTGCCCTAGGATATTGTTAGGGTTAGGGTTAGGGTTAGCATCAGCCCAAGGATAGCGTTAGGGTTAGGGTTAGCATCAGCCCTAGGATAGTGTTAGGGTTAGGGTTAGGGTTAGCATCAGGCCCAGGATAGTGTTAGGGTTAGGGTTAGCATCAGCCCAAGGATAGTGTTAGGGTTAGGGTTAGGGTTAGCATCTGCCCTAGGATATTGTTAGGGTTAGGGTTAGGGTTAGCATCAGCCCTAGGATAGTGTTAGTGTTAGGGTTAGCATCAGCCCTAGGATAGTGTTAGGGTTAGGGTTAGCATCAGCCCTAGGATAGTGTTAGGGTTAGGGTTAGGGTTAGCATCAGGCCTAGGATAGTGTTAGTGTTAGGGTTAGCATCAGCCCTAGGATAGTGTTAGGGTTAGGGTTAGGTTTAGCATCCGCCCTAGGATAATGTTAGGGTTAGGGTTAGGGTTAGCATCAGCCCTAGGATAGTGTTAGTGTTAGGGTTAGCATCAGCCCTAGGATAGTGTTAGGGTTAGGGTTACGGTTAGCATCCGCCCTAGGATAGTGTTAGGGTTAGGGTTAGGGTTAGCATCAGCCCTAGGATAGTGTTAGGGTTAGGGTTAACATAAATCCTAGGATAGTGTTAGGGTTAGGGTTAGGGTTATCATCAGGCCTAGGATAGTGTTAGGGTTAGGGTTAGGGTTAGCATCAGTTCAAGGATAGTGTTAGGGTTATCGTTAGATTTGGCATCTGCCCTAGGATAGTGTTAGGGTTAGGGTTAGGGTTAGCATCACCCCAAGGATAGTGTTAGGGTTAGGGTTAGCATCAGCCCTAGGATAGTGTTAGGGTTAGGGTTAGGGTTAGCATCAGGCCTAGGATAGTGTTAGGGTTAGGGTTAGGGTTAGCATCAGCCCTAGGATAGTGTTAGTGTTAGGGTTAGCATCAGCCCTATGATAATGTTAGGGTTAGGGTTAGGGTTAGCATCCGCCCTAGGATAGTGTTAGGGTTAGGGTTAGGGTTAGCATCAGCCCTAGGATAGTGTTAGGGTTAGGGTTAGGGTTAGCATCAGCCCTAGGATAGTGTTAGGGTTAGGGTTAGCATCAGCCCTAGGATACTGTTAGGGTTAGGGTTAGGGTTAGCATCAGCCCTAGGATAGTGTTAGGGTTAGGGTTAGGATCAGCCCTAGGATAGTGTTAGGGTTAGGGTTAGGGTTAGCATCACCCGTAGGATTGTGTTAGGGTTAGGGTTAGCCTCAGCCCTAAGATAGTGTTAGAGTTAGGGTTAGGGTTAGCATCAGCCCTAGGATAATGTTAGGGTTAGGTTTAGGGTTAGCATCAGCCCTAGGATAGTGTTAGTGTTAGAGTTACCATCAGCCCTAGGATAGTGTTAGGGTTAGGGTTAGGGTTAGCATCAGGCCTAGGATAGTGTTAGTGTTAGGGTTAGCATCAGCCCTAGGATAGTGTTAGGGTTAGGGTTAGGGTTAGCATCCGCCCTAGGATAATGTTAGGGTTAGGGTTATGGTTAGCATCAGCCCTAGGATAGTGTTAGTGTTAGGGTTAGCATCAGCCCTAGGATAGTGTTAGGGTTAGGGTTACGGTTAGCATCCGCCCTAGGATAGTGTTAGGGTTAGGGTTAGGGTTAGCATCAGCCCTAGGATAGTGTTAGGGTTAGGGTTAACATAAATCCTAGGATAGTGTTAGGGTTAGGGTTAGGGTTATCATCCGGCCTAGGATAGTGTTAGGGTTAGGGTTAGGGTTAGCATCAGTTCAAGGATAGTGTTAGGGTTAGCGTTAGGGTTAGCATCTGCCCTAGGATAGTGTTAGGGTTAGGGTTAGGGTTAGCATCAGCCCAAGGATAGTGTTAGGGTTAGGGTTAGCATCAGCCCTAGGATAGTGTTAGGGTTAGGGTTACGGTTAGCATCAGGCCTAGGATAGTGTTAGGGTTAGGGTTAGGGTTAGCATCAGCCCTAGGATAGTGTTAGTCTTAGGGTTAGCATCAGCCCTATGATAATGTTAGGGTTAGGGTTATGGTTAGCATCCGCCCTAGGATAGTGTTAGGGTTAGGGTTAGGGTTAGCATCAGCCCTAGGATAGTGTTAGGGTTAGGGTTAGGGTTAGCATCAGCCCTAGGATAGTGTTAGGGTTAGGGTTAGCATCAGCCCTAGGATACTGTTAGGGTTAGGGTTAGGGTTAGCATCAGCCCTAGGATAGTGTTAGGGTTAGGGTTAGGATCAGCCCTAGGATAGTGTTAGGGTTAGGGTTAGGGTTAGCATCACCCGTAGGATTGTGTTAGGGTTAGGGTTAGCCTCAGCCCTAAGATAGTGTTAGAGTTAGGGTTAGGGTTAGCATCAGCCCTAGGATAATGTTAGGGTTAGGTTTAGGGTTAGCATCAGCCCTAGGATAGTGTTAGTGTTAGAGTTAGCATCAGCCCTAGGATAGTGTTAGGGTTAGGGTTAGGGTTAGCATCCGCCCTAGGATAGTGTTAGGGTTAGGGTTAGGGTTAGCATCAGCCCTAGGATAGTGTTAGGGTTAGGGTTAACATGAACCCTAGGATAGTGTTAGGGTTAGGGTTAGGGTTATCATCAGGCCTAGGATAGTGTTAGGGTTAGGGTTAGGGTTAGCATCAGTTCAAGGATAGTGTTAGGGTTAGCGTTAGGGTTAGCATCTGCCCTAGGATATTGTTAGGGTTAGGGTTAGGGTTAGCATCAGCCCAAGGATAGCGTTAGGGTTAGGGTTAGCATCAGCCCTAGGATAGTGTTAGGGTTAGGGTTAGGGTTAGCATCAGGCCCAGGATAGTGTTAGGGTTAGGGTTAGCATCAGCCCAAGGATAGTGTTAGGGTTAGGGTTAGGGTTAGCATCTGCCCTAGGATATTGTTAGGGTTAGGGTTAGGGTTAGCATCAGCCCAAGGATAGTGTTAGGGTTAGGGTTAGCATCAACCCTAGGATAGTGTTTGGGTTAGGGTTAGGTTTAGCATCAGCCCTAGGATAGTGTTAGGGTTAGGGTTAGCCTCAGCCCTAGGAGAGTGTTAGTGTTAGGGATAGGGTTAGCATCAGGCCTAGGATAGTGTTAGGGTTAGGGTTAGGGTTAGCATCAGCCCTAGGATAGTGTTAGGGTTAGGGTTAGCATCAGCCCTAGGATAGTGTCAGGGTTAGTGTTAGGGTTATCATCAGGCCTAGGATAGTGTTAGGGTTAGGGTTAGCATCAGCTCTAGGATAGTGTTAGGGTTAGGGTTAGGGTTAGCATCAGCCCTAGGATAGTGTTAAGGTTAGGGTTATGGTTATCATCAGGCCTAGTATAGTGTGAGGTCTAGGGTTAGCATCAGACTTAGGATAGTGTTAGGGTTAGGGTTAGGGTTAGCATCAGCCCGAGGATAGTGTTAGGGTTAGGGTTAGCATCAGCCCTAGGATAGTGTTAGGGTTAGGGTTACGGTTAGCATCAGGCCTAGGATAGTGTTAGGGTTAGGGTTAGGGTTAGCATCAGCCCTAGGATAGTGTTAGTCTTAGGGTTAGCATCAGCCCTATGATAATGTTAGGGTTAGGGTTATGGTTAGCATCCGCCCTAGGATAGTGTTAGGGTTAGGGTTAGGGTTAGCATCAGCCCTAGGATAGTGTTAGGGTTAGGGTTAGGGTTAGCATCAGCCCTAGGATAGTGTTAGGGTTAGGGTTAGCATCAGCCCTAGGATACTGTTAGGGTTAGGGTTAGGGTTAGCATCAGCCCTAGGATAGTGTTAGGGTTAGGGTTAGGATCAGCCCTAGGATAGTGTTAGGGTTAGGGTTAGGGTTAGCATCACCCGTAGGATTGTGTTAGGGTTAGGGTTAGCCTCAGCCCTAAGATAGTGTTAGAGTTAGGGTTAGGGTTAGCATCAGCCCTAGGATAATGTTAGGGTTAGGTTTAGGGTTAGCATCAGCCCTAGGATAGTGTTAGTGTTAGAGTTAGCATCAGCCCTAGGATAGTGTTAGGGTTAGGGTTAGGGTTAGCATCCGCCCTAGGATAGTGTTAGGGTTAGGGTTAGGGTTAGCATCAGCCCTAGGATAGTGTTAGGGTTAGGGTTAACATGAACCCTAGGATAGTGTTAGGGTTAGGGTTAGGGTTATCATCAGGCCTAGGATAGTGTTAGGGTTAGGGTTAGGGTTGGCATCAGTTCAAGGATAGTGTTAGGGTTAGCGTTAGGGTTAGCATCTGCCCTAGGATATTGTTAGGGTTAGGGTTAGGGTTAGCATCAGCCCAAGGATAGCGTTAGGGTTAGGGTTAGCATCAGCCCTAGGATAGTGTTAGGGTTAGGGTTAGGGTTAGCATCAGGCCCAGGATAGTGTTAGGGTTAGGGTTAGCATCAGCCCAAGGATAGTGTTAGGGTTAGGGTTAGGGTTAGCATCTGCCCTAGGATATTGTTAGGGTTAGGGTTAGGGTTAGCATCAGCCCAAGGATAGTGTTAGGGTTAGGGTTAGCATCAACCCTAGGATAGTGTTTGGGTTAGGGTTAGGGTTAGCATCAGCCCTAGGATAGTGTTAGGGTTAGGGTTAGCCTCAGTCCTAGGAGAGTGTTAGTGTTAGGGATAGGGTTAGCATCAGGCCTAGGATAGTGTTAGGGTTAGGGTTAGGGTTAGCATCAGCCCTAGGATAGTGTTAGGGTTAGGGTTAGCATCAGCCCTAGGATAGTGTCAGGGTTAGTGTTAGGGTTATCATCAGGCCTAGGATAGTGTTAGGGTTAGGGTTAGCATCAGCTCTAGGATAGTGTTAGGGTTAGGGTTAGGGTTAGCATCAGCCCTAGGATAGTGTTAAGGTTAGGGTTATGGTTATCATCAGGCCTAGTATAGTGTGAGGTCTAGGGTTAGCATCAGACTTAGGATAGTATTAGGGTTAGGGTTAGGGTTAGCATCAGCCCGAGGATAGTGTTAGGGTTAGGGTTAGCATCAGCCGTAGGATAGTGTTAGGGTTAGGGTTAGGGTTATCATCAGGCCTAGGATATTGTTAGGGTTAGGGTTAGCATCAGCCCTAGCATAGTGTTAGGGTTAGGGTTAGGGTTAGCATCAGCCCTAGGATAGTGTTAGGGTCAGGGTTAGGGTTAGCATCAGGCCTAGGATAGTGTTAGGGTTAGGGTTAGGGTTAGCATCAGCCGTAGGATAGTGTTAAGGTTAGGGTTAGCCTCAGCCCTAAGATAGTGTTAGAGTTAGGGTTAGGGTTAGCATCAGCCCTAGGATAGTGTTAGTGTTAGGGTTAGGGTTAGCATCAGCCCTAGGATAGTGTTAGGGTTAGGGTTAGCATCAGCCCTAGGATAGTGTTAGGGTTAGGGTTAGGGTTAGCATCAGGCCTAGGATAGTGTTAGGGTTAGGGTTAGCATCAGCCCTAGGATAGTGTTAGGGTTAGGGTTAGGGTTAGCATCAACCATAGGATAGTGTTAGGGTTAGGGTTAGGGTTAGCATCAGCCCTAGGATAGTGTTAGTGTTAGGGTTAGCATCAGCCCTAGGATAGTGTTAGGGTTAGGGTTAGGGTTAGCATCAGCCCTTGGAGAGTGTTAGGGTTAGGGTTAGGGTTAGCATCAGCCCTAGGATAGTGTTAGTGTTAGGGTTAGCATCAGCCCTAGGATAGTGTTAGGGTTAGGGTTAGCATCAGCCCTAGGATAGTGTTAGGGTTAGGGTTAGGGTTAGCATCAGGCCTAGGATAGTGTTAGTGTTAGGGTTAGCATCAGCCCTAGGATAGTGTTAGGGTTAGGGTTAGGGTTAGCATCCGCCCTAGGATAATGTTAGGGTTAGGGTTAGGGTTAGCATCAGCCCTAGGATAGTGTTAGGGTTAGGGTTAACATAAATCCTAGGATAGTGTTAAGGTTAGGGTTAGGGTTATCATCAGGCCTAGGATAGTGTTAGGGTTAGGGTTAGGGTTAGCATCAGTTCAAGGATAGTGTTAGGGTTAGCGTTAGGGTTAGCATCTGCCCTAGGATAGTGTTAGGGTTAGGGTTAGGGTTAGCATCAGCCCAAGGATAGTGTTAGGGTTAGGGTTAGCATCAGCACTAGGATAGTGTTAGGGTTAGGGTTAGGGTTAGCATCAGGCCTAGGATAGTGTTAGGGTTAGGGTTAGGGTTAGCATCAGCCCTAGGATAGTGTTAGGGTTAGGGTTAACATGAACCCTAGGATAGTGTTAGGGTTAGGGTTAGGGTTATCATCAGGCCTAGGATAGTGTTAGGGTTAGGGTTAGGGTTAGCATCAGTTCAAGGATAGTGTTAGGGTTAGCGTTAGGGTTAGCATCTGCCCTAGGATATTGTTAGGGTTAGGGTTAGGGTTAGCATCAGCCCAAGGATAGCGTTAGGGTTAGGGTTAGCAACAGCCCTAGGATAGTGTTAAGGTTAGGGTTAGGGTTAGCATAAGGCCCAGGATAGTATTAGGGTTAGGGTTAGCATCAGCCCAAGGATAGTGTTAGGGTTAGGGTTAGGGTTAGCATCTGCCCTAGGATATTATTAGGGTTAGGGTTAGGGTTAGCATCAGCCCAAGGATAGTGTTAGGGTTAGGGTTAGCATCAGCCCTAGGATAGTGTTAGGGTTAGGGTTAGGGTTAGCTTCAGGCCCAGGATAGTGTTAGGGTTAGGGTTAGCATCAGTCCAAGGATAGTGTTAGGGTTAGGGTTAGGGTTAGCATCAGCCCGAGGATATTGTTAGGGTTAGGGTTAGCATCAACCCTAGCATAGTGTTTGGGTTAGGGTTAGGGTTAGCATCAGCCCTAGGATAGTGTTAGGGTTAGGGTTAGCCTCAGCCCTAGGAGAGTGTTAGGGTTAGGGATAGGGTTAGCATCAGGCCTAGGATAGTGTTAGTGTTAGGGTTAGGGTTAGCATCAGCCCTAGGATAGTGTTAGGGTTAGGGTTAGCATCAGCCCTAGGATAGTGTCAGGGTTAGTGTTAGGGTTATCATCAGGCCTAGGATAGTGTTAGGGTTAGGGTTATCATCAGCTCTAGGATAGTGTTAGGGTTAGGGTTAGGGTTAGCATCCGCCCTAGGATAGTGTTAAGGTTAGGGTTATGGTTATCATCAGGCCTAGTATAGTGTGAGGTCTAGGGTTAGCATCAGACTTAGGATAGTGTTAGGGTTAGGGTTAGGGTTATCATCAGGCCTAGGATAGTGTTAGGGTTAGGGTTAGGGTTAGCATCAGTTCAAGGATAGTGTTAGGGTTAGCGTTAGGGTTAGCATCTGCCCTAGGATAGTGTTAGGGTTAGGGTTAGGGTTAGCATCAGCCCAAGGATAGTGTTAGGGTTAGGGTTAGCATCAGCCCGAGGATAGTGTTAGGGTTAGGGTTAGGGTTAGCATCAGGCCTAGGATAGTGTTAGGGTTAGGGTTAGGGTTAGCATCAGCCCTAGGATAGTGTTAGTGTTAGGGTTAGCATCAGCCCTATGATAATGTTAGGGTTAGGGTTAGGGTTAGCATCTGCCCTAGGATAGTGTTAGGGTTAGGGTTAGGGTTAGCATCAGCCCTAGGATAGTGTTAGGGTTAGGGTTAGGGTTAGCATCAGCCCTAGGATAGTGTTAGGGTTAGGGTTAGCATCAGCCCTAGGATACTGTTAGGGTTAGTGTTAGGGTTAGCATCAGCCCTAGGATAGTGTTAGGGTTAGGGTTAGCATCAGCCCTAGGATAGTGTTAGGGTTAGGGTTAGGGTTAGCATCACCCGTAGGATTGTGTTAGGGTTAGGGTTAGCCTCAGCCCTAAGATAGTGTTAGAGTTAGGGTTAGGGTTAGCATCAGCCCTAGGATAATGTTAGGGTTAGGTTTAGGGTTAGCATCAGCAGTAGGATAGTGTTAGTGTTAGAGTTAGCATCAGCCCTAGGATAGTGTTAGGGTTAGGGTTAGGGTTAGCATCCGCCCTAGGATAGTGTTAGGGTTAGGGTTAGGGTTAGCATCAGCCCTAGGATAGTGTTAGGGTTAGGGTTAACATGAACCCTAGGATAGTGTTAGGGTTAGGGTTAAGGTTATCATCAGGCCTAGGATAGTGTTAGGGTTAGGGTTAGGGTTAGCATCAGTTCAAGGATAGTGTTAGGGTTAGCGTTAGGGTTAGCATCTGCCCTAGGATATTGTTAGGGTTAGGGTTAGGGTTAGCATCAGCCCAAGGATAGCGTTAGGGTTAGGGTTAGCATCAGCCGTAGGATAGTGTTAGGGTTAGGGTTAGGGTTAGCATCAGCCCGAGGATAGTGTTAGGGTTAGGGTTAGCATCAGCCGTAGGATAGTGTTAGGGTTAGGGTTAGGGTTATCATCAGGCCTAGGATATTGTTAGGGTTAGGGTTAGCATCAGCCCTAGCATAGTGTTAGGGTTAGGGTTAGGGTTAGCATCAGCCCTAGGATAGTGTTAGGGTTAGGGTTAGGGTTAGCATCAGGCCTAGGATAGTGTTAGGGTTAGGGTTAGCATCAGCCCTATGATAGTGTTAGGGTTAGGGTTAGGGTTAGCATCAGCCGTAGGATAGTGTTAAGGTTAGGGTTAGCCTCAGCCCTAAGATAGTGTTAGAGTTAGGGTTAGGGTTAGCATCAGCCCTAGGATAGTGTTAGGGTTAGGGTTAGGGTTAGCATCAGCCCTAGGATAGTGTTAGGGTTAGGGTTAGCATCAGCCCTAGGATAGTGTTAGGGTTAGGGTTAGGGTTAGCATCAGGCCTAGGATAGTGTTAGGGTTAGGGTTAGCATCAGCCCTAGGATAGTGTTAGGGTTAGGGTTAGGGTTAGCATCAACCATAGGATAGTGTTAGGGTTAGGGTTAGGGTTAGCATCAGCCCTAGGATAGTGTTAGTGTTAGGGTTAGCATCAGCCCTAGGATAGTGTTAGGGTTAGGGTTAGGGTTAGCATCAGCCCTTGGAGAGTGTTAGGGTTAGGGTTAGGGATAGCGTCAGCCCTAGGATAGTGTTAGTGTTAGGGTTAGCATCAGCCCTAGGATAGTGTTAGGGTTAGGGTTAGCATCAGCCCTAGGATAGTGTTAGGGTTAGGGTTAGGGTCAGCATCAGGCCTAGGATAGTGTTAGTGTTAGGGTTAGCATCAGCCCTAGGATAGTGTTAGGGTTAGGGTTAGGGTTAGCATCCGCCCTAGGATAATGTTAGGGTTAGGGTTAGGGTTAGCATCAGCCCTAGGATAGTGTTAGTGTTAGGGTTAGCATCAGCCCTAGGATAGTGTTAGGGTTAGGGTTACGGTTAGCATCCGCCCTAGGATAGTGTTAGGGTTAGGGTTATGGTTAGCATCAGCCCTAGGATAGTGTTAGGGTTAGGGTTAACATAAATCCTAGGATAGTGTTAGGGTTAGGGTTAGGGTTATCATCCGGCCTAGGATAGTGTTAGGGTTAGGGTTAGGGTTAGCATCAGTTCAAGGATAGTGTTAGGGTTAGCGTTAGGGTTAGCATCTGCCCTAGGATAGTGTTAGGGTTACGGTTAGGGTTAGCATCAGCCCAAGGATAGTGTTAGGGTTAGGGTTAGCATCAGCCCTAGGATAGTGTTAGGGTTAGGGTTAGGGTTAGCATCAGGCCTAGGATAGTGTTAGGGTTAGGGTTAGGGTTAGCATCAGCCCTAGGATAGTGTTAGTGTTAGGGTTAGCATCAGCCCTATGATAATGTTAGGGTTAGGGTTAGGGTTAGCATCCGCCCTAGGATAGTGTTAGGGTTAGGGTTAGGGTTAGCATCAGCCCTAGGATAGTGTTAGGGTTAGGGTTAGGGTTAGCATCAGCCCTAGGATAGTGTTAGGGTTAGGGTTAGCATCAGCCCTAGGATACTGTTAGGGTTAGGGTTAGGGTTAGCATCAGCCCTAGGATAGTGTTAGGGTTAGGGTTAGGATCAGCCCTAGGATAGTGTTAGTGTTAGGGTTAGGGTTAGCATCACCCGTAGGATTGTGTTAGGGTTAGGGTTAGCCTCAGCCCTAAGATAGTGTTAGAGTTAGGGTTAGGGTTAGCATCAGCCCTAGGATAATGTTAGGGTTAGGTTTAGGGTTAGCATCAGCCCTAGGATAGTGTTAGTGTTAGAGTTAGCATCAGCCCTAGGATAGTGTTAGGGTTAGGGTTAGGGTTAGCATCCGCCCTAGGATAGTGTTAGGGTTAGGGTTAGGGTTAGCATCAGCCCTAGGATAGTGTTAGGGTTAGGGTTAACATGAACCCTAGGATAGTGTTAGGGTTAGGGTTAGGGTTATCATCAGGCCTAGGATAGTGTTAGGGTTAGGGTTAGGGTTAGCATCAGTTCAAGGATAGTGTTAGGGTTAGCGTTAGGGTTAGCATCTGCCCTAGGATATTGTTAGGGTTAGGGTTAGGGTTAGCATCAGCCCAAGGATAGCGTAAGGGTTAGGGTTAGCATCAGCCCTAGGATAGTGTTAGGGTTAGGGTTAGGGTTAGCATCAGGCCCAGGATAGTGTTAGGGTTAGGGTTAGCATCAGCCCAAGGATAGTGTTAGGGTTAGGGTTAGGGTTAGCATCTGCCCTAGGATATTGTTAGGGTTAGGGTTAGGGTTAGCATCAGCCCAAGGATAGTGTTAGGGTTAGGGTTAGCATCAACCCTAGGATAGTGTTTGGGTTAGGGTTAGGGTTAGCATCAGCCCTAGGATAGTGTTAGGGTTAGGGTTAGTCTCAGCCCTAGGAGAGTGTTAGGGTTAGGGATAGGGTTAGCATCAGGCCTAGGATAGTGTTAGGGTTAGGGTTAGGGTTAGCATCAGCCCTAGGATAGTGTTAGGGTTAGGGTTAGCATCAGCCGTAGGATAGTGTTAGGGTTAGGGTTAGCATCAGCCGTAGGATAGTGTTAGGGTTAGGGTTAGGGTTAGCATCAGGCCTAGGATAGTGTTAGGGTTAGGGTTAGCATCAGCCCTAGGATAGTGTTAGGGTTAGGGTTAGGGTTAGCATCAGCCGTAGGATAGTGTTAAGGTTAGGGTTAGCCTCAGCCCTAAGATAGTGTTAGAGTTAGGGTTAGGGTTAGCCTCAGCCCTAGGAGAGTGTTAGGGTTAGGGATAGGGTTAGCATCAGGCCTAGGATAGTGTTAGTGTTAGGGTTAGGGTTAGCATCAGCCCTAGGATAGTGTTAGGGTTAGGGTTAGCATCAGCCCTAGGATAGTGTCAGGGTTAGTGTTAGGGTTATCATCAGGCCTAGGATAGTGTTAGGGTTAGGGTTATCATCAGCTCTAGGATAGTGTTAGGGTTAGGGTTAGGGTTAGCATCCGCCCTAGGATAGTGTTAAGGTTAGGGTTATGGTTATCATCAGGCCTAGTATAGTGTGAGGTCTAGGGTTAGCATCAGACTTAGGATAGTGTTAGGGTTAGGGTTAGGGTTATCATCAGGCCTAGGATAGTGTTAGGGTTAGGGTTAGGGTTAGCATCAGTTCAAGGATAGTGTTAGGGTTAGCGTTAGGGTTAGCATCTGCCCTAGGATAGTGTTAGGGTTAGGGTTAGGGTTAGCATCAGCCCAAGGATAGTGTTAGGGTTAGGGTTAGCATCAGCCCGAGGATACTGTTAGGGTTAGGGTTAGGGTTAGCATCAGGCCTAGGATAGTGTTAGGGTTAGGGTTAGGGTTAGCATCAGCCCTAGGATAGTGTTAGTGTTAGGGTTAGCATCAGCCCTATGATAATGTTAGGGTTAGGGTTAGGGTTAGCATCCGCCCTAGGATAGTGTTAGGGTTAGGGTTAGGGTTAGCATCAGCCCTAGGATAGTGTTAGGGTTAGGGTTAGGGTTAGCATCAGCCCTAGGATAGTGTTAGGGTTAGGGTTAGCATCAGCCCTAGGATACTGTTAGGGTTAGTGTTAGGGTTAGCATCAGCCCTAGGATAGTGTTAGGGTTAGGGTTAGCATCAGCCCTAGGATAGTGTTAGGGTTAGGGTTAGGGTTAGCATCACCCGTAGGATTGTGTTAGGGTTAGGGTTAGCCTCAGCCCTAAGATAGTGTTAGAGTTAGGGTTAGGGTTAGCATCAGCCCTAGGATAATGTTAGGGTTAGGTTTAGGGTTAGCATCAGCAGTAGGATAGTGTTAGTGTTAGAGTTAGCATCAGCCCTAGGATAGTGTTAGGGTTAGGGTTAGGGTTAGCATCCGCCCTAGGATAGTGTTAGGGTTAGGGTTAGGGTTAGCATCAGCCCTAGGATAGTGTTAGGGTTAGGGTTAACATGAACCCTAGGATAGTGTTAGGGTTAGGGTTAGGGTTATCATCAGGCCTAGGATAGTGTTAGGGTTAGGGTTAGGGTTAACATCAGTTCAAGGATAGTGTTAGGGTTAGCGTTAGGGTTAGCATCTGCCCTAGGATATTGTTAGGGTTAGGGTTAGGGTTAGCATCAGCCCAAGGATAGCGTTAGGGTTAGGGTTAGCATCAGCCGTAGGATAGTGTTAGGGTTAGGGTTAGGGTTAGCATCAGCCCGAGGATAGTGTTAGGGTTAGGGTTAGCATCAGCCGTAGGATAGTGTTAGGGTTAGGGTTAGGGTTATCATCAGGCCTAGGATATTGTTAGGGTTAGGGTTAGCATCAGCCCTAGCATAGTGTTAGGGTTAGGGTTAGGGTTAGCATCAGCCCTAGGATAGTGTTAGGGTTAGGGTTAGGGTTAGCATCAGGCCTAGGATAGTGTTAGGGTTAGGGTTAGCATCAGCCCTATGATAGTGTTAGGGTTAGGGTTAGGGTTAGCATCAGCCGTAGGATAGTGTTAAGGTTAGGGTTAGCCTCAGCCCTAAGATAGTGTTAGAGTTAGGGTTAGGGTTAGCATCAGCCCTAGGATAGTGTTAGGGTTAGGGTTAGGGTTAGCATCAGCCCTAGGATAGTGTTAGGGTTAGGGTTAGGGTTAGCATCAGGCCTAGGATAGTGTTAGGGTTAGGGTTAACATCAGCCCTAGGATAGTGTTAGGGTTAGGGTTAGGGTTAGCATCAACCATAGGATAGTGTTAGGGTTAGGGTTAGGGTTAGCATCAGCCCTAGGATAGTGTTAGTGTTAGGGTTAGCATCAGCCCTAGGATAGTGTTAGGGTTAGGGTTAGGGTTAGCATCAGCCCTTGGAGAGTGTTAGGGTTAGGGTTAGGGTTAGCGTCAGCCCTAGGATAGTGTTAGTGTTAGGGTTAGCATCAGCCCTAGGATAGTGTTAGGGTTAGGGTTAGCATCAGCCCTAGGATAGTGTTAGGGTTAGGGTTAGGGTCAGCATCAGGCCTAGGATAGTGTTAGTGTTAGGGTTAGCATCAGCCCTAGGATAGTGTTAGGGTTAGGGTTAGGGTTAGCATCCGCCCTAGGATAGTGTTAGGGTTAGGGTTAGGGTTAGCATCAGTTCAAGGATAGTGTTAGGGTTAGCGTTAGGGTTAGCATCTGCCCTAGGATAGTGTTAGGGTTACGGTTAGGGTTAGCATCAGCCCAAGGATAGTGTTAGGGTTAGGGTTAGCATCAGCCCTAGGATAGTGTTAGGGTTAGGGTTAGGGTTAGCATCAGGCCTAGGATAGTGTTAGGGTTAGGGTTAGGGTTAGCATCAGCCCTAGGATAGTGTTAGGGTTAGGGTTAGGGTTAGCATCAGCCCTAGGATAGTGTTAGGGTTAGGGTTAGCATCAGCCCTAGGATACTGTTAGGGTTAGGGTTAGGGTTAGCATCAGCCCTAGGATAGTGTTAGGGTTAGGGTTAGGATCAGCCCTAGGATAGTGTTAGTGTTAGGGTTAGGGTTAGCATCACCCGTAGGATTGTGTTAGGGTTAGGGTTAGCCTCAGCCCTAAGATAGTGTTAGAGTTAGGGTTAGGGTTAGCATCAGCCCTAGGATAATGTTAGGGTTAGGTTTAGGGTTAGCATCAGCCCTAGGATAGTGTTAGTGTTAGAGTTAGCATCAGCCCTAGGATAGTGTTAGGGTTAGGGTTAGGGTTAGCATCCGCCCTAGGATAGTGTTAGGGTTAGGGTTAGGGTTAGCATCAGCCCTAGGATAGTGTTAGCGTTAGGGTTAACATGAACCCTAGGATAGTGTTAGGGTTAGGGTTAGGGTTATCATCAGGCCTAGGATAGTGTTAGGGTTAGGGTTAGGGTTAGCATCAGTTCAAGGATAGTGTTAGGGTTAGCGTTAGGGTTAGCATCTGCCCTAGGATATTGTTAGGGTTAGGGTTAGGGTTAGCATCAGCCCAAGGATAGCGTTAGGGTTAGGGTTAGCATCAGCCCTAGGATAGTGTTAGGGTTAGGGTTAGGGTTAGCATCAGGCCCAGGATAGTGTTAGGGTTAGGGTTAGCATCAGCCCAAGGATAGTGTTAGGGTTAGGGTTAGGGTTAGCATCTGCCCTAGGATATTGTTAGGGTTAGGGTTAGGGTTAGCATCAGCCCAAGGATAGTGTTAGGGTTAGGGTTAGCATCAACCCTAGGATAGTGTTTGGGTTAGGGTTAGGGTTAGCATCAGCCCTAGGATAGTGTTAGGGTTAGGGTTAGCCTCAGCCCTAGGAGAGTGTTAGGGTTAGGGATAGGGTTAGCATCAGGCCTAGGATAGTGTTAGGGTTAGGGTTAGGGTTAGCATCAGCCCTAGGATAGTGTTAGGGTTAGGGTTAGCATCAGCCGTAGGATAGTGTTAGGGTTAGGGTTAGCATCAGCCGTAGGATAGTGTTAGGGTTAGGGTTAGGGTTAGCATCAGGCCTAGGATAGTGTTAGGGTTAGGGTTAGCATCAGCCCTAGGATAGTGTTAGGGTTAGGGTTAGGGTTATCATCAGCCGTAGGATAGTGTTAAGGTTAGGGTTAGCCTCAGCCCTAAGATAGTGTTAGAGTTAGGGTTAGGGTTAGCATCAGCCCAAGGATAGTGTTAGGGTTAGGGTTAGGGTTAGCATCAGCCCTAGGATAGTGTTAGGGTTAGGGTTAGCATCAGCCCTAGGATAGTGTTAGGGTTAGTGTTAGGGTTAGCATCAGGCCTAGGATAGTGTTAGGGTTAGGGTTAGCATCAGCCCGAGGATAGTGTTAGGGTTAGGGTTAGGGTTAGCATCAACCATAGGATAGTGTTAGGGTTAGGGTTAGGGTTAGCATCAGCCCTAGGATAGTGTTAGTGTTAGGGTTAGCATCAGCCCTAGGATAGTGTTAGGGTTAGGGTTAGGGTTAGCATCAGCCCTTGGAGAGTGTTAGGTTTAGGGTTAGGGTTAGCATCAGCCCTAGGATAGTGTTAGTGTTAGGGTTAGCATCAGCCCTAGGATAGTGTTAGGGTTAGGGTTAGCATCAGCCCTAGGATAGTGTTAGGGTTAGGGTTAGGGTTAGCATCAGGCCTAGGATAGTGTTAGTGTTAGGGTTAGCATCAGCCCTAGGATAGTGTTAGGGTTAGGGTTAGGTTTAGCATCCGCCCTAGGATAATGTTAGGGTTAGGGTTAGGGTTAGCATCAGCCCTAGGATAGTGTTAGTGTTAGGGTTAGCATCAGCCCTAGGATAGTGTTAGGGTTAGGGTTACGGTTAGCATCCGCCCTAGGATAGTGTTAGGGTTAGGGTTAGGGTTAGCATCAGCCCTAGGATAGTGTTAGGGTTAGGGTTAACATAAATCCTAGGATAGTGTTAGGGTTAGGGTTAGGGTTATCATCCGGCCTAGGATAGTGTTAGGGTTAGGGTTAGGGTTAGCATCAGTTCAAGGATAGTGTTAGGGTTAGCGTTAGGGTTAGCATCTGCCCTAGGATAGTGTTAGGGTTAGGGTTAGGGTTAGCATCAGCCCAAGGATAGTGTTAGGGTTAGGGTTAGCATCAGCCCTAGGATAGTGTTAGGGTTAGGGTTACGGTTAGCATCAGGCCTAGGATAGTGTTAGGGTTAGGGTTAGGGTTAGCATCAGCCCTAGGATAGTGTTAGTCTTAGGGTTAGCATCAGCCCTATGATAATGTTAGGGTTAGGGTTATGGTTAGCATCCGCCCTAGGATAGTGTTAGGGTTAGGGTTAGGGTTAGCATCAGCCCTAGGATAGTGTTAGGGTTAGGGTTAGGGTTAGCATCAGCCCTAGGATAGTGTTAGGGTTAGGGTTAGCATCAGCCCTAGGATACTGTTAGGGTTAGGGTTAGGGTTAGCATCAGCCCTAGGATAGTGTTAGGGTTAGGGTTAGGATCAGCCCTAGGATAGTGTTAGGGTTAGGGTTAGGGTTAGCATCACCCGTAGGATTGTGTTAGGGTTAGGGTTAGCCTCAGCCCTAAGATAGTGTTAGAGTTAGGGTTAGGGTTAGCATCAGCCCTAGGATAATGTTAGGGTTAGGTTTAGGGTTAGCATCAGCCCTAGGATAGTGTTAGTGTTAGAGTTAGCATCAGCCCTAGGATAGTGTTAGGGTTAGGGTTAGGGTTAGCATCCGCCCTAGGATAGTGTTAGGGTTAGGGTTAGGGTTAGCATCAGCCCTAGGATAGTGTTAGGGTTAGGGTTAACATGAACCCTAGGATAGTGTTAGGGTTAGGGTTAGGGTTATCATCAGGCCTAGGATAGTGTTAGGGTTAGGGTTAGGGTTAGCATCAGTTCAAGGATAGTGTTAGGGTTAGCGTTAGGGTTAGCATCTGCCCTAGGATATTGTTAGGGTTAGGGTTAGGGTTAGCATCAGCCCAAGGATAGCGTTAGGGTTAGGGTTAGCATCAGCCCTAGGATAGTGTTAGGGTTAGGGTTAGGGTTAGCATCAGGCCCAGGATAGTGTTAGGGTTAGGGTTAGCATCAGCCCAAGGATAGTGTTAGGGTTAGGGTTAGGGTTAGCATCTGCCCTAGGATATTGTTAGGGTTAGGGTTAGGGTTAGCATCAGCCCAAGGATAGTGTTAGGGTTAGGGTTAGCATCAACCCTAGGATAGTGTTTGGGTTAGGGTTAGGGTTAGCATCAGCCCTAGGATAGTGTTAGGGTTAGGGTTAGCCTCAGCCCTAGGAGAGTGTTAGTGTTAGGGATAGGGTTAGCATCAGGCCTAGGATAGTGTTAGGGTTAGGGTTAGGGTTAGCATCAGCCCTAGGATAGTGTTAGGGTTAGGGTTAGCATCAGCCCTAGGATAGTGTCAGGGTTAGTGTTAGGGTTATCATCAGGCCTAGGATAGTGTTAGGGTTAGGGTTAGCATCAGCTCTAGGATAGTGTTAGGGTTAGGGTTAGGGTTAGCATCAGCCCTAGGATAGTGTTAATGTTAGGGTTATGGTTATCATCAGGCCTAGTATAGTGTGAGGTCTAGGGTTAGCATCAGACTTAGGATAGTGTTAGGGTTAGGGTTAGGGTTAGCATCAGCCCGAGGATAGTGTTAGGGTTAGGGTTAGCATCAGCCCTAGGATAGTGTTAGGGTTAGGGTTACGGTTAGCATCAGGCCTAGGATAGTGTTAGGGTTAGGGTTAGGGTTAGCATCAGCCCTAGGATAGTGTTAGTCTTAGGGTTAGCATCAGCCCTATGATAATGTTAGGGTTAGGGTTATGGTTAGCATCCGCCCTAGGATAGTGTTAGGGTTAGGGTTAGGGTTAGCATCAGCCCTAGGATAGTGTTAGGGTTAGGGTTAGGGTTAGCATCAGCCCTAGGATAGTGTTAGGGTTAGGGTTAGCATCAGCCCTAGGATACTGTTAGGGTTAGGGT
The DNA here is from genome assembly GCF_020740605.2 of Lemur catta. NCBI lineage: Eukaryota > Metazoa > Chordata > Mammalia > Primates > Lemuridae > Lemur > Lemur catta. The sequence continues at coordinate 1,319,756 of NW_025423857.1, read as the reverse complement.
TAGGGTTAGCATCAGCCCTAGGATAGTGTTAGGGTTAGGGTTAGGATCAGCCCTAGGATAGTGTTAGGGTTAGGGTTAGGGTTAGCATCACCCGTAGGATTGTGTTAGGGTTAGGGTTAGCCTCAGCCCTAAGATAGTGTTAGAGTTAGGGTTAGGGTTAGCATCAGCCCTAGGATAATGTTAGGGTTAGGTTTAGGGTTAGCATCAGCCCTAGGATAGTGTTAGTGTTAGAGTTAGCATCAGCCCTAGGATAGTGTTAGGGTTAGGGTTAGGGTTAGCATCCGCCCTAGGATAGTGTTAGGGTTAGGGTTAGGGTTAGCATCAGCCCTAGGATAGTGTTAGGGTTAGGGTTAACATGAACCCTAGGATAGTGTTAGGGTTAGGGTTAGGGTTATCATCAGGCCTAGGATAGTGTTAGGGTTAGGGTTAGGGTTGGCATCAGTTCAAGGATAGTGTTAGGGTTAGCGTTAGGGTTAGCATCTGCCCTAGGATATTGTTAGGGTTAGGGTTAGGGTTAGCATCAGCCCAAGGATAGCGTTAGGGTTAGGGTTAGCATCAGCCCTAGGATAGTGTTAGGGTTAGGGTTAGGGTTAGCATCAGGCCCAGGATAGTGTTAGGGTTAGGGTTAGCATCAGCCCAAGGATAGTGTTAGGGTTAGGGTTAGGGTTAGCATCTGCCCTAGGATATTGTTAGGGTTAGGGTTAGGGTTAGCATCAGCCCAAGGATAGTGTTAGGGTTAGGGTTAGCATCAACCCTAGGATAGTGTTTGGGTTAGGGTTAGGGTTAGCATCAGCCCTAGGATAGTGTTAGGGTTAGGGTTAGCCTCAGTCCTAGGAGAGTGTTAGTGTTAGGGATAGGGTTAGCATCAGGCCTAGGATAGTGTTAGGGTTAGGGTTAGGGTTAGCATCAGCCCTAGGATAGTGTTAGGGTTAGGGTTAGCATCAGCCCTAGGATAGTGTCAGGGTTAGTGTTAGGGTTATCATCAGGCCTAGGATAGTGTTAGGGTTAGGGTTAGCATCAGCTCTAGGATAGTGTTAGGGTTAGGGTTAGGGTTAGCATCAGCCCTAGGATAGTGTTAAGGTTAGGGTTATGGTTATCATCAGGCCTAGTATAGTGTGAGGTCTAGGGTTAGCATCAGACTTAGGATAGTGTTAGGGTTAGGGTTAGGGTTAGCATCAGCCCGAGGATAGTGTTAGGGTTAGGGTTAGCATCAGCCGTAGGATAGTGTTAGGGTTAGGGTTAGGGTTATCATCAGCCCTAGGATATTGTTAGGGTTAGGGTTAGCATCAGCCCTAGCATAGTGTTAGGGTTAGGGTTAGGGTTAGCATCAGCCCTAGGATAGTGTTAGGGTCAGGGTTAGGGTTAGCATCAGGCCTAGGATAGTGTTAGGGTTAGGGTTAGCATCAGCCCTAGGATAGTGTTAGGGTTAGGGTTAGGGTTAGCATCAGCCGTAGGATAGTGTTAAGGTTAGGGTTAGCCTCAGCCCTAAGATAGTGTTAGAGTTAGGGTTAGGGTTAGCATCAGCCCTAGGATAGTGTTAGTGTTAGGGTTAGGGTTAGCATCAGCCCTAGGATAGTGTTAGGGTTAGGGTTAGCATCAGCCCTAGGATAGTGTTAGGGTTAGGGTTAGGGTTAGCATCAGGCCTAGGATAGTGTTAGGGTTAGGGTTAGCATCAGCCCTAGGATAGTGTTAGGGTTAGGGTTAGGGTTAGCATCAACCATAGGATAGTGTTAGGGTTAGGGTTAGGGTTAGCATCAGCCCTAGGATAGTGTTAGTGTTAGGGTTAGCATCAGCCCTAGGATAGTGTTAGGGTTAGGGTTAGGGTTAGCATCAGCCCTTGGAGAGTGTTAGGGTTAGGGTTAGGGTTAGCATCAGCCCTAGGATAGTGTTAGTGTTAGGGTTAGCATCAGCCCTAGGATAGTGTTAGGGTTAGGGTTAGCATCAGCCCTAGGATAGTGTTAGGGTTAGGGTTAGGGTTAGCATCAGGCCTAGGATAGTGTTAGTGTTAGGGTTAGCATCAGCCCTAGGATAGTGTTAGGGTTAGGGTTAGGGTTAGCATCCGCCCTAGGATAATGTTAGGGTTAGGGTTAGGGTTAGCATCAGCCCTAGGATAGTGTTAGGGTTAGGGTTAACATAAATCCTAGGATAGTGTTAAGGTTAGGGTTAGGGTTATCATCAGGCCTAGGATAGTGTTAGGGTTAGGGTTAGGGTTAGCATCAGTTCAAGGATAGTGTTAGGGTTAGCGTTAGGGTTAGCATCTGCCCTAGGATAGTGTTAGGGTTAGGGTTAGGGTTAGCATCAGCCCAAGGATAGTGTTAGGGTTAGGGTTAGCATCAGCACTAGGATAGTGTTAGGGTTAGGGTTAGGGTTAGCATCAGGCCTAGGATAGTGTTAGGGTTAGGGTTAGGGTTAGCATCAGCCCTAGGATAGTTTTAGTGTTAGGGTTAGCATCAGCCCTATGATAATGTTAGGGTTAGGGTTAGGGTTAGCATCCGCCCTAGGATAGTGTTAGGGTTAGGGTTAGGGTTAGCACCAGCCCTAGGATAGTGTTAGGGTTAGGGTTAGGGTTAGCATCAGCCCTAGGATAGTGTTAGGGTTAGGGTTAGCATCAGCCCTAGGATACTGTTAGGGTTAGGGTTAGGGTTAGCATCAGCCCTAGGATAGTGTTAGGGTTAGGGTTAGGATCAGCCCTAGGATAGTGTTAGGGTTAGGGTTAGGGTTATCATCAGGCCTAGGATAGTGTTAGGGTTAGGGTTAGGGTTAGCATCAGTTCAAGGATAGTGTTAGGGTTAGCGTTAGGGTTAGCATCTGCCCTAGGATATTGTTAGGGTTAGGGTTAGGGTTAGCATCAGCCCAAGGATAGCGTTAGGGTTAGGGTTAGCATCAGCCCTAGGATAGTGTTAGGGTTAGGGTTAGGGTTAGCATCAGGCCCAGGATAGTGTTAGGGTTAGGGTTAGCATCAGCCCAAGGATAGTGTTAGGGTTAGGGTTAGGGTTAGCATCTGCCCTAGGATATTGTTAGGGTTAGGGTTAGGGTTAGCATCAGCCCTAGGATAGTGTTAGTGTTAGGGTTAGCATCAGCCCTAGGATAGTGTTAGGGTTAGGGTTAGCATCAGCCCTAGGATAGTGTTAGGGTTAGGGTTAGGGTTAGCATCAGGCCTAGGATAGTGTTAGTGTTAGGGTTAGCATCAGCCCTAGGATAGTGTTAGGGTTAGGGTTAGGTTTAGCATCCGCCCTAGGATAATGTTAGGGTTAGGGTTAGGGTTAGCATCAGCCCTAGGATAGTGTTAGTGTTAGGGTTAGCATCAGCCCTAGGATAGTGTTAGGGTTAGGGTTACGGTTAGCATCCGCCCTAGGATAGTGTTAGGGTTAGGGTTAGGGTTAGCATCAGCCCTAGGATAGTGTTAGGGTTAGGGTTAACATAAATCCTAGGATAGTGTTAGGGTTAGGGTTAGGGTTATCATCAGGCCTAGGATAGTGTTAGGGTTAGGGTTAGGGTTAGCAGCAGTTCAAGGATAGTGTTAGGGTTATCGTTAGATTTGGCATCTGCCCTAGGATAGTGTTAGGGTTAGGGTTAGGGTTAGCATCACCCCAAGGATAGTGTTAGGGTTAGGGTTAGCATCAGCCCTAGGATAGTGTTAGGGTTAGGGTTAGGGTTAGCATCAGGCCTAGGATAGTGTTAGGGTTAGGGTTAGGGTTAGCATCAGCCCTAGGATAGTGTTAGTGTTAGGGTTAGCATCAGCCCTATGATAATGTTAGGGTTAGGGTTAGGGTTAGCATCCGCCCTAGGATAGTGTTAGGGTTAGGGTTAGGGTTAGCATCAGCCCTAGGATAGTGTTAGGGTTAGGGTTAGGGTTAGCATCAGCCCTAGGATAGTGTTAGGGTTAGGGTTAGCATCAGCCCTAGGATACTGTTAGGGTTAGGGTTAGGGTTAGCATCAGCCCTAGGATAGTGTTAGGGTTAGGGTTAGGATCAGCCCTAGGATAGTGTTAGGGTTAGGGTTAGGGTTAGCATCACCCGTAGGATTGTGTTAGGGTTAGGGTTAGCCTCAGCCCTAAGATAGTGTTAGAGTTAGGGTTAGGGTTAGCATCAGCCCTAGGATAATGTTAGGGTTAGGTTTAGGGTTAGCATCAGCCCTAGGATAGTGTTAGTGTTAGAGTTAGCATCAGCCCTAGGATAGTGTTAGGGTTAGGGTTAGGGTTAGCATCAGGCCTAGGATAGTGTTAGTGTTAGGGTTAGCATCAGCCCTAGGATAGTGTTAGGGTTAGGGTTAGGGTTAGCATCCGCCCTAGGATAATGTTAGGGTTAGGGTTATGGTTAGCATCAGCCCTAGGATAGTGTTAGTGTTAGGGTTAGCATCAGCCCTAGGATAGTGTTAGGGTTAGGGTTACGGTTAGCATCCGCCCTAGGATAGTGTTAGGGTTAGGGTTAGGGTTAGCATCAGCCCTAGGATAGTGTTAGGGTTAGGGTTAACATAAATCCTAGGATAGTGTTAGGGTTAGGGTTAGGGTTATCATCCGGCCTAGGATAGTGTTAGGGTTAGGGTTAGGGTTAGCATCAGTTCAAGGATAGTGTTAGGGTTAGCGTTAGGGTTAGCATCTGCCCTAGGATAGTGTTAGGGTTAGGGTTAGGGTTAGCATCAGCCCAAGGATAGTGTTAGGGTTAGGGTTAGCATCAGCCCTAGGATAGTGTTAGGGTTAGGGTTACGGTTAGCATCAGGCCTAGGATAGTGTTAGGGTTAGGGTTAGGGTTAGCATCAGCCCTAGGATAGTGTTAGTCTTAGGGTTAGCATCAGCCCTATGATAATGTTAGGGTTAGGGTTATGGTTAGCATCCGCCCTAGGATAGTGTTAGGGTTAGGGTTAGGGTTAGCATCAGCCCTAGGATAGTGTTAGGGTTAGGGTTAGGGTTAGCATCAGCCCTAGGATAGTGTTAGGGTTAGGGTTAGCATCAGCCCTAGGATACTGTTAGGGTTAGGGTTAGGGTTAGCATCAGCCCTAGGATAGTGTTAGGGTTAGGGTTAGGATCAGCCCTAGGATAGTGTTAGGGTTAGGGTTAGGGTTAGCATCACCCGTAGGATTGTGTTAGGGTTAGGGTTAGCCTCAGCCCTAAGATAGTGTTAGAGTTAGGGTTAGGGTTAGCATCAGCCCTAGGATAATGTTAGGGTTAGGTTTAGGGTTAGCATCAGCCCTAGGATAGTGTTAGTGTTAGAGTTAGCATCAGCCCTAGGATAGTGTTAGGGTTAGGGTTAGGGTTAGCATCCGCCCTAGGATAGTGTTAGGGTTAGGGTTAGGGTTAGCATCAGCCCTAGGATAGTGTTAGGGTTAGGGTTAACATGAACCCTAGGATAGTGTTAGGGTTAGGGTTAGGGTTATCATCAGGCCTAGGATAGTGTTAGGGTTAGGGTTAGGGTTAGCATCAGTTCAAGGATAGTGTTAGGGTTAGCGTTAGGGTTAGCATCTGCCCTAGGATATTGTTAGGGTTAGGGTTAGGGTTAGCATCAGCCCAAGGATAGCGTTAGGGTTAGGGTTAGCATCAGCCCTAGGATAGTGTTAGGGTTAGGGTTAGGGTTAGCATCAGGCCCAGGATAGTGTTAGGGTTAGGGTTAGCATCAGCCCAAGGATAGTGTTAGGGTTAGGGTTAGGGTTAGCATCTGCCCTAGGATATTGTTAGGGTTAGGGTTAGGGTTAGCATCAGCCCAAGGATAGTGTTAGGGTTAGGGTTAGCATCAACCCTAGGATAGTGTTTGGGTTAGGGTTAGGGTTAGCATCAGCCCTAGGATAGTGTTAGGGTTAGGGTTAGCCTCAGCCCTAGGAGAGTGTTAGTGTTAGGGATAGGGTTAGCATCAGGCCTAGGATAGTGTTAGGGTTAGGGTTAGGGTTAGCATCAGCCCTAGGATAGTGTTAGGGTTAGGGTTAGCATCAGCCCTAGGATAGTGTCAGGGTTAGTGTTAGGGTTATCATCAGGCCTAGGATAGTGTTAGGGTTAGGGTTAGCATCAGCTCTAGGATAGTGTTAGGGTTAGGGTTAGGGTTAGCATCAGCCCTAGGATAGTGTTAAGGTTAGGGTTATGGTTATCATCAGGCCTAGTATAGTGTGAGGTCTAGGGTTAGCATCAGACTTAGGATAGTGTTAGGGTTAGGGTTAGGGTTAGCATCAGCCCGAGGATAGTGTTAGGGTTAGGGTTAGCATCAGCCCTAGGATAGTGTTAGGGTTAGGGTTACGGTTAGCATCAGGCCTAGGATAGTGTTAGGGTTAGGGTTAGGGTTAGCATCAGCCCTAGGATAGTGTTAGTCTTAGGGTTAGCATCAGCCCTATGATAATGTTAGGGTTAGGGTTATGGTTAGCATCCGCCCTAGGATAGTGTTAGGGTTAGGGTTAGGGTTAGCATCAGCCCTAGGATAGTGTTAGGGTTAGGGTTAGGGTTAGCATCAGCCCTAGGATAGTGTTAGGGTTAGGGTTAACATCAGCCCTAGGATACTGTTAGGGTTAGGGTTAGGGTTAGCATCAGCCCTAGGATAGTGTTAGGGTTAGGGTTAGGATCAGCCCTAGGATAGTGTTAGGGTTAGGGTTAGGGTTAGCATCACCCGTAGGATTGTGTTAGGGTTAGGGTTAGCCTCAGCCCTAAGATAGTGTTAGAGTTAGGGTTAGGGTTAGCATCAGCCCTAGGATAATGTTAGGGTTAGGTTTAGGGTTAGCATCAGCCCTAGGATAGTGTTAGTGTTAGAGTTAGCATCAGCCCTAGGATAGTGTTAGGGTTAGGGTTAGGGTTAGCATCCGCCCTAGGATAGTGTTAGGGTTAGGGTTAGGGTTAGCATCAGCCCTAGGATAGTGTTAGGGTTAGGGTTAACATGAACCCTAGGATAGTGTTAGGGTTAGGGTTAGGGTTATCATCAGGCCTAGGATAGTGTTAGGGTTAGGGTTAGGGTTGGCATCAGTTCAAGGATAGTGTTAGGGTTAGCGTTAGGGTTAGCATCTGCCCTAGGATATTGTTAGGGTTAGGGTTAGGGTTAGCATCAGCCCAAGGATAGCGTTAGGGTTAGGGTTAGCATCAGCCCTAGGATAGTGTTAGGGTTAGGGTTAGGGTTAGCATCAGGCCCAGGATAGTGTTAGGGTTACGGTTAGCATCAGCCCAAGGATAGTGTTAGGGTTAGGGTTAGGGTTAGCATCTGCCCTAGGATATTGTTAGGGTTAGGGTTAGGGTTAGCATCAGCCCAAGGATAGTGTTAGGGTTAGGGTTAGCATCAACCCTAGGATAGTGTTTGGGTTAGGGTTAGGGTTAGCATCAGCCCTAGGATAGTGTTAGGGTTAGGGTTAGCCTCAGTCCTAGGAGAGTGTTAGTGTTAGGGATAGGGTTAGCATCAGGCCTAGGATAGTGTTAGGGTTAGGGTTAGGGTTAGCATCAGCCCTAGGATAGTGTTAGGGTTAGGGTTAGCATCAGCCCTAGGATAGTGTCAGGGTTAGTGTTAGGGTTATCATCAGGCCTAGGATAGTGTTAGGGTTAGGGTTAGCATCAGCTCTAGGATAGTGTTAGGGTTAGGGTTAGGGTTAGCATCAGCCCTAGGATAGTGTTAAGGTTAGGGTTATGGTTATCATCAGGCCTAGTATAGTGTGAGGTCTAGGGTTAGCATCAGACTTAGGATAGTGTTAGGGTTAGGGTTAGGGTTAGCATCAGCCCGAGGATAGTGTTAGGGTTAGGGTTAGCATCAGCCGTAGGATAGTGTTAGGGTTAGGGTTAGGGTTATCATCAGGCCTAGGATATTGTTAGGGTTAGGGTTAGCATCAGCCCTAGCATAGTGTTAGGGTTAGGGTTAGGGTTAGCATCAGCCCTAGGATAGTGTTAGGGTCAGGGTTAGGGTTAGCATCAGGCCTAGGATAGTGTTAGGGTTAGGGTTAGCATCAGCCCTAGGATAGTGTTAGGGTTAGGGTTAGGGTTAGCATCAGCCGTAGGATAGTGTTAAGGTTAGGGTTAGCCTCAGCCCTAAGATAGTGTTAGAGTTAGGGTTAGGGTTAGCATCAGCCCTAGGATAGTGTTAGTGTTAGGGTTAGGGTTAGCATCAGCCCTAGGATAGTGTTAGGGTTAGGGTTAGCATCAGCCCTAGGATAGTGTTAGGGTTAGGGTTAGGGTTAGCATCAGGCCTAGGATAGTGTTAGGGTTAGGGTTAGCATCAGCCCTAGGATAGTGTTAGGGTTAGGGTTAGGGTTAGCATCAACCATAGGATAGTGTTAGGGTTAGGGTTAGGGTTAGCATCAGCCCTAGGATAGTGTTAGTGTTAGGGTTAGCATAAGCCCTAGGATAGTGTTAGGGTTAGGGTTAGGGTTAGCATCAGCCCTTGGAGAGTGTTAGGGTTAGGGTTAGGGTTAGCATCAGCCCTAGGATAGTGTTAGTGTTAGGGTTAGCATCAGCCCTAGGATAGTGTTAGTGTTAGGGTTAGCATCAGCCCTAGGATAGTGTTAGGGTTAGGGTTAGGGTTAGCATCAGGCCTAGGATAGTGTTAGTGTTAGGGTTAGCATCAGCCCTAGGATAGTGTTAGGGTTAGGGTTAGGGTTAGCATCCGCCCTAGGATAATGTTAGGGTTAGGGTTAGGGTTAGCATCAGCCCTAGGATAGTGTTAGGGTTAGGGTTAGGATCAGCCCTAGGATAGTGTTAGGGTTAGGGTTAGGGTTATCATCAGGCCTAGGATAGTGTTAGGGTTAGGGTTAGGGTTAGCATCAGTTCAAGGATAGTGTTAGGGTTAGCGTTAGGGTTAGCATCTGCCCTAGGATATTGTTAGGGTTAGGGTTAGGGTTAGCATCAGCCCAAGGATAGCGTTAGGGTTAGGGTTAGCATCAGCCCTAGGATAGTGTTAGGGTTAGGGTTAGGGTTAGCATCAGGCCCAGGATAGTGTTAGGGTTAGGGTTAGCATCAGCCCAAGGATAGTGTTAGGGTTAGGGTTAGGGTTAGCATCTGCCCTAGGATATTGTTAGGGTTAGGGTTAGGGTTAGCATCAGCCCAAGGATAGTGTTAGGGTTAGGGTTAGCATCAGCCCTAGGATAGTGTTAGGGTTAGGGTTAGGGTTAGCTTCAGGCCCAGGATAGTGTTAGGGTTAGGGTTAGCATCAGTCTAAGGATAGTGTTAGGGTTAGGGTTAGGGTTAGCATCAGCCCGAGGATAGTGTTAGGGTTAGGGTTAGCATCAACCCTAGCATAGTGTTTGGGTTAAGGTTAGGGTTAGCATCAGCCCTAGGATAGTGTTAGGGTTAGGGTTAGCCTCAGCCCTAGGAGTGTGTTAGGGTTAGGGATAGGGTTAGCATCAGGCCTAGGATAGTGTTAGTGTTAGGGTTAGGGTTAGCATCAGCCCTAGGATAGTGTTAGGGTTAGGGTTAGCATCAGCCCTAGGATAGTGTCAGGGTTAGTGTTTGGGTTATCATCAGGCCTAGGATAGTGTTAGGGTTAGGGTTAGCATCAGCTCTAGGATAGTGTTAGGGTTAGGGTTAGGGTTAGCATTAGCCCTAGGATAGTGTTAAGGTTAGGGTTATGCTTATCATCAGGCCTAGTATAGTGTGAGGTCTAGGGTTAGCATCCGACTTAGGATAGTGTTAGGGTTAGGGTTAGGGTTATCATCAGGCCTAGGATAGTGTTAGGGTTAGGGTTAGGGTTAGCATCAGTTCAAGGATAGTGTTAGGGTTAGCGTTAGGGTTAGCATCTGCCCTAGGATAGTGTTAGGGTTAGGGTTAGGGTTAGCATCAGCCCAAGGATAGTGTTAGGGTTAGGGTTAGCATCAGCCCGAGGATAGTGTTAGGGTTAGGGTTAGGGTTAGCATCAGGCCTAGGATAGTGTTAGGGTTAGGGTTATGGTTAGCATCAGCCCTAGGATAGTGTTAGTGTTAGGGTTAGCATCAGCCCTATGATAATGTTAGGGTTAGGGTTAGGGTTAGCATCCGCCCTAGGATAGTGATAGGGTTAGGGTTAGGGTTAGCATCAGCCCTAGGATAGTGTTAGGGTTAGGGTTAGGGTTAGCATCAGCCCTAGGATAGTGTTAGGGTTAGGGTTAGCATCAGCCCTAGGATACTGTTAGGGTTAGGGTTAGGGTTAGCATCAGCCCTAGGATAGTGTTAGGGTTAGGGTTAGCATCAGCCCTAGGATAGTGTTAGGGTTAGGGTTAGGGTTAGCATCACCCGTAGGTTTGTGTTAGGGTTAGGGTTAGCCTCAGCCCTAAGATAGTGTTAGAGTTAGGGTTAGGGTTAGCATCAGCCCTAGGATAATGTTAGGGTTAGGTTTAGGGTTAGCATCAGCCCTAGGATAGTGTTAGTGTTAGAGTTAGCATCAGCCCTAGGATAGTGTTAGGGTTAGGGTTAGGGTTAGCATCAGCCCTAGGATAGTGTTAGGGTTAGGGTTAACATGAACCCTAGGATAGTGTTAGGGTTAGGTTTAGGGTTATCATCAGGCCTAGGTTAGTGTTAGGGTTAGGGTTAGGGTTAGCATCAGTTCAAGGATAGTGTTAGGGTTAGCGTTAGGGTTAGGATCTGCCCTAGGATATTGTTAGGGTTAGGGTTAGGGTTAGCATCAGCCCAAGGATAGCGTTAGGGTTAGGGTTAGCATCAGCCCTAGGATAGTGTTAGGGTTAGGGTTAGGGTTAGCATCAGGCCCAGGATAGTGTTAGGGTTAGGGTTAGCATCAGCCCAAGGATAGTGTTAGGGTTAGGGTTAGGGTTAGCATCTGCCCTAGGATATTGTTAGGGTTAGGGTTAGGGTTAGCATCAGCCCAAGGATAGTGTTAGGGTTAGGGTTAGCATCAGCCCTAGGATAGTGTTAGGGTTAGGGTTAGGGTTAGCTACAGGCCCAGGATAGTGTTAGGGTTAGGGTTAGCATCAGTCCAAGGATAGTGTTAGGGTTAGGGTTAGGGTTAGCATCAGCCCGAGGATAGTGTTAGGGTTAGGGTTAGCATCAACCCTAGCATAGTGTTTGGGTTAGGGTTAGGGTTAGCATCAGCCCTAGGATAGTGTTAGGGTTAGGGTTAGCCTCAGCCCTAGGAGAGTGTTAGGGTTAGGGATAGGGTTAGCATCAGGCCTAGGATAGTGTTAGTGTTAGGGTTAGGGTTAGCATCAGCCCTAGGATAGTGTTAGGGTTAGGGTTAGCATCAGCCCTAGGATAGTGTCAGGGTTAGTGTTAGGGTTATCATCAGGCCTGGGATAGTGTTAGGGTTAGGGTTAGCATCAGCTCTAGGATAGTGTTAGGGTTAGGGTTAGGGTTAGCATCAGCCCTAGGATAGTGTTAGGGTTAGGGTTAGCCTCAGCCCTAGGAGAGTGTTAGGGTTAGGGTTAGGGTTAGCATCAGCCGTAGGATAGTGTTAGGGTTAGGGTTAGGGTTATCATCAGGCCTAGGATATTGTTAGGGTTAGGGTTAGCATCAGCCCTAGCATAGTGTTAGGGTTAGGGTTAGCATCAGCCCTAGGATAGTGTCAGGGTTAGTGTTTGGGTTATCATCAGGCCTAGGATAGTGTTAGGGTTAGGGTTAGCATCAGCTCTAGGATAGTGTTAGGGTTAGGGTTAGGGTTAGCATTAGCCCTAGGATAGTGTTAAGGTTAGGGTTATGCTTATCATCAGGCCTAGTATAGTGTGAGGTCTAGGGTTAGCATCCGACTTAGGATAGTGTTAGGGTTAGGGTTAGGGTTATCATCAGGCCTAGGATAGTGTTAGGGTTAGGGTTAGGGTTAGCATCAGTTCAAGGATAGTGTTAGGGTTAGCGTTAGGGTTAGCATCTGCCCTAGGATAGTGTTAGGGTTAGGGTTAGGGTTAGCATCAGCCCAAGGATAGTGTTAGGGTTAGGGTTAGCATCAGCCCGAGGATAGTGTTACGGTTAGGGTTAGGGTTAGCATCAGGCCTAGGATAGTGTTAGGGTTAGGGTTATGGTTAGCATCAGCCCTAGGATAGTGTTAGTGTTAGGGTTAGCATCAGCCCTATGATAATGTTAGGGTTAGGGTTAGGGTTAGCATCCGCCCTAGGATAGTGATAGGGTTAGGGTTAGGGTTAGCATCAGCCCTAGGATAGTGTTAGGGTTAGGGTTAGGGTTAGCATCAGCCCTAGGATAGTGTTAGGGTTAGGGTTAGCATCAGCCCTAGGATACTGTTAGGGTTAGGGTTAGGGTTAGCATCAGCCCTAGGATAGTGTTAGGGTTAGGGTTAGCATCAGCCCTAGGATAGTGTTAGGGTTAGGGTTAGGGTTAGCATCACCCGTAGGTTTGTGTTAGGGTTAGGGTTAGCCTCAGCCCTAAGATAGTGTTAGAGTTAGGGTTAGGGTTAGCATCAGCCCTAGGATAATGTTAGGGTTAGGTTTAGGGTTAGCATCAGCCCTAGGATAGTGTTAGTGTTAGAGTTAGCATCAGCCCTAGGATAGTGTTAGGGTTAGGGTTAGGGTTAGCATCAGCCCTAGGATAGTGTTAGGGTTAAGGTTAACATGAACCCTAGGATAGTGTTAGGGTTAGGTTTAGGGTTATCATCAGGCCTAGGATAGTGTTAGGGTTAGGGTTAGGGTTAGCATCAGTTCAAGGATAGTGTTAGGGTTAGCGTTAGGGTTAGCATCTGCCCTAGGATATTGTTAGGGTTAGGGTTAGGGTTAGCATCAGCCCAAGGATAGCGTTAGGGTTAGGGTTAGCATCAGCCCTAGGATAGTGTTAGGGTTAGGGTTAGGGTTAGCATCAGGCCCAGGATAGTGTTAGGGTTAGGGTTAGCATCAGCCCAAGGATAGTGTTAGGGTTAGGGTTAGGGTTAGCATCTGCCCTAGGATATTGTTAGGGTTAGGGTTAGGGTTAGCATCAGCCCAAGGATAGTGTTAGGGTTAGGGTTAGCATCAGCCCTAGGATAGTGTTAGGGTTAGGGTTAGGGTTAGCTTCAGGCCCAGGATAGTGTTAGGGTTAGGGTTAGCATCAGTCCAAGGATAGTGTTAGGGTTAGGGTTAGGGTTAGCATCAGCCCGAGGATAGTGTTAGGGTTAGGGTTAGCATCAACCCTAGCATAGTGTTTGGGTTAGGGTTAGGGTTAGCATCAGCCCTAGGATAGTGTTAGGGTTAGGGTTAGCCTCAGCCCTAGGAGAGTGTTAGGGTTAGGGATAGGGTTAGCATCAGGCCTAGGATAGTGTTAGTGTTAGGGTTAGGGTTAGCATCAGCCCTAGGATAGTGTTAGGGTTAGGGTTAGCATCAGCCCTAGGATAGTGTCAGGGTTAGTGTTAGGGTTATCATCAGGCCTGGGATAGTGTTAGGGTTAGGGTTAGCATCAGCTCTAGGATAGTGTTAGGGTTAGGGTTAGGGTTAGCATCAGCCCTAGGATAGTGTTAGGGTTAGGGTTAGCCTCAGCCCTAGGAGAGTGTTAGGGTTAGGGTTAGGGTTAGCATCAGCCGTAGGATAGTGTTAGGGTTAGGGTTAGGGTTATCATCAGGCCTAGGATATTGTTAGGGTTAGGGTTAGCATCAGCCCTAGCATAGTGTTAGGGTTAGGGTTAGGGTTAGCATCAGTCCTAGGATAGTGTTAGGGTTAGGGTTAGGGTTAGCATCAGGCCTAGGATAGTGTTAGGGTTAGGGTTAGCATCAGCCCTAGGATAGTGTTAGGGTTAGGGTTAGGGTTAGCATCAGCCGTAGGATAGTGTTAGGGTTAGGGTTAGCCTCAGCCCTAAGATAGTGTTAGAGTTAGGGTTAGGGTTAGCATCAGCCCTAGGATAGTGTTAGGGTTAGGGTTAGGGTTAGCATCAGCCCTAGGATAGTGTTAGGGTTATGGTTAGCATCAGCCCTAGGATAGTGTTAGGGTTAGGGTTAGGGTTAGCATCAGGCCTAGGATAGTGTTAGGGTTAGGGTTAGCATCAGCCCTAGGATAGTGTTAGGGTAAGGGTTAGGGTTAGCATCAACCATAGGATAGTGTTAGGGTTAGGGTTAGGGTTAGCATCAGCCCTAGGATAGTGTTAGTGTTAGGGTTAGCATCAGCCCTAGGATAGTGTTAGGGTTAGGGTTAGGGTTAGCATCAGCCCTTGGAGAGTGTTAGGGTTAGGGTTAGGGTTAGCATCAGCCCTAGGATAGTGTTAGTGTTAGGGTGAGCATCAGCCCTAGGATAGTGTTAGGGTTAGGGTTAGCATCAGCCCTAGGATAGTGTTAGGGTTAGGGTTAGGGTTAGCGTCAGCCCTCGGATAGTGTTAATGTTAGGGTTAGCATCAGCCCTAGGATAGTGTTAGGGTTAGGGTTAGGGTTAGCATCCGCCCTAGGATAATGTTAGGGTTAGGGTTAGGGTTAGCATCAGCCCTAGGATAGTGTTAGTGTTAGGGTTAGCATCAGCCCTAGGATAGTGTTAGGGTTAGGGTTACGGTTAGCATCCGCCCTAGGATAGTGTTAGGGTTAGGGTTAGGGTTAGCATCCGCCCTAGGATAATGTTAGGGTTAGGGTTAGGGTTAGCATCAGCCCTAGGATAGTGTTAGTGTTAGGGTTAGCATCAGCCCTAGGATAGTGTTAGGGTTTGGGTTACGGTTAGCATCCGCCCTAGGATAGTGTTAGGGTTAGGGTTAGGGTTAGCATCAGCCCTAGGATAGTGTTAGGTTTAGGGTTAACATAAATCCTAGGATAGTGTTAGGGTTAGGGTTAGGGTTAGCATCAGCCCGAGGATAGTGTTAGGGTTAGGGTTAGCATCAGCCGTAGGATAGTGTTAGGGTTAGGGTTAGGGTTATCATCAGGCCTAGGATATTGTTAGGGTTAGGGTTAGCATCAGCCCTAGCATAGTGTTAGGGTTAGGGTTAGGGTTAGCATCAGCCCTAGGATAGTGTTAGGGTCAGGGTTAGGGTTAGCATCAGGCCTAGGATAGTGTTAGGGTTAGGGTTAGCATCAGCCCTAGGATAGTGTTAGGGTTAGGGTTAGGGTTAGCATCAGCCGTAGGATAGTGTTAAGGTTAGGGTTAGCCTCAGCCCTAAGATAGTGTTAGAGTTAGGGTTAGGGTTAGCATCAGCCCTAGGATAGTGTTAGTGTTAGGGTTAGGGTTAGCATCAGCCCTAGGATAGTGTTAGGGTTAGGGTTAGCATCAGCCCTAGGATAGTGTTAGGGTTAGGGTTAGGGTTAGCATCAGGCCTAGGATAGTGTTAGGGTTAGGGTTAGCATCAGCCCTAGGATAGTGTTAGGGTTAGGGTTAGGGTTAGCATCAACCATAGGATAGTGTTAGGGTTAGGGTTAGGGTTAGCATCAGCCCTAGGATAGTGTTAGTGTTAGGGTTAGCATCAGCCCTAGGATAGTGTTAGGGTTAGGGTTAGGGTTAGCATCAGCCCTTGGAGAGTGTTAGGGTTAGGGTTAGGGTTAGCATCAGCCCTAGGATAGTGTTAGTGTTAGGGTTAGCATCAGCCCTAGGATAGTGTTAGGGTTAGGGTTAGCATCAGCCCTAGGATAGTGTTAGGGTTAGGGTTAGGGTTAGCATCAGGCCTAGGATAGTGTTAGTGTTAGGGTTAGCATCAGCCCTAGGATAGTGTTAGGGTTAGGGTTAGGGTTAGCATCCGCCCTAGGATAATGTTAGGGTTAGGGTTAGGGTTAGCATCAGCCCTAGGATAGTGTTAGGGTTAGGGTTAACATAAATCCTAGGATAGTGTTAAGGTTAGGGTTAGGGTTATCATCAGGCCTAGGATAGTGTTAGGGTTAGGGTTAGGGTTAGCATCAGTTCAAGGATAGTGTTAGGGTTAGCGTTAGGGTTAGCATCTGCCCTAGGATAGTGTTAGGGTTAGGGTTAGGGTTAGCATCAGCCCAAGGATAGTGTTAGGGTTAGGGTTAGCATCAGCACTAGGATAGTGTTAGGGTTAGGGTTAGGGTTAGCATCAGGCCTAGGATAGTGTTAGGGTTAGGGTTAGGGTTAGCATCAGCCCTAGGATAGTTTTAGTGTTAGGGTTAGCATCAGCCCTATGATAATGTTAGGGTTAGGGTTAGGGTTAGCATCCGCCCTAGGATAGTGTTAGGGTTAGGGTTAGGGTTAGCACCAGCCCTAGGATAGTGTTAGGGTTAGGGTTAGGGTTAGCATCAGCCCTAGGATAGTGTTAGGGTTAGGGTTAGCATCAGCCCTAGGATACTGTTAGGGTTAGGGTTAGGGTTAGCATCAGCCCTAGGATAGTGTTAGGGTTAGGGTTAGGATCAGCCCTAGGATAGTGTTAGGGTTAGGGTTAGGGTTATCATCAGGCCTAGGATAGTGTTAGGGTTAGGGTTAGGGTTAGCATCAGTTCAAGGATAGTGTTAGGGTTAGCGTTAGGGTTAGCATCTGCCCTAGGATATTGTTAGGGTTAGGGTTAGGGTTAGCATCAGCCCAAGGATAGCGTTAGGGTTAGGGTTAGCATCAGCCCTAGGATAGTGTTAGGGTTAGGGTTAGGGTTAGCATCAGGCCCAGGATAGTGTTAGGGTTAGGGTTAGCATCAGCCCAAGGATAGTGTTAGGGTTAGGGTTAGGGTTAGCATCTGCCCTAGGATATTGTTAGGGTTAGGGTTAGGGTTAGCATCAGCCCAAGGATAGTGTTAGGGTTAGGGTTAGCATCAGCCCTAGGATAGTGTTAGGGTTAGGGTTAGGGTTAGCTTCAGGCCCAGGATAGTGTTAGGGTTAGGGGTAGCATCAGTCTAAGGATAGTGTTAGGGTTAGGGTTAGGGTTAGCATCAGCCCGAGGATAGTGTTAGGGTTAGGGTTAGCATCAACCCTAGCATAGTGTTTGGGTTAAGGTTAGGGTTAGCATCAGCCCTAGGATAGTGTTAGGGTTAGGGTTAGCCTCAGCCCTAGGAGTGTGTTAGGGTTAGGGATAGGGTTAGCATCAGGCCTAGGATAGTGTTAGTGTTAGGGTTAGGGTTAGCATCAGCCCTAGGATAGTGTTAGGGTTAGGGTTAGCATCAGCCCTAGGATAGTGTCAGGGTTAGTGTTTGGGTTATCATCAGGCCTAGGATAGTGTTAGGGTTAGGGTTAGCATCAGCTCTAGGATAGTGTTAGGGTTAGGGTTAGGGTTAGCATTAGCCCTAGGATAGTGTTAAGGTTAGGGTTATGGTTATCATCAGGCCTAGTATAGTGTGAGGTCTAGGGTTAGCATCCGACTTAGGATAGTGTTAGGGTTAGGGTTAGGGTTATCATCAGGCCTAGGATAGTGTTAGGGTTAGGGTTAGGGTTAGCATCAGTTCAAGGATAGTGTTAGGGTTAGCGTTAGGGTTAGCATCTGCCCTAGGATAGTGTTAGGGTTAGGGTTAGGGTTAGCATCAGCCCAAGGATAGTGTTAGGGTTAGGGTTAGCATCAGCCCGAGGATAGTGTTAGGGTTAGGGTTAGGGTTAGCATCAGGCCTAGGATAGTGTTAGGGTTAGGGTTATGGTTAGCATCAGCCCTAGGATAGTGTTAGTGTTAGGGTTAGCATCAGCCCTATGATAATGTTAGGGTTAGGGTTAGGGTTAGCATCCGCCCTAGGATAGTGATAGGGTTAGGGTTAGGGTTAGCATCAGCCCTAGGATAGTGTTAGGGTTAGGGTTAGGGTTAGCATCAGCCCTAGGATAGTGTTAGGGTTAGGGTTAGCATCAGCCCTAGGATACTGTTAGGGTTAGGGTTAGGGTTAGCATCAGCCCTAGGATAGTGTTAGGGTTAGGGTTAGCATCAGCCCTAGGATAGTGTTAGTGTTAGGGTTAGGGTTAGCATCACCCGTAGGTTTGTGTTAGGGTTAGGGTTAGCCTCAGCCCTAAGATAGTGTTAGAGTTAGGGTTAGGGTTAGCATCAGCCCTAGGATAATGTTAGGGTTAGGTTTAGGGTTAGCATCAGCCCTAGGATAGTGTTAGTGTTAGAGTTAGCATCAGCCCTAGGATAGTGTTAGGGTTAGGGTTAGGGTTAGCATCAGCCCTAGGATAGTGTTAGGGTTAGGGTTAACATGAACCCTAGGATAGTGTTAGGGTTAGGTTTAGGGTTATCATCAGGCCTAGGATAGTGTTAGGGTTAGGGTTAGGGTTAGCATCAGTTCAAGGATAGTGTTAGGGTTAGCGTTAGGGTTAGCATCTGCCCTAGGATATTGTTAGGGTTAGGGTTAGGGTTAGCATCAGCCCAAGGATAGCGTTAGGGTTAGGGTTAGCATCAGCCCTAGGATAGTGTTAGGGTTAGGGTTAGGGTTAGCATCAGGCCCAGGATAGTGTTAGGGTTAGGGTTAGCATCAGCCCAAGGATAGTGTTAGGGTTAGGGTTAGGGTTAGCATCTGCCCTAGGATATTGTTAGGGTTAAGGTTAGGGTTAGCATCAGCCCAAGGATAGTGTTAGGGTTAGGGTTAGCATCAGCCCTAGGATAGTGTTAGGGTTAGGGTTAGGGTTAGCTTCAGGCCCAGGATAGTGTTAGGGTTAGGGTTAGCATCAGTCCAAGGATAGTGTTAGGGTTAGGGTTAGGGTTAGCATCAGCCCGAGGATAGTGTTAGGGTTAGGGTTAGCATCAACCCTAGCATAGTGTTTGGGTTAGGGTTAGGGTTAGCATCAGCCCTAGGATAGTGTTAGGGTTAGGGTTAGCCTCAGCCCTAGGAGAGTGTTAGGGTTAGGGATAGGGTTAGCATCAGGCCTAGGATAGTGTTAGTGTTAGGGTTAGGGTTAGCATCAGCCCTAGGATAGTGTTAGGGTTAGGGTTAGCATCAGCCCTAGGATAGTGTCAGGGTTAGTGTTAGGGTTATCATCAGGCCTGGGATAGTGTTAGTGTTAGGGTTAGCATCAGCTCTAGGATAGTGTTAGGGTTAGGGTTAGGGTTAGCATCAGCCCTAGGATAGTGTTAGGGTTAGGGTTAGCCTCAGCCCTAGGAGAGTGTTAGGGTTAGGGTTAGGGTTAGCATCAGCCGTAGGATAGTGTTAGGGTTAGGGTTAGGGTTATCATCAGGCCTAGGATATTGTTAGGGTTAGGGTTAGCATCAGCCCTAGCATAGTGTTAGGGTTAGGGTTAGGGTTAGCATCAGTCCTAGGATAGTGTTAGGGTTAGGGTTAGGGTTAGCATCAGGCCTAGGATAGTGTTAGGGTTAGGGTTAGCATCAGCCCTAGGATAGTGTTAGGGTTAGGGTTAGGGTTAGCATCAGCCGTAGGATAGTGTTAGGGTTAGGGTTAGCCTCAGCCCTAAGATAGTGTTAGAGTTAGGGTTAGGGTTAGCATCAGCCCTAGGATAGTGTTAGGGTTAGGGTTAGGGTTAGCATCAGCCCTAGGATAGTGTTAGGGTTATGGTTAGCATCAGCCCTAGGATAGTGTTAGGGTTAGGGTTAGGGTTAGCATCAGGCCTAGGATAGTGTTAGGGTTAGGGTTAGCATCAGCCCTAGGATAGTGTTAGGGTAAGGGTTAGGGTTAGCATCAACCATAGGATAGTGTTAGGGTTAGGGTTAGGGTTAGCATCAGCCCTAGGATAGTGTTAGTGTTAGGGTTAGCATCAGCCCTAGGATAGTGTTAGGGTTAGGGTTAGGGTTAACATCAGCCCTTGGAGAGTGTTAGGGTTAGGGTTAGGGTTAGCATCAGCCCTAGGATAGTGTTAGTGTTAGGGTGAGCATCAGCCCTAGGATAGTGTTAGGGTTAGGGTTAGCATCAGCCCTAGGATAGTGTTAGGGTTAGGGTTAGGGTTAGCGTCAGCCCTCGGATAGTGTTAATGTTAGGGTTAGCATCAGCCCTAGGATAGTGTTAGGGTTAGGGTTAGGGTTAGCATCCGCCCTAGGATAATGTTAGGGTTAGGGTTAGGGTTAGCATCAGCCCTAGGATAGTGTTAGTGTTAGGGTTAGCATCAGCCCTAGGATAGTGTTAGGGTTAGGGTTACGGTTAGCATCCGCCCTAGGATAGTGTTAGGGTTAGGGTTAGGGTTAGCATCAGCCCTAGGATAGTGTTAGGTTTAGGGTTAACATAAATCCTGGGATAGTGTTAGGGTTAGGGTTAGGGTTATCATCAGGCCTAGGATAGTGTTAGGGTTAGGGTTAGGGTTAGCATCAGTTCAAGGATAGTGTTAGGGTTAGCGTTAGGGTTAGCATCTGCCCTAGGATAGTGTTAGGGTTAGGGTTAGGGTTAGCATCAGCCCAAGGATAGTGTTAGGGTTAGGGTTAGCATCAGCCCTAGGATAGTGTTAGGGTTAGGGTTAGGGTTAGCATCAGGCCTAGAATAGTGTTAGGGTTAGGGTTAGGGTTAGCATCAGCCCTAGGATAGTGTTAGTGTTAGGGTTAGCATCAGCCCTATGATAATGTTAGGGTTAGGGTTAGGGTTAGTATCCGCCCTAGGATAGTGTTAGGGTTAGGGTTAGGGTTAGCATCAGCCCTAGGATAGTGTTAGGGTTAGGGTTAGGGTTAGCATCAGCCCTAGGATAGTGTTAGGGTTAGGGTTAGCATCAGCCCTAGGATACTGTTAGGGTTAGGGTTAGGGTTAGCATCAGCCCTAGGATAGTGTTAGGGTTAGGGTTAGCATCAGCCCTAGGATAGTGTTAGGGTTAGGGTTAGGGTTAGCATCACCCGTAGGATTGTGTTAGGGTTAGGGTTAGCCTCAGCCCTAAGATAGTGTTAGAGTTAGGTTTAGGGTTAGCATCAGCCCTAGGATAATGTTAGGGTTAGGTTTAGGGTTAGCATCAGCCCTAGGATAGTGTTAGTGTTAGAGTTAACATCAGCCCTAGGATAGTGTTAGGGTTAGGGTTAGGGTTAGCATCCGCCCTAGGATAGTGTTAGGGTTAGGGTTAGGGTTAGCATCAGCCCTAGGATAGTGTTAGGGTTAGGGTTAACATGAACCCTAGGATAGTGTTAGGGTTAGGGTTAGGGTTATCATCAGGCCTAGGATAGTGTTAGGGTTAGGGTTAGGGTTAGCATCAGTTCAAGGATAGTGTTAGGGTTAGCGTTAGGGTTAGCATCTGCCCTAGGATATTGTTAGGGTTAGGGTTAGGGTTAGCATCAGCCCAAGGATAGCGTTAGGGTTAGGGTTAGCATCAGCCCTAGGATAGTGTTAGGGTTAGGGTTAGGGTTAGCATCAGGCCCAGGATAGTGTTAGGGTTAGGGTTATCATCAGCCCAAGGATAGTGTTAGGGTTAGGGTTAGGGTTAGCATCTGCCCTAGGATATTGTTAGGGTTAGGGTTAGGGTTAGCATCAGCCCAAGGATAGTGTTAGGGTTAGGGTTAGCATCAGCCCTAGGATAGTGTTAGGGTTAGGGTCAGGGTTACCTTCAGGCCCAGGATAGTGTTAGGGTTAGGGTTAGCATCAGTCCAAGGATAGTGTTAGGGTTAGGGTTAGGGTTAGCATCAGCCCGAGGATAGTGTTAGGGTTAGGGTTAGCATCAACCCTAGCATAGTGTTTGTGTTAGGGTTAGGGTTAGCATCAGCCCTAGGATAGTGTTAGGGTTAGGGTTAGCCTCAGCCCTAGGAGAGTGTTAGGGTTAGGGATAGGGTTAGCATCAGGCCTAGGATAGTGTTAGTGTTAGGGTTACTGATAGCATCAGCCCTAGGATAGTGTTAGGGTTAGGGTTAGGGTTAGCATCAGCCCTAGGATAGTGTTAGGGTTAGGGTTAGGGTTAGCATCAGCCCTAGGATAGTGTTAGGGTTAGGGTTAGCATCAGCCCTAGGATACTGTTAGGGTTAGGGTTAGGGTTAGCATCAGCCCTAGGATAGTGTTAGGGTTAGGGTTAGCATCAGCCCTAGGATAGTGTTAGGGTTAGGGTTAGGGTTAGCATCACCCGTAGGATTGTGTTAGGGTTAGGGTTATCCTCAGCCCTAAGATAGTGTTAGAGTTAGGGTTAGGGTTAGCATCAGCCCTAGGATAATGTTAGGGTTAGGTTTAGGGTTAGCATCAGCCCTAGGATAGTGTTAGTGTTAGAGTTAGCATCAGCCCTAGGATAGTGTTAGGGTTAGGGTTAGGGTTAGCATCCGCCCTAGGATAGTGTTAGGGTTAGGGTTAGGGTTAGCATCAGCCCTAGGATAGTGTTAGGGTTAGGGTTAACATGAACCCTAGGATAGTGTTAGGGTTAGGGTTAGGGTTATCATCAGGCCTAGGATAGTGTTAGGGTTAGGGTTAGGGTTAGCATCAGTTCAAGGATAGTGTTAGGGTTAGCGTTAGGGTTAGCATCTGCCCTAGGATATTGTTAGGGTTAGGGTTAGGGTTAGCATCAGCCCAAGGATAGCGTTAGGGTTAGGGTTAGCATCAGCCCTAGGATAGTGTTAGGGTTAGGGTTAGGGTTAGCATCAGGCCCAGGATAGTGTTAGGGTTAGGGTTAGCATCAGCCCAAGGATAGTGTTAGGGTTAGGGTTAGGGTTAGCATCTGCCCTAGGATATTGTTAGGGTTAGGGTTAGGGTTAGCATCAGCCCAAGGATAGTGTTAGGGTTAGGGTTAGCATCAGCCCTAGGATAGTGTTAGGGTTAGGGTTAGGGTTAGCTTCAGGCCCAGGATAGTGTTAGGGTTAGGGTTAGCATCAGTCCAAGGATAGTGTTAGGGTTAGGGTTAGGGTTAGCATCAGCCCGAGGATAGTGTTAGGGTTAGGGTTAGCATCAACCCTAGCATAGTGTTTGTGTTAGGGTTAGGGTTAGCATCAGCCCTAGGATAGTGTTAGGGTTAGGGTTAGCCTCAGCCCTAGGAGAGTGTTAGGGTTAGGGATAGGGTTAGCATCAGGCCTAGGATAGTGTTAGTGTTAGGGTTAGGGTTAGCATCAGCCCTAGGATAGTGTTAGGGTTAGGGTTAGCATCAGCCCTAGGATAGTGTCAGGGTTAGTGTTAGGGTTATCATCAGGCCTAGGATAGTGTTAGGGTTAGGGTTAGCATCAGCTCTAGGATAGTGTTAGGGTTAGGGTTAGGGTTAGCATCAGCCCTAGGATAGTGTTAGGGTTAGGGTTAGCCTCAGCCCTAGGAGAGTGTTATTGTTAGGGTTAGGGTTAGCATCAGCCGTAGGATAGTGTTAGGGTTAGGGTTAGGGTTATCATCAGGCCTAGGATATTGTTAGGGTTAGGGTTAGCATCAGCCCTAGCATAGTGTTATTGTTAGGGTTAGGGTTAGCATCAGCCCTAGGATAGTGTTAGGGTTAGGGTTAGGGTTAGCATCAGGCCTAGGATAGTGTTAGGGTTAGGGTTAGCATCAGACCTAGGATAGTGTTAGGGTTAGGGTTAGGGTTAGCATCAGCCGTAGGATAGTGTTAGGGTTAGGGTTAGCCTCAGCCCTAAGATAGTGTTAGAGTTAGGGTTAGGGTTAGCATCAGCCCTAGGATAGTGTTAGGGTTAGGGTTAGGGTTAGCATCAGCCCTAGGATAGTGTTAGGGTTAGGGTTAGCATCAGCCCTAGGATAGTGTTAGGGTTAGGGTTAGGGTTAGCATCAGCCCTAGGATAGTGTTAGGGTAAGGGTTAGGGTTAGCATCAACCATAGGATAGTGTTAGGGTTAGGGTTAGGGTTAGCATCAGCCCTAGGATAGTGTTAGTGTTAGGGTTAGCATCAGCCCTAGGATAGTGTTAGGGTTAGGGTTAGGGTTAGCATCAGCCCTTGGAGAGTGTTAGGGTTAGGGTTAGGGTTAGCATCAGCCCTAGGATAGTGTTAGTGTTAGGGTTAGCATCAGCCCTAGGATAGTGTTAGGGTTAGGGTTAGCATCAGCCCTAGGATAGTGTTAGGGTTAGTGTTAGGGTTAGCGTCAGCCCTTGGATAGTGTTAATGTTAGGGTTAGCATCAGCCCTAGGATAGTGTTAGGGTTAGGGTTAGGGTTAGTTTCCCCCTAGGATAATGTTAGGGTTAGGGTTAGGGTTAGCATCAGCCCTAGGATAGTGTTAGTGTTAGGGTTAGCATCAGCCCTAGGATAGTGTTAGGGTTAGGGTTACGGTTAGCATCCGCCCTAGGATAGTGTTAGGGTTAGGGTTAGGGTTAGCATCAGCCCTAGGATAGTGTTAGGTTTAGGGTTAACATAAATCCTAGGATAGTGTTAGGGTTAGGGTTAGGGTTATCATCAGGCCTAGGATAGTGTTAGGGTTAGGGTTAGGGTTAGCATCAGTTCAAGGATAGTGTTAGGGTTAGCGTTAGGGTTAGCATCTGCCCTAGGATAGTGTTAGGGTTAGGGTTAGGGTTAGCATCAGCCCAAGGATAGTGTTAGGGTTAGGGTTAGCATCAGCCCTAGGATAGTGTTAGGGTTAGGGTTAGGGTTAGCATCAGGCCTAGAATAGTGTTAGGGTTAGGGTTAGGGTTAGCATCAGCCCTAGGATAGTGTTAGTGTTAGGGTTAGCATCAGCCCTATGATAATGTTAGGGTTAGGGTTAGGGTTAGCATCCGCCCTAGGATAGTGTTAGGGTTAGGGTTAGGGTTAGCATCAGCCCTAGGATAGTGTTAGGGTTAGGGTTAGGGTTAGCATCAGCCCTAGGATAGTGTTAGGGTTAGGGTTAGCATCAGCCCTAGGATACTGTTAGGGTTAGGGTTAGGGTTAGCATCAGCCCTAGGATAGTGTTAGGGTTAGGGTTAGCATCAGCCCTAGGATAGTGTTAGGGTTAGGGTTAGGGTTAGCATCACCAGTAGGATTGTGTTAGGGTTAGGGTTAGCCTCAGCCCTAAGATAGTGTTAGAGTTAGGGTTAGGGTTAGCATCAGCCCTGGGATAATGTTAGGGTTAGGTTTAGGGTTAGCATCAGCCCTAGGATAGTGTTAGTGTTAGAGTTAACATCAGCCCTAGGATAGTGTTAGGGTTAGGGTTAGGGTTAGCATCCGCCCTAGGATAGTGTTAGGGTTAGGGTTAGGGTTAGCATCAGCCCTAGGATAGTGTTAGGGTTAGGGTTAACATGAACCCTAGGATAGTGTTAGGGTTAGGGTTAGGGTTATCATCAGGCCTAGGATAGTGTTAGGGTTAGGGTTAGGGTTAGCATCAGTTCAAGGATAGTGTTAGGGTTAGCGTTAGGGTTAGCATCTGCCCTAGGATATTGTTAGGGTTAGGGTTAGGGTTAGCATCAGCCCAAGGATAGCGTTAGGGTTAGGGTTAGCATCAGCCCTAGGATAGTGTTAGGGTTAGGGTTAGGGTTAGCATCAGGCCCAGGATAGTGTTAGGGTTAGGGTTAGCATCAGCCCAAGGATAGTGTTAGGGTTAGGGTTAGGGTTAGCATCTGCCCTAGGATATTGTTAGGGTTAGGGTTAGGGTTAGCATCAGCCCAAGGATAGTGTTAGGGTTAGGGTTAGCATCAGCCCTAGGATAGTGTTAGGGTTAGGGTTAGGGTTACCTTCAGGCCCAGGATAGTGTTAGGGTTAGGGTTAGCATCAGTCCAAGGATAGTGTTAGGGTTAGGGTTAGGGTTAGCATCAGCCCGAGGATAGTGTTAGGGTTAGGGTTAGCATCAACCCTAGCATAGTGTTTGGGTTAGGGTTAGGGTTAGCATCAGCCCTAGGATAGTGTTAGGGTTAGGGTTAGCCTCAGCCCTAGGAGAGTGTTAGTGTTAGGGATAGGGTTAGCATCAGGCCTAGGATAGTGTTAGTGTTAGGGTTAGGGATAGCATCAGCCCTAGGATAGTGTTAGGGTTAGGGTTAGCATCAGCCCTAGGATAATGTCAGGGTTAGTGTTAGGGTTATCATCAGGCCTAGGATAGTGTTAGGGTTAGGGTTAGCATCAGCTCTAGGATAGTGTTAGGGTTAGGGTTAGGGTTAGCATCAGCCCTAGGATAGTGTTAAGGTTAGGGTTATGGTTATCATCAGGCCTAGTATAGTGTGAGGTCTAGGGTTAGCATCAGACTTAGGATAGAGTTAGGGTTATTGTTAGGGTTAGCATCAGCGCGAGGATAGTGTTAGGGTTAGGGTTAGCATCAGCCCTAGGATAGTGTTAGGGTTAGGGTTAGGGTTACCATCAGTCCTAGGATATTGTTAGGGTTAGGGTTAGCGTCAGCCCTAGCATAGTGTTAGGGTTAGGGTTAGGGTTAGCATCAGCCCTAGGATAGTGTTAGGGTTAGGGTTAGCATCAGCCCTAGGATAGTGTTAGGGTTAGGGTTAGCATCAGCCGTAGGATAGTGTTAGGGTTAGGGTTAGGGTTAGCATCAGCCGTAGGATAGTGTTAGGGTTAGGGTTAGCCTCAGCCCTAAGATAGTGTTAGAGTTAGGGTTAGGGTTAGCATTAGCCCTAGAATAGTGTTAGGGTTAGGGTTAGGGTTAGCATCAGCCCTAGGATAGTGTTAGGGTTAGGGTTAGCATCAGCCCTAGGATAGTGTTAGGGTTAGGGTTAGGGTTAGCATCAGGCCTAGGATAGTGTTAGGGTTAGGGTTAGCATCAGCCCTAGGATAGTGTTAGGGTTAGGGTTAGGGTTAGCATCAGCCGTAGGATAGTGTTAGGGTTAGGGTTAGCCTCAGCCCTAAGATAGTGTTAGAGTTAGGGTTAGGGTTAGCATCAGCCCTAGGATAGTGTTAGGGTTAGGGTTAGGGTTAGCATCAGCCCTTGGAGAGTGTTAGGGTTAGGGTTAGGGTTAGCATCAGCCCTAGGATAGTGTTAGTGTTAGGGTTAGCATCAGCCCTAGGATAGTGTTAGGGTTAGGGTTAGCATTAGCCCTAGGATAGTGTTAGGGTTAGGGTTAGGGTTAGCATCAGGCCTAGGATAGTGTTAGTGTTAGGGTTAGCATCAGCCCTAGGATAGTGTTAGGGTTAGGGTTAGGGTTAGCATCCGCCCTAGGATAATGTTAGGGTTAGGGTTAGGGTTAGCATCAGCCCTAGGATAGTGTTAGTGTTTGGGTTAGCATCAGCCCTAGGATAGTGTTAGGGTTAGGGTTAGGGTTAGCATCCGCCCTAGGATAGTGTTAGGGTTAGGGTCAGGGTTAGCATCAGCCCTAGGATAGTGTTAGGGTTAGGGTTAACATAAATCCTAGGATAGTGTTAGGGTTAAGGTTAGGGTTATCATCAGGCCTAGGATAGTGTTAGGGTTAGGGTTAGGGTTAGCATCAGTTCAAGGATAGTGTTAGGGTTAGTGTTAGGGTTAGCATCTGCCCTAGGATAGTGTTAGGGTTAGGGTTAGGGTTAGCATCAGCCCAAGGATAGTGTTAGGGTTAGGGTTAGCATCAGCCCTAGGATAGTGTTAGGGTTAGGGTTAGGGTTATCATCAGGCCTAGGATAGTGTTAGGGTTAGGGTTAGCATCAGCCCTAGGATAGTGTTAGGGTTAGGGTTAGATTTAGCATCAGCCCTAGGATAGTGTTAGGGTTAGTGTTAGCATCAACCCTAGGATAGTGTTTGGGTTAGGGTTCGGGTTAGCATCAGCCCTAGGATAGTGTTAGGGTTAGGGTTACCCTCAGCCCTAGGAGAGTGTTAGGGTTAGGGATAGGGTTAGCATCAGGCCTAGGATAGTGTTAGGGTTAGGGTTAGGGTTAGCATCAGCCCTAGGATAGTGTTAGGGTTAGGGTTAGCATCAGCCCTAGGATAGCGTCAGGGTTAGGGTTAGGGTTATCATCAGGCCTAGGATAGTGTTAGGGTTAGGGTTAGCATCAGCTCTAGGATAGTGTTAAGGTTAGGGTTAGGGTTATCACCAGGCCTAGGATAGTGTGAGGGCTAGGGGTAGCATCAGACTTAGGATAGTGTTAGGGTTAGGGTTAGGGTTAGCATCAGCCCTAGGATAGTGTTAGGGTTAGGTTTAGCATCAGCCCTAGGATAGTGTTAGGGTTAGGGTTAGAGTTATCATCAGGCCTAAGATAGTGTTAGGGTTAGGGTTAGCATCAGCCCTAGGAGAGTGTTAGGGTTAGGGTTAAGGTGAGCATCAGCCCTAGGATAGTGTTAGGGTTAGGGTTAGCATCAGCCCTAGGATAGTGTTAGGGTTAGGGTTAGGGTTAGCATCAGCCGTAGGACAGTGTTAGGGTTAGGGTTAGCCTCAGCCCTAAGATAGTGTTAGAGTTAGGGTTAGGGTTAGCATCAGCCCTAGGATAATGTTACGGTTAGGGTTAGGGTTAGCATCAGCCCTAGGATAGTGTTAGTGTTAGGGTTAGCATCAGCCCTAGGATAGTGTTAGTGTTAGGGTTAGCATCAGCCCTAGGATAGTGTTAGGGTTAGGGTTAGGGTTAGCAACCGCCCTAGGATAGTGTTAGGGTTAGGGTTAGGGTTAGCATCAGCCCTAGGATAGTGTTAGGGTTAGGGTTAACATAAATCCTAGGATAGTGTTAGGGTTAGGGTTAGGGTTATCATCAGGCCTAGGATATTGTTAGGGTTAGGGTTAGGGTTAGCATCAGTTCAAGGATAGTGTTAGGGTTAGCGTTAGGGTTAGCATCTGCCCTAGGATAGTGTTAGGGTTAGGGTTAGGGTTAGCATCAGCCCAAGGATAGTGTTAGGGTTAGGGTTAGCATCAGCCCTATGATACTGTTAGGGTTAGGGTTAGGGTTAGCATCAGGCCCAGGATAGTGTTAGGGTTAGGGTTAGCATCAGCCCTAGGATAGTGTTAGGGTTAGGGTTAGGGTTAGCATCAGCCCTAGGATAGTGTTAGGGTTAGGGTTAGCATCAACCCTAGGATAGTGTTTGGGTTAGGGTTAGGGTTAGCATCAGCCCTAGGATAGTGTTAGGGTTAGGGTTAGCCTCAGCCCTAGGAGAGTGTTAGGGTTAGGGATAGGGTTAGCATCAGGCCTAGGATAGTGTTAGGGTTAGGGTTAGGGTTAGCATCAGCCCTAGGATAGTGTTAGGGTTAGGGTTAGCATCAGCCCTAGGATACTGTCAGTGTTAGGGTTAGGGTTATCATCAGGCCTAGGATAGTGTTAGGGTTAGGGTTAGCATCAGCTCTAGGATAGTGTTAGGGTTAGGGTTAGGGTTAGCATCAGCCCTAGGATAGTGTTAAGGTTAGGGTTAGGGTTATCATCAGGCCTAGGATAGTGTGAGGGTTAGGGTTAGGGTTAGCATCAGCCATTGGAGAGTGTTAGGGTTAGGGTTAGGGTTAGCATCCGCCCTAGGATAGTGTTAGGGTTAGGGTTTTGGTTAGCATCAGCCCTAGGATAGTGTTAGGGTTAGGGTTAACATAAACCCTAGGATAGTGTTAGGGTTAGGGTTAGGGTTATCATCAGGCCTAGGATAGTGTTAGGGTTAGGGTTAGGGTTATCATCAGTTCAAAGATAGTGTTAGGGTTAGCGTTAGGGTTAGCATCAGCCCTAGGATAGTGTTAGGGTTAGATTAGGGTTAGCATCAGCCCTAGGACAGTGTTAGGGTTAGGGTTAGCATCAGCCCTAGGATAGTGTTAGGGTTAGGGTGAGGGTTATCATCAGGCCTAGGATAGTGTTAGGGTTACGGTTAGCATCAGCCCTAGGATAGTGTTAGGGTTAGGGTTAGGGTTAGCATCAGCCCTAGGATAGTGTTAGGGTTAGGGTTAACATCAGCCCTAGGAGAGTGTTAGGGTTAGGGTTAAGGTGAGCATCAGCCCTAGGATAGTGTTAGGGTTAGGGTTAGCATCAGCCCTAGGATAGTGTTAGGGTTAGGGTTAGGGTTAGCATCAGCCGTAGGACAGTGTTAGGGTTAGGGTTAGCCTCAGCCCTAAGATAGTGTTAGAGTTAGGGTTAGGGTTAGCATCAGCCCTAGGATAATGTTACGGTTAGGGTTAGGGTTAGCATCAGCCCTAGGATAGTGTTAGTGTTAGGGTTAGCATCAGCCCTAGGATAGTGTTAGGGTTAGGGTTAACATAAATCCTAGGATAGTGTTAGGGTTAGGGTTAGGGTTATCATCAGGCCTAGGATATTGTTAGGGTTAGGGTTAGGGTTAGCATCAGTTCAAGGATAGTGTTAGGGTTAGCGTTAGGGTTAGCATCTGCCCTAGGATAGTGTTAGGGTTAGGGTTAGGGTTAGCATCAGCCCAAGGATAGTGTTAGGGTTAGGGTTAGCATCAGCCCTATGATACTGTTAGGGTTAGGGTTAGGGTTAGCATCAGGCCCAGGATAGTGTTAGGGTTAGGGTTAGCATCAGCCCTAGGATAGTGTTAGGGTTAGGGTTAGGGTTAGCATCAGCCCTAGGATAGTGTTAGGGTTAGGGTTAGCATCAACCCTAGGATAGTGTTTGGGTTAGGGTTAGGGTTAGCATCAGCCCTAGGATAGTGTTAGGGTTAGGGTTAGCCTCAGCCCTAGGAGAGTGTTAGGGTTAGGGATAGGGTTAGCATCAGGCCTAGGATAGTGTTAGGGTTAGGGTTAGGGTTAGCATCAGCCCTAGGATAGTGTTAGGGTTAGGGTTAGCATCAGCCCTAGGATACTGTCAGTGTTAGGGTTAGGGTTATCATCAGGCCTAGGATAGTGTTAGGGTTAGGGTTAGCATCAGCTCTAGGATAGTGTTAGGGTTAGGGTTAGGGTTAGCATCAGCCCTAGGATAGTGTTAAGGTTAGGGTTAGGGTTATCATCAGGCCTAGGATAGTGTGAGGGTTAGGGTTAGGGTTAGCATCAGCCATTGGAGAGTGTTAGGGTTAGGGTTAGGGTTAGCATCCGCCCTAGGATAGTGTTAGGGTTAGGGTTTTGGTTAGCATCAGCCCTAGGATAGTGTTAGGGTTAGGGTTAACATAAACCCTAGGATAGTGTTAGGGTTAGGGTTAGGGTTATCATCAGGCCTAGGATAGTGTTAGGGTTAGGGTTAGGGTTATCATCAGTTCAAAGATAGTGTTAGGGTTAGCGTTAGGGTTAGCATCAGCCCTAGGATAGTGTTAGGGTTAGATTAGGGTTAGCATCAGCCCTAGGACAGTGTTAGGGTTAGGGTTAGCATCAGCCCTAGGATAGTGTTAGGGTTAGGGTGAGGGTTATCATCAGGCCTAGGATAGTGTTAGGGTTACGGTTAGCATCAGCCCTAGGATAGTGTTAGGGTTAGGGTTAGGGTTAGCATCAGCCCTAGGATAGTGTTAGGGTTAGGGTTAACATCAGCCCTAGGAGAGTGTTAGGGTTAGGGTTAAGGTGAGCATCAGCCCTAGGATAGTGTTAGGGTTAGGGTTAGCATCAGCCCTAGGATAGTGTTAGGGTTAGGGTTAGGGTTAGCATCAGCCGTAGGACAGTGTTAGGGTTAGGGTTAGCCTCAGCCCTAAGATAGTGTTAGAGTTAGGGTTAGGGTTAGCATCAGCCCTAGGATAATGTTACGGTTAGGGTTAGGGTTAGCATCAGCCCTAGGATAGTGTTAGTGTTAGGGTTAGCATCAGCCCTAGGATAGTGTTAGGGTTAGGGTTAACATAAATCCTAGGATAGTGTTAGGGTTAGGGTTAGGGTTATCATCAGGCCTAGGATATTGTTAGGGTTAGGGTTAGGGTTAGCATCAGTTCAAGGATAGTGTTAGGGTTAGCGTTAGGGTTAGCATCTGCCCTAGGATAGTGTTAGGGTTAGGGTTAGGGTTAGCATCAGCCCAAGGATAGT
This sequence comes from Lemur catta, assembly GCF_020740605.2. Classification (NCBI taxonomy): domain Eukaryota; kingdom Metazoa; phylum Chordata; class Mammalia; order Primates; family Lemuridae; genus Lemur; species Lemur catta. The sequence goes on along the minus strand of NW_025423857.1, from coordinate 1,288,550 downwards.
GTTAGGGTTAGGGTTAGCATCAGCCCTATGATACTGTTAGGGTTAGGGTTAGGGTTAGCATCAGGCCCAGGATAGTGTTAGGGTTAGGGTTAGCATCAGCCCTAGGATAGTGTTAGGGTTAGGGTTAGGGTTAGCATCAGCCCTAGGATAGTGTTAGGGTTAGGGTTAGCATCAACCCTAGGATAGTGTTTGGGTTAGGGTTAGGGTTAGCATCAGCCCTAGGATAGTGTTAGGGTTAGGGTTAGCCTCAGCCCTAGGAGAGTGTTAGGGTTAGGGATAGGGTTAGCATCAGGCCTAGGATAGTGTTAGGGTTAGGGTTAGGGTTAGCATCAGCCCTAGGATAGTGTTAGGGTTAGGGTTAGCATCAGCCCTAGGATACTGTCAGTGTTAGGGTTAGGGTTATCATCAGGCCTAGGATAGTGTTAGGGTTAGGGTTAGCATCAGCTCTAGGATAGTGTTAGGGTTAGGGTTAGGGTTAGCATCAGCCCTAGGATAGTGTTAAGGTTAGGGTTAGGGTTATCATCAGGCCTAGGATAGTGTGAGGGTTAGGGTTAGGGTTAGCATCAGCCATTGGAGAGTGTTAGGGTTAGGGTTAGGGTTAGCATCCGCCCTAGGATAGTGTTAGGGTTAGGGTTTTGGTTAGCATCAGCCCTAGGATAGTGTTAGGGTTAGGGTTAACATAAACCCTAGGATAGTGTTAGGGTTAGGGTTAGGGTTATCATCAGGCCTAGGATAGTGTTAGGGTTAGGGTTAGGGTTATCATCAGTTCAAAGATAGTGTTAGGGTTAGCGTTAGGGTTAGCATCAGCCCTAGGATAGTGTTAGGGTTAGATTAGGGTTAGCATCAGCCCTAGGACAGTGTTAGGGTTAGGGTTAGCATCAGCCCTAGGATAGTGTTAGGGTTAGGGTGAGGGTTATCATCAGGCCTAGGATAGTGTTAGGGTTACGGTTAGCATCAGCCCTAGGATAGTGTTAGGGTTAGGGTTAGGGTTAGCATCAGCCCTAGGATAGTGTTAGGGTTAGGGTTAACATCAGCCCTAGGAGAGTGTTAGGGTTAGGGTTAAGGTGAGCATCAGCCCTAGGATAGTGTTAGGGTTAGGGTTAGCATCAGCCCTAGGATAGTGTTAGGGTTAGGGTTAGGGTTAGCATCAGCCGTAGGACAGTGTTAGGGTTAGGGTTAGCCTCAGCCCTAAGATAGTGTTAGAGTTAGGGTTAGGGTTAGCATCAGCCCTAGGATAATGTTACGGTTAGGGTTAGGGTTAGCATCAGCCCTAGGATAGTGTTAGTGTTAGGGTTAGCATCAGCCCTAGGATAGTGTTAGGGTTAGGGTTAACATAAATCCTAGGATAGTGTTAGGGTTAGGGTTAGGGTTATCATCAGGCCTAGGATATTGTTAGGGTTAGGGTTAGGGTTAGCATCAGTTCAAGGATAGTGTTAGGGTTAGCGTTAGGGTTAGCATCTGCCCTAGGATAGTGTTAGGGTTAGGGTTAGGGTTAGCATCAGCCCAAGGATAGTGTTAGGGTTAGGGTTAGCATCAGCCCTATGATACTGTTAGGGTTAGGGTTAGGGTTAGCATCAGGCCCAGGATAGTGTTAGGGTTAGGGTTAGCATCAGCCCTAGGATAGTGTTAGGGTTAGGGTTAGGGTTAGCATCAGCCCTAGGATAGTGTTAGGGTTAGGGTTAGCATCAACCCTAGGATAGTGTTTGGGTTAGGGTTAGGGTTAGCATCAGCCCTAGGATAGTGTTAGGGTTAGGGTTAGCCTCAGCCCTAGGAGAGTGTTAGGGTTAGGGATAGGGTTAGCATCAGGCCTAGGATAGTGTTAGGGTTAGGGTTAGGGTTAGCATCAGCCCTAGGATAGTGTTAGGGTTAGGGTTAGCATCAGCCCTAGGATACTGTCAGTGTTAGGGTTAGGGTTATCATCAGGCCTAGGATAGTGTTAGGGTTAGGGTTAGCATCAGCTCTAGGATAGTGTTAGGGTTAGGGTTAGGGTTAGCATCAGCCCTAGGATAGTGTTAAGGTTAGGGTTAGGGTTATCATCAGGCCTAGGATAGTGTGAGGGTTAGGGTTAGGGTTAGCATCAGCCATTGGAGAGTGTTAGGGTTAGGGTTAGGGTTAGCATCCGCCCTAGGATAGTGTTAGGGTTAGGGTTTTGGTTAGCATCAGCCCTAGGATAGTGTTAGGGTTAGGGTTAACATAAACCCTAGGATAGTGTTAGGGTTAGGGTTAGGGTTATCATCAGGCCTAGGATAGTGTTAGGGTTAGGGTTAGGGTTATCATCAGTTCAAAGATAGTGTTAGGGTTAGCGTTAGGGTTAGCATCAGCCCTAGGATAGTGTTAGGGTTAGATTAGGGTTAGCATCAGCCCTAGGACAGTGTTAGGGTTAGGGTTAGCATCAGCCCTAGGATAGTGTTAGGGTTAGGGTGAGGGTTATCATCAGGCCTAGGATAGTGTTAGGGTTACGGTTAGCATCAGCCCTAGGATAGTGTTAGGGTTAGGGTTAGGGTTAGCATCAGCCCTAGGATAGTGTTAGGGTTAGGGTTAACATCAGCCCTAGGAGAGTGTTAGGGTTAGGGTTAAGGTGAGCATCAGCCCTAGGATAGTGTTAGGGTTAGGGTTAGCATCAGCCCTAGGATAGTGTTAGGGTTAGGGTTAGGGTTAGCATCAGCCGTAGGACAGTGTTAGGGTTAGGGTTAGCCTCAGCCCTAAGATAGTGTTAGAGTTAGGGTTAGGGTTAGCATCAGCCCTAGGATAATGTTACGGTTAGGGTTAGGGTTAGCATCAGCCCTAGGATAGTGTTAGTGTTAGGGTTAGCATCAGCCCTAGGATAGTGTTAGTGTTAGGGTTAGCATCAGCCCTAGGATAGTGTTAGGGTTAGGGTTAGGGTTAGCAACCCCCCTAGGATAGTGTTAGGGTTAGGGTTAGGGTTAGCATCAGCCCTAGGATAGTGTTAGGGTTAGGGTTAACATAAATCCTAGGATAGTGTTAGGGTTAGGGTTAGGGTTATCATCAGGCCTAGGATATTGTTAGGGTTAGGGTTAGGGTTAGCATCAGTTCAAGGATAGTGTTAGGGTTAGCGTTAGGGTTAGCATCTGCCCTAGGATAGTGTTAGGGTTAGGGTTAGGGTTAGCATCAGCCCAAGGATAGTGTTAGGGTTAGGGTTAGCATCAGCCCTATGATACTGTTAGGGTTAGGGTTAGGGTTAGCATCAGGCCCAGGATAGTGTTAGGGTTAGGGTTAGCATCAGCCCTAGGATAGTGTTAGGGTTAGGGTTAGGGTTAGCATCAGCCCTAGGATAGTGTTAGGGTTAGGGTTAGCATCAACCCTAGGATAGTGTTTGGGTTAGGGTTAGGGTTAGCATCAGCCCTAGGATAGTGTTAGGGTTAGGGTTAGCCTCAGCCCTAGGAGAGTGTTAGGGTTAGGGATAGGGTTAGCATCAGGCCTAGGATAGTGTTAGGGTTAGGGTTAGGGTTAGCATCAGCCCTAGGATAGTGTTAGGGTTAGGGTTAGCATCAGCCCTAGGATACTGTCAGTGTTAGGGTTAGGGTTATCATCAGGCCTAGGATAGTGTTAGGGTTAGGGTTAGCATCAGCTCTAGGATAGTGTTAGGGTTAGGGTTAGGGTTAGCATCAGCCCTAGGATAGTGTTAAGGTTAGGGTTAGGGTTATCATCAGGCCTAGGATAGTGTGAGGGCTAGAGTTAGCATCAGACTTAGGATAGTGTTAGAGTTAGGGTTAGGGTTATCATCAGGCCTAGGATAGTGTTAGGGTTAGGGTTAGGGTTAGCATCAGTTCAAGGATATTGTTAGGGTTAGCGTTAGGGTTAGCATCTGCCCTAGGATAGTGTTAGGGTTAGGGTTAGGGTTAGCATCAGCCCAAGGATAGTGTTAGGGTTAGGGTTAGCATCAGCCCTAGGATAGTGTTAGGGTTAGGGTTAGGGTTAGCATCAGGCCCAGGATAGTGTTAGGGTTAGGGTTAGCATCAGCCCAACGATAGTGTTAGGGTTAGGGTTAGGGTTAGCATCAGCCCTAGGATAGTGTTAGTGTTAGGGTTAGCATCAACACTAGGATAGTGTTTGGGTTAGGGTTAGGGTTAGCATCAGCCCTAGGATAGTGTTAGGGTTAGGGTTAGGGTTAGCATCAGCCCTAGGATAGTGTTAGTGTTAGGGTTAGCATCAGCCCTAGGATAGTGTTAGGGTTAGGGTTAGGGTTAGCATCAGCCCTAGGATAGTGTTAGGGTTAGGGTTAGGGTTAGCATCCGCCCTAGGATAGTGTTAGTGTTAGGGTTAGCATCAGCCCTAGGATAGTGTTTGTGTTAGGGTTAGGGTTAGCATCAGCCCCAGGATAGTGTTAGGGTTAGGGTTAGGGTTAGCATCAGCCCTAGGATAGTGTTAGGGTTAGGGTTAGCATCAGCCCTAGGATAGTGTTAGGGTTAGGGTTAGGGTTAGCATCAGGCCTAGGATAGTGTTAGGGTTAGGGTTAGCATCAGCCCTAGGATAGTGTTAGGGTTAGGGTTAGGGTTAGCATCCGCCCTAGGATAATGTTAGGGTTAGGGTTAGGGTTAGCATCAGCCCTAGGATAGTGTTAGTGTTAGGGTTAACATAAGCCCTAGGATAGTGTTAGGGTTAGGGTTAGGGTTAGCATCAGCCCTAGGATAGTGTTAGGGTTAGGGTTAACATAAACCCTAGGATAGTGTTAGGGTTAGGGTTAGGGTTATCATCAGGCCTAGGATAGTGTTAGGGTTAGGGTTAGGGTTAGCATCAGTTCAAGGATAGTGTTAAGGTTAGCGTTAGGGTTAGCATCTGCCCTAGGATAGTGTTAGGGTTAGGGTTAGGGTTAGCATCAGCCCAAGTATAGTGTTAGGGTTAGGGTTAGGATCAGCCTAGGATAGTGTTAGGGTTAGGGTTATGGTTAGCATCAGGCCCATGATAGTGTTAGGGTTAGGGTTAGCATCAGCCCAAGGATAGTGTTAGGGTTAGGGTTAGGGTTAGCATCAGCCCTAGGATAGTGTTAGGGTTAGGGTTAGCATCAACCCTAGGATAGTGTTTGGGTTAGGGTTAGGGTTAGCATCAGCCCTAGGATAGTGTTAGGGTTAGGGTTAAGGTTAGCATCAGCCCTAGGATAGTGTTAGTGTTAGGGTTAGCATCAGCCCAAGGATAGTGTTAGGGTTAGGGTTAGGGTTAGCATCAGCCCTAGGATAGTGTTAGGGTTAGGGTTAGCATCAGCCCTAGGATAGTGTTAGGGTTAGGGTTAGGGTTAGCATCAGCCCTAGGATAGTGTTAGGGTTAGGGTTAGCATCAGCCCTAGGTTATTGTTAGGGTTAGGGTTAGGGTTAGCATCAGCCCTAGGATAGTGTTAGGGTTAGGGTTAGCATCAGCCCTAGGATAACGTTGGGGTTAGGGTTAGGGTTAGCATCAGCCCTAGGATAGTGTTAGGGTTAGGGTTAGCATCAGCCCTAGGTTAGTGTTAGGGTTAGGGTTAGGGTTAGCATCAGCCCTAGGATAGTGTTAGGGTTAGGGTTAACATCAGCCCTAGGATAGTGTTAGGGTTAGGGTTAGGGTTAGCATCAGCCCTAGGATAGTGTTAGTGTTAGGGTTAGCATCAGCCCTAGGATAGTGTTAGGGTTAGGGTTAGGGTTAGCATCCGCCCTAGGATAGTGTTAGTGTTAGGGTTAGCATCAGCCCTAGGATAGTGTTAGGGTTAGGGTTAGGGTTAGCATCAGCCCTAGGATAGTGTTAGGGTTAGGGTTAGGGTTAGCATCCGCCCTAGGATAGTGTTAGTGTTAGGGTTAGCATCAGCCCTAGGATAGTGTTTGGGTTAGGTTTAGGGTTAGCATCAGCCCCAGGATAGTGTTAGGGTTAGGGTTAGGGTTAGCATCAGCCCTAGGATAGTGTTAGGGTTAGGGTTAGCATCAGCCCTAGGATAGTGTTAGGGTTAGGGTTAGGGTTAGCATCAGCCCTAGGATAGTGTTAGGGTTAGGGTTAGCATCAGCCCTAGGACAGTGTTAGGGTTAGGGTTAGGGTTAGCATCCGCCCTAGGATAATGTTAGGGTTAGGGTTAGGGTTAGCATTAGCCCTAGGATAGTGTTAGTGTTAGGGTTAGCATCAGCCCTAGGATAGTGTTAGGGTTAGGGTTAGGGTTAGCATCCGCCCTAGGATAGTGTTAGGGTTAGGGTTAGGGTTAGCATCAGCCCTAGGTTAGTGTTAGGGTTAGGGTTAATATAAACCCTAGGATAGTGTTAGGGTTAGGGTTAGGGTTATCATCAGGCCTAGGATAGTGTTAGGGTTAGGGTTAGGGTTAGCATCAGCCCTAGGATAGTGTTAGGGTTAGGGTTAGGGTTAGCATCAGGCCCATGATAGTGTTAGGGTTAGGGTTAGCATCAGCCCAAGGATAGTGTTAGGGTTAGGGTTAGGGTTAGCATCAGCCCTAGGATAGTGTTAGGGTTAGGGTTAGCATCAACCCTAGGATAGTGTTTGGGTTAGGGTTAGGGTTAGCATCAGTCCTAGGATAGTGTTAGGGTTAGGGTTAGGGTTAGCATCAGCCCTAGGATAGTATTAGTGTTTGGTTTAGCATCAGCCCTAGGATAGTGTTAGGGTTAGGGTTAGGGTTAGCATCAGCCCTAGGATAGTGTTAGGGTTAGGGTTAGCATCAGCCCTAGGATAGTGTTAGGGTTAGGGTTAGGGTTAGCATCAGCCCTAGGATAGTGTTAGGGTTAGGGTTAGCATCTGCCCTAGGTTATTGTTAGGGTTAGGGTTAGGGTTAGCATCAGCCCTAGGATAGTGTTAGGGTTAGGGTTAGCATCAGCCCTAGGATAACGTTGTGGTTAGGGTTAGGGTTAGCATCAGCCCTAGGATAGTGTTAGGGTTAGGGTTAGCATCAACCCTAGGATAGTGTTAGGGTTAGGGCTAGGGTTAGCATCAGCCCTAGGATAGTGTTAGTGTTAGGGTGAGCATCAGCCCTAGGATAGTGTTAGGGTTAGGGTTAGGGTTAGCATCAGCCCTTGGAGAGTGTTAGGGTTAGGGTTAGGGTTAGCTTCAGCCCTAGGATAGTGCTAGTGTTAGGGTTAGCATCTGCCCTAGGATAGTGTTAGGGTTAGGGTTAGGGTTAGCATCCGCCCTAGGATAGTGTTAGGGTTAGGGTTAGGGTTAGCATCAGCCCTAGGATAGTGTTAGGGTTAGGGTTAACATAAACCCTAGGATAGTGTTAGGGTTAGGGTTAGGGTTATCATCAGGCCTAGGATAGTGTTAGGGTTAGGGTTAGGGTTATCATCAGTTCAAAGATAGTGTTAGGGTTACGGTTAGCATCAGCCCTAGGATAGTGTTAGGGTTAGGGTTAGCATCAGCCCTAGGATAGTGTTAGGGTTAGGGTTAGGGTTAGCATCAGCCCTAGGATAGTGTTAGGGTTAGGGTGAGGGTTATCATCAGGCCTAGGATAGTGTTAGGGTTACGGTTAGCATCAGCCCTAGGATAGTGTTAGGGTTAGGGTTAGGGTTAGCATCAGCCCTAGGATAGTGTTAGGGTTAGGGTTAACATCAGCCCTAGGATAGTGTTAGGGTTAGGGTTAAGGTGAGCATCAGCCCTAGGATAGTGTTAGGGTTAGGGTTAGCATCAGCCCTAGGATAGTGTTAGGGTTAGGGTTAGGGTTAGCATCAGCCGTAGGACAGTGTTAGGGTTAGGGTTAGCCTCAGCCCTAAGATAGTGTTAGAGTTAGGGTTAGGGTTAGCATCAGCCCTAGGATAATGTTACGGTTAGGGATAGGGTTAGCATCAGCCCTAGGATAGTGTTAGTGTTAGGGTTAGCATCAGCCCTAGGATAGTGTTAGTGTTAGGGTTAGCATCAGCCCTAGGATAGTGTTAGGGTTAGGGTTAGGGTTAGCAACCGCCCTAGGATAGTGTTAGGGTTAGGGTTAGGGTTAGCATCAGCCCTAGGATAGTGTTAGGGTTAGGGTTAACATAAATCCTAGGATAGTGTTAGGGTTAGGGTTAGGGTTATCATCAGGACTAGGATAGTGTTAGGGTTAGGGTTAGGGTTAGCATCAGTTCAAGGATAGTGTTAGGGTTAGCGTTAGGGTTAGCATCTGCCCTAGGATAGTGTTAGGGTTAGGGTTAGGGTTAGCATCAGCCCAAGGATAGTGTTAGGGTTAGGGTTAGCATCAGCCCTATGATACTGTTAGGGTTAGGGTTAGGGTTAGCATCAGGCCCAGGATAGTGTTAGGGTTAGGGTTAGCATCAGCCCTAGGATAGTGTTAGGGTTAGGGTTAGGGTTAGCATCAGCCCTAGGATAGTGTTAGGGTTAGGGTTAGCATCAACCCTAGGATAGTGTTTGGGTTAGGGTTAGGGTTAGCATCAGCCCTAGGATAGTGTTAGGGTTAGGGTTAGCCTCAGCCCTAGGAGAGTGTTAGGGTTAGGGATAGGGTTAGCATCAGGCCTAGGATAGTGTTAGGGTTAGGGTTAGGGTTAGCATCAGCCCTAGGATAGTGTTAGGGTTAGGGTTAGCATCAGCCCTAGGATACTGTCAGTGTTAGGGTTAGGGTTATCATCAGGCCTAGGATAGTGTTAGGGTTAGGGTTAGCATCAGCTCTAGGATAGTGTTAGGGTTAGGGTTAGGGTTAGCATCAGCCCTAGGATAGTGTTAAGGTTAGGGTTAGGGTTATCATCAGGCCTAGGATAGTGTGAGGGCTAGAGTTAGCATCAGACTTAGGATAGTGTTAGGGTTAGGGTTAGGGTTATCATCAGGCCTAGGATAGTGTTAGGGTTAGGGTTAGGGTTAGCATCAGTTCAAGGATATTGTTAGAGTTAGCGTTAGGGTTAGCATCTTCCCCAGGATAGTGTTAGGGTTAGGGTTAGGGTTAGCATCAGCCCAAGGATACTGTTAGGGTTAGGGTTAGCATCAGCCCTAGGATAGTGTTAGGGTTAGGGTTAGGGTTAGCATCAGGCCCAGGATAGTGTTAGGGTTAGGGTTAGCATCAGCCCAAGGATAGTGTTAGGGTTAGGGTTAGGGTTAGCATCAGCCCTAGGATAGTGTTAGTGTTAGGGTTAGCATCAACACTAGGATAGTGTTTGGGTTAGGGTTAGGGTTAGCATCAGCCCTAGGATAGTGTTAGGGTTAGGGTTAGGGTTAGCATCAGCCCTAGGATAGTGTTAGTGTTAGGGTTAGCATCAGCCCTAGGATAGTGTTAGGGTTAGGGTTAGGGTTAGCATCAGCCCTAGGATAGTGTTAGGGTTAGGGTTAGGATTAGCATCCGCCCTAGGATAGTGTTAGTGTTAGGGTTAGCATCAGCCCTAGGATAGTGTTTGGGTTAGGGTTAGGGTTAGCATCAGCCCCAGGATAGTGTTAGGGTTAGGGTTAGGGTTAGCATCAGCCCTAGGATAGTGTTAGGGTTAGGGTTAGCATCAGCCCTAGGATAGTGTTAGGGTTAGGGTTAGGGTTAGCATCAGCCCTAGGATAGTGTTAGGGTTAGGGTTAGCATCAGCCCTAGGATAGTGTTAGGGTTAGGGTTAGGGTTAGCATCCGCCCTAGGATAATGTTAGGGTTAGGGTTAGGGTTAGCATCAGCCCTAGGATAGTGTTAGTGTTAGGGTTAGCATAAGCCCTAGGATAGTGTTAGGGTTAGGGTTAGGGTTAGCATCAGCCCTAGGATAGTGTTAGGGTTAGGGTTAACATAAACCCTAGGATAGTGTTAGGGTTAGGGTTAGGGTTATCATCAGGCCTAGGATAGTGTTAGGGTTAGGGTTAGGGTTAGCATCAGTTCAAGGATAGTGTTAGGGTTAGCGTTAGGGTTAGCATCTGCCCTAGGATAGTGTTAGGGTTAGGGTTAGGGTTAGCATCAGCCCAAGTATAGTGTTAGGGTTAGGGTTAGCATCAGCCCTAGGATAGTGTTAGGGTTAGGGTTAGGGTTAGCATCAGGCCCATGATAGTGTTAGGGTTAGGGTTAGCATCAGCCCAAGGATAGTGTTAGGGTTAGGGTTAGGGTTAGCATCAGCCCTAGGATAGTGTTAGGGTTAGGGTTAGCATCAACCCTAGGAGAGTGTTTGTGTTAGGGTTAGGGTTAGCATCAGCCCTAGGATAGTGTTAGGGTTAGGGTTAGGGTTAGCATCAGCCCTAGGATAGTGTTAGTGTTAGGGTTAGCATCAGCCCAAGGATAGTGTTAGGGTTAGGGTTAGGGTTAGCATCAGCCCTAGGATAGTGTTAGGGTTAGGGTTAGCATCAGCCCTAGGATAGTGTTAGGGTTAGGGTTAGGGTTAGCATCAGCCCTAGGATAGTGTTAGGGTTACGGTTAGCATCAGCCCTAGGTTATTGTTAGGGTTAGGGTTAGGGTTAGCATCAGCCCTAGGATAGTGTTAGGGTTAGGGTTAGCATCAGCCCTAGGATAACGTTGGGGTTAGGGTTAGGGTTAGCATCAGCCCTAGGATAGTGTTAGGGTTAGGGTTAGCATC